>NC_069708.1:33061186-33377701 GCF_023699985.2 Odocoileus virginianus | reverse complement strand
GAGTCTTCTCCAATACCACAGTTCAAAAGCATCAATTTTTTTGGTGCTCAGCTTTCTTCACAGTCAAAATCTTACATTCATACATGACCACTGGAAAAATCATAGCCTTGACTAGACGGACCATTGCTGGCAAAGTAATGTCTCTACTTTTTAATACACTGTCTAGGTTGGTCATAACTTTCCTTCCAAGAAGCAAGCATCTTTTAATTTCATGGCTACAGTCACCATCTGCAGTGATTTAGAGCACAAAAAATAAAGTCTGACATTGTTTCCACTATTTCCCCATCTATTTCCCATGAAATGATGGGACCAGATGCCATGATATTAGTTTTCTTAATGTTAAGTTTCAAGCCAATTTTCTCACTCTTTTTCACTTTCACTTTCATCAAGAGGCTTTTTAGTTCCTCTTCACTTTCCGCCATAAGGGTAGTGTCATCTGCATATCTGAGGTTATTGATATTTCTCCCTGCAATCTTGATTCCAGCTTGTGCTTCTTCCAGCCTAGCGTTTCTTATGATGTACTCTGCATATAAGTTAAATAAGCAGAGTGAAAATATACAGCCTTGACGTACTCCTTTTCCTATTTGGAACATGTCTGTTCCATGTCCAGTTCTAACTGTTGCTTCCTGACCGGCATATAGGTTTCTCAAGAGGCAGGTCAGGTGGTCTGGTATTCCCATCTCTTTCAGAATTTTCCACAGTTTATTGTGATCCACACAGTCAAAGGCTTTGGCATAGTCAATAAAGCAGAAAAATATTTTTTTTTTCTGGAACTCTCTTCCTTTTTTGATGATCCAGTGGATGCTGGCAATTTGATCTCTGGTTCCTCTGCCATTTCTAAAATCAGCTTGAACATCTGGAATTCACAGTTCACGTATTACTGAAGCCTGGCTTGGAGAATTTTGAGCATTACTTTACTAGCGTGCGAGATGAGTGCAATTGTGTGGTAGCTTGAGCATTCTTTTGCATTGCCTTTCTTTGGGATTGTAACGAAAACTGACCTTTTCCACTCCTGTGGCCACTGCTGAGTTTTCAAATTTGCTGGCATATTGAGTTCAGCACTTTCTTTTTTATTTTTATTTTTATTTTTTTTAGTGCAGCACTTTCAAAGCATCATCTTTCAGGATATGAAATAGCTCAACTGGAATTCCATTACATCCACTAGCTTTGTTATTAGTGATGCTTTCTAAGGCCCACTTGACTTCAAATTCCAGGATGTCTGGCTCTAGGTGAGTGATCACACCATCGTGATTATCAGGGTCGTGAAGATCTTTTTTGTGCAATTCTCTGTATTCTTGCCACCTCTACTGAATATCCTCTGCTTCTGTTAGATCCATACAATTTCTGTCCTTTATTGAGCCCATCTTTGCATGAAATATTCCCTTAGTATCTCTAATTTTCTTGAAGAGATCTCTAGTCTTTCCGATTCTGTTGTTTTCCTCTATTTCTTTGCATTGATCACTGAAGAAGGCTTTCTTATCTCTCCTTGCTATTCTTTGGAACTCTGCATTCAAATGGGAATATCTTTCATTTTCTCCTTTGCTTTTCACTTCTCTTCTTTCACAGCTATTAGTAAGACCTCCTCAGAGAGGCATTTTGCCTTTTTGTATTTTTTTTTCCATAGGGATGGTCTTGATCTCTGTCTCCTATAAAATGTCACAAACCTCTGTCCATAGTTTATCAGGCACTCTGACAGAATGTGGTCCAGTGGAGAAGGGAATAGCAAACCAATTCAGTATTCTTGCCTTGAGAACCCCATGAACAGTATGAAAAGGCAAAATGATAAGATACTGAAAGAGGAACTCCCCAGGTCGGTAGGTGCCCAACATGCTCCTGGAGATCAGTGGAGAAATAACTCCAGGAAGAATGAAAGGATGGAACCAAAGTAAGAACAATACCCAGCTGTGGATGAGACTGGTGATAGAAGCAAGGTCTGATGCTGTAAAGAGCAATATTGCATAGGAACCTAGAATGCTAGGTCCATGAGTCAAGGCAAATTGGAAGTTGTCAAATATCAGATGGCAAGAGTGAATGTCAACATTCTAGGAATCAGCGAACTAAAATGGACTGGAATGGGTGAATTTAACTCAGATGACCATTATATCTACTACTGTGGGCAGGAATCCTTTAGAAGAAATGGAGTAGCCATCATGGTCAACAAAAGAGTCCGAAATGCAGTACTTGGATGAAATCTCAAAAACGACAGAATGATTTCTGTTTGTTTCCAAGGCAAACCATTCAATATCACGGTAATCCAAGCCTATGCCCCAAACAATAATACTAAAGAACCTGAAGGTGATTAGTTCTATGAAGACGTAGAAGACCTTTTAGGACTAACATCCCAAAAAGATATCCTTTTCATTATAGGGGCCTGGAATGCAAAAGTAGGAAGTCAAGAAACACCTGGAGCAACAGGAAATTTGGCCTCAGAGTATAGAATGAAGCAGGGCAAAGGCTAATAGAGTTCTGCCAAGACAATGCACTGTTCTCATCAAACACCCTCTTCCAACAACACAAGAGAAGACTCTGCACATGGACATCACCAGATAGCCAATACTGAAATCAGATTGATTATATTATTTGCAGCCAAAGATGGAGAAGCTCTATACAGTCAGTGAAAACAAGACCGGGAGCTGACTGTGGCTCAGATAATGAACTCCTTACTGCCAAATTCAGACTTAACTTGAAGAAAGTAGGGAAAACCCCCAGACCATTCAGATATGACCTAAATCGAATCCCTTATGACTATACAGTGGAAGTGAGAAATAGATTTAAGGGACTAGATTTGATAGACAGAATATCTGATGAACTATGGATGGAAATACCCCAGAACACATATTAATCAATTTAACAAAGATCAAAAACAAAGAACGAATATTAAAAGCAGAAAGGGAAAAACAAATAACACACAAGGGGATTCCCATAAGGATAACAGTGGACCTTTCAATAGAAACTCTTCAAGCCAGAAAGTAATGGAACGACACACTTAAAGTGATGAAAAAGAAAAACCTAAAACCCAGATTACTGTACCCAGCAAGGATCTCATTCAAACATGAAGGAGAAATCCAAAGCATTACAGACAAGCAAAAGGTGAGAGAATTCAGCACCACCAAACCAGCTCTTCAACAAATGCTAAAGGATCTTCTCGAGACAGGAAACACAGAAAAGGTTTGTAAAGTTGAACCCAAAACAACAAAGTCAAGGGCAACAGGATCATACTTATCAATAATTCATTCAATGTAAATGGGTTGAATGCACCAAGCAAAAGACAAAGACTGCCTGAATGGATTAAAAAACTAGACCCCTATATATGCTGTCTACCAGAGACCAGAGACATTACTTTGCCAACAAAGGTCCTTCTAGTAAAGACTATGGTTTTTTCCAGTAGTCATGTATGGATGCAAGAGTTGGGCTATAAAGAAAGCTGAGCACCGAGGATTTGATGCTTTGGAACCATGGCATTGGAGAAGACTCTTGAGAGTCCCTGGGGCTGCAAGGAGAGCCAACCTATCAATCCTAAAGGAGATCAGTCCTGGGTGTTCACTGGAGGGACTGATGTTGAAGCTGAAGCTCCAATACTTTGGGCCCCTGATGCGGAGAGCTGATTCATTTGAAAAGACCCTGATGCTGGTAAAGAGCAACTGAACTTAACTGAACTGAACAAAATATACCCCTCAAACCTAGGCATACATAGAGACTGAAAGTGAAGGGCTGGAAAAATATATTTTCCGCAAGTAGAGATCAAAAGATAGCAGGAGTAACAATACTCATATCATATAAAACAGACTTTGAAATAAAGGCCTTGAAAAGAGTCAAAGAAGGACACTACATAATGAACAAAGGGTCAATCCAAGAAGAAGATATAAGAATTAGAAATATATATGCCCCCAACATAGGGGCGCCACAATGTATAAAGGTAATACTAGCAAGTATGAAAGCAGAAATGAACAAGAACACAATAATAGTGGGAGACTTTAATACCCCTACTCACTCCTATGAATAGATCAACTAATCAGAAAATTAACAAGGAAACACAAACTCTGAATGATACAATGGACCACTTAGACCTAATTGATATCTATAGTGCATTTCACCCTAAAACAATGAATTACAACTTTTTCTCAAGTGCACACAGAACCTTCTGCTGGATAGATCACATCCTTAGCCATAAATCTAGCCTTGGCAAATTTAAAAAAAAAAAAAAATTAAACCATTCCAAGCATCTTTTCTGATCACAATGCATTAAGATTAGATGTCAACTACAGGGGAAAAAAACTATTAAAAATACAATCATATGGAGGTTAAACAACAAACTTCTAAATAACCAACAAGTCACAGAAGAAATCAAAAAAGAAATCAAAATATTCATAGAAACAAATGACAAAGAAAACATAACAACCCCAAAACTATGGGATTCAGTGCAAGCAGTGTTATGGGAAGTTTCATAGCAATACAAGCCTACCTCAAGAAACTGGAGAGAAATCAAGTAAATAGTCTAACCCTATGCCTTAAGCAACTAGAAGAAGAAGAAATGAAGCAATCCAGCGTGAGTAGAAGGAAAGAAATTATAAAAATTAAGGAAGAAATAAATGCAAAATAAACAAAGGAGACCATAGCCAATCAACAAAGCTAAAAGCTGGTTCTTTGAGAAGATAAAAAAAAAAAAATAGAGAAACCATTAGGCAGACTTGTTGAGGAAAAAAAAGGGAGAAGAATCAAGTCAACAAAATTAGAAATGAAAACGGAGAAACCATAACAGACAACACAGAAATACAAAGGATCATAAGAACCTATTATCATCAACTATATGCCAATAAAATGGACAACTTGGAAGAAATGGACAAATTCTTACAAAAGTATAACTTTCCAAAAATGAACCAGGAAGAAACAGAAAATCTTAACAGAACCATCACAAGCACAGAAATTGAAACTGTAATCAGAAATCTTCCAACAAACAAAAGCCAAGGACAAAATGATTCACATCTGAATTCTACAAAAAATTTAGAGAAGAGCTAACCCGCATCCTTCTCAAACTCTTCCAGAAAAATGCAGAGGAAGGTAAACTTCCAAATTCATTCTATGAGGTCACCATGACTTTAATACCAAAACCAGACAAAGATGCCACAAAAAAGAGAACTACAGGCCAATAACACTGATGAATGTAGATGCAAAGATCCTTAACAAAATTCTAGCAAACAAAACCCAACAACATATTTAAAAGAACATACATCATGACCAAGTGGGCTTTATCCCAGGGATGAAAAGTTCTTCAGTATTTCAAATCAAACAATATGATACACCACATTAACAAATTGAAAGATAAAAACCATATTATTATCTCAATAGATACAGTGAAAGCCTTTGAAAAAACTCAACATCCATTTATGGTAAAAACCCTCTGGAAAGCAGGAATAGAAGGAACATACCTCAACATAATAAAAGCCATATATGATAAATCCACAGCAAACGTGATCCTCAATGGTGAAAAATTGAAAGCATTTCCCCTAAAGTCAGGAACAAGACAAGGGTGCCCACTCTCACCACTACTATTCAACATAGTTTTAGAAGTTTAAGCCACAGCAATCAGAGAAGAAAAAGAAACAAAAAGAATCCAGATTGGAAAAGAAGAAGTAAAACTCTCACTGTTTGCAGATGACATGATCCTCTACATAGAAAACCCTAAAGACTCCACCGGAATTTTACTAGAGCTAATCAATGAATATAGTAAAGTTGCAGGATATAAAATTAACACACAGAAATCACTTGCATTCCTATACACTAACAATGAAAAAACAGAAAGAGAAATTAAGGAAACAATTCCATTCATCATTACAAAGAAAAGGATAAAATGTTTAAGAATATATCTACCTAAAGAAACAAAATACCTATGTATAGAAACCTATAAAACACTGATGAAAGAAATCAAACAGGACATAAATAGATGGAGCAATATACCATGCTCATGGATCAGAACAATCAATTGAGTGAAAATGAGTATACTACCCAAAGCAATCTATAGATTCAATGCAATCCCTATCAAGCTACCAACAGCATTTTTCAGAGAATTAGAACTAATAATTTCACAGTTTGTATGGAAATACAAAAAACCTTGAATAGCCAAAGCAATCTTGAGAAAGAAGAATGGAACTGGAGGAATCAATCTGTTTGACTTCAGGCTATACTACAAAGCAACAGTCATTAAGACAGTATGGTACTGGCACAAAGACAGAAACATAGATCAGTGGAACAAAATAGAAAGCCCAGAAATAAGTCCACACACCTATGGACACCTTATCTTTGACAAAGGAAGCAAGAATATACAATGGAGAAAAGACAATCTCTTTAACAAGTGGTGCTGGGAAAACTGGTCAACCACTTGTAAAAGAATGAAACTAGAACACTTTCTAACACCACACACAAAGATTAACTCAAAATGGATTAAAGATCTAAATGTAAGACCAGAAACTGTAAAACTCCTAGAGGAAAATTTAGGCAAAACATTCTCTGATGTAAATCATAGCAGGATCCTCTATGATCTATCTCCCAGAGTAATGGAAATAAAGCAATATAAACAAATGGGACCTAATTTAACTTAAAAGCTTTTGCAAAATGAAGGAAGCTATAAGCAAGGTGAAAAGCCTTCAGAATGGGAGAAAATAATACCAAACAAAGCAACTGACAAAGAATTAATCTCAAAAATATACAAGAAACTCCTGCAGCTCAATTCCAGAAAAATAAGCAACCCAACCAAAAACTGGGCCAAAGAACTAAACAGACATTTCTCCAAAGAAGACATACAGATGACTAACAAACAAATGAAAAGATGCTCAACATCACTCATTATCAGAGAAATGCAAATCAAAACCACAATGAGATACCATCTCACGCCAGTCAGAATGGCTGCTATCCAAAAGTCTACAAACAATAAATGCTGGAGAGGGTGCGGAGAAAAAGGAACCCTCTTACACTGTTGGTGGGAATGCAAACTAGTACAGCCGCTATGGAGAACAGTGTGGAGATTCCTTAAAAAACTGGAAATAGAACTGCCACATTACCCAGCAATCCCACTGCTGAGCATACACACAAAAGAAACCAGAATTGAAAGAGACACATGAAAGCAACCTAGATGCCCATCAACAGATGAATGGATAAAAAGCTGTGGTATGTATATACAATGAAATGTTACTCAGGTAATAAAAAGAATACATTTGAACCAGTTCTAATGAGGTGGATGAAACTGGAGCCTATTATATAGAGTGAAGTAAACCAGAAAAAAAAAAAAAAAAAAACACCAATACAGTATATTAATGCATATATATGGAATTTAGAAAGATGGTGATGATGACCCTAAATGCGAGACAGCAAAGAGACAAAGATATAAAGAACAGACTTTTGGACTCTGCGGGAGAAGGCGAGGTTGGGAAGATTTGAGAGAATGGCATTGAATCATGTATATTATCATATGTGAAATAGATAGCCAGTCCAGGTTCATTGTATGAGACAGGGTACTCAGGGCTGGTGCACTGGGATGACCCTGAGGGATGGGATGGGGAGGGAGGTGGGAGGGAGGAGCAGGATGGGGAACACATGTACACCCATGGCTGATTCATATGAATGTAGGACAAAAAAACCACCACAATATTGTAAAGTAATTTGCCTCGAATTAAAACAAATAAAAAAAAACATGCATAAAATATATTGAAAATTGTTTAAAGATCAAATATAAGGCCAGATACTATAAAAATCTGAGTGGAAAACATAGGTAGAACACCCTTCTAGATAAATCACAGCAAGATCTTTTTAAATTTACCTTTTAGCATATGAAAATAAACACAATTGATGAACAAATGGGACCTAATTAAACTTAAAAGCTTTTACATAGCAAAGCAAACAATAAACACAATGAAAAGACAACTGCTATTGTGAAGGAGACTTTGTGAATTACAAATGCCTCCACATCCCCACAGTGGACTGTGATCAGCTGGGATACAGCATTACATTCAGTCTTTATGTCTCTTTTGGTGCCTCTTGGCTGTGACAATTTATCATACTTTCCTCATTTTTGACGACCTTAACAATGTTGAGGAGTACTGCCCTGTTCTAAACATCGAGTCTTCTGCTTAAGTAGGCATAAATGGAAAGAAATAGTAGAGGAGCCACTTCAGACTCATAAATAATTTCAGCTTAGAGGCCTATTATATATCTTAATTCATTTTGTTCAAGAATAAAGATAAAATAAAAAGAAGAGGAAGTCTTTGGGCACTAACCAGGAGGTGGGCCTGAACGTCTAAAGTGGTAGACCCGAGTTCAAGAGACTGAAACAATAGACAACTCCCAACTCCACAGAATATTAATTGGTTTAATATTTCCCAAAGGTCTGCATCTCAACAACTAAGATCTGATCCCTCCAAAAGGCCAGCAGGCTGCAGTGCCAGATTATGCATGTCAAACAGCTAGCAAAACAGGAACTGGACCCTATGCATTAGCAGACAGGCAGAGTGCGTGTGTGTGTGCTCAACCAATTCAGTCATGTCCAACTCTTTGTGAGCATGCCAGGCTCCTCTGACCATGGGATTCTCCAGGAAAGAATACTGGAGTGGGTTGCCATGCCATGGGATGATCCTGACCCAGGGATTGAACCTGGGTCTCCTGCATTGCAGGCAGATTCTTTATTGCTGAGCCACCAGGAAAGCCCAGATAACAGGCTGACCAAAGCAATAACAGACCCACAGACACCTCAAAACATACCACTGGACATGGCACTGCCCTTCAAAGAGACAAGATCCAGCTCCACTCACCAGAATGCAAGTGCCAGCCTCCCAAATAGGGAAGCCTTCATAAGACACTGGTCCGACCCCACCAACTGGGAACAAACTCCACAAGTAAGAGGAACTACAACCTGGAAGCCTGTGGAAAGGAGACCCCAAACACAGTAAATTAGAATGAAGGGACAGAGAAATATGCCACAGTGAAGGAATATGCTAAAACCCCACAAGACCAAATAAATGAAGAGGAAATAGGCAAGCTAGCTGAAAAAGAATTAAGAGTAATGAGAGTAAAGATGATCCAAGACCTCAGAAATATAGTGGAAGAACAGATAAACAGAACAGAGACACGGATTGAGAAGGCACAAGAAAGTCTTAAAAAGGAACTAGCACAGTGAACAACACAATAACTGAAATTAAAAAAGAAAAAAAAAAACACACTACAGGGAACCAATAGCAGAATAACTACAGAATAAGAGTGTATAAGTAATCTGGAAGATACAGTGGTGGAAATAATTGAAACAGAATGGAATAAAGAAATAAGAATTTTTAAAAATGAGTACAGGCTCAGTGACTTCTGGGACAACATTAAGCACAACAAATTATGGGGGTCTCAGAAGGAGAAGAGAAAAGTTAGGGTATGAGAAAATATTTGAGGAGATTACAGTCAAAAACCTTACCTAACATGAGAGAGGAAATAGCCATCCAAGTCTCAGGAGCCCAAAGTGTCTCATACAGGATAAACCCAAAGTGAAACATCCCAAGACACATATTAATCAAAGTAACAAAAATTAAGTAAAAAGAAAAAAATATTAAAGGTGGCAAAGGTAAAGCAACATATAACATATATGGGTATCCCCAGAAGTTAACAGCTGATCTTTCAGCAGAAACTCTTCAGGCCAGAGGGGAGTGGCAGGATATTAAAAAAATGATGAAAGGGAAAAACTACAATGAAGATTACTCTATCCAGCAAGGATCTCATTCAGATTCAACAGAGAAATCAAATCTTTACAGATAAGCAAAGGATAGGAGAATTTAGAACCATCAAACCAGATTTAAAATCAATGGTAAGGGAACTTCTCTAGACAGGGAACACAAAGAAAGAAAAGACCTACAATAATAAGCCGAAAACAAAAAAATTAAATGGTAATAGGATTGTGCATAACAATAGATAACCTTAAATGTAAATGGATTAAATGTTCCAACCAAAAGACACAGACTGGCTGAATAGATAGAAAAACAAGAATTGTATATACACTATTTACAAGAGACCTAATTCAGATCTTGGAACACATACAGACTGAAAGTGAGGGGCTGGAAAAAGATATTCCATGGAAATGAAAATAAAAAGAAAGCTGGAGTAACAATACTCATATCAGATAAAGCAGATTTAAAGATTAAAATCTGTTGTAAGAGACAAGGAAGGATACTACATAATAATGAAGATATCCATCTAAGAAGAAGATATAACAATTATAAATATATATGCACCAAACATGGAAATATTTGCACCAAACACAATATATAAGGTAAATGCTAACAGTATAATAAGTGAATTGACAGTAACACAATAATAGTGGAGGACTTAACACCTTACTCAAGCCAAATGACAGATCATCCAAACATAAAATTAATAAGGAAACACACATCTTAAATAACAGCTTGTAATAGGAAAACCTAATTAATATCTACACACATTACAATACCAAACAGTAGAATACATTTTTTTCTCAAGTGCACATGGAACATTCTCCAGGATAAATCACTTCTTGGGTCACAAATCAAGGCTTGGTAAATTTAAGATAACTGAAATTATATCAATCATTTTTGTCTGACAATTACACTATAAGATTAGATATCAACTACAGAAAAAAATGTAAAATACATGGAGGCTAAACAGTACACTTCGAAATAATCGAGAGATCATAGAATAAACAACCAGGAAATAAAAAAAAATCTAGAAAGAAATGAGAACAGAAAGATGACAAGCCAAAGTCTATGGCATGAAGCAAAAACGGTGATAAGATGGAAATTTATAAAAATAAAAGCAAATAAAATCTTACCTCAAGAAATGAGAAAAACATCAAATAATAAAATGCAATATTACAACTAAATCAAAAAGAGGAACGATTAAAAAAAAAAACCCTGGAGTTATCAGAATGAAAGAAATTATAAAGATCAGAGCCGAAATAAATGAAAAAAAAATATACGAAGGAAACAATAGCAAAGATCAATAAAATTAAAAACTGGTTCTTTGAAAGATAATATTGACAAACCAATAACCAGACTCATCAAGAGAAAAAGGGAGAAAACTTAAGTCAATAAAGTTAGAAATAAAAAATGAAAAGTTATAACAAACAACTCAGAAATACAAAGGATCATAAGAGACTACTTTGAGCAATTATATCCAATAAAATGGAAAACCTGGAAGAAATGAACAAATATTTAGAAAAGTATAACCTTCCAAGACTGAACTAGGAAGAAATAGGACATATGAACAGAACAATCACAAGCAATTAAATGAAAACTGTAACAAAATATCTTCCTACAAGCAAAACCCCAGGACCTGATGACTTCACAGCTGAATTTTATCAAACTTTTACAGAAAGTTAACACATATCCTGCTCAAACTCATTAAAAAAAAATCACATAGGGAGGAACACACACAAACTAATTCAATAAGACTGAAAGCTTATGGTGAACGATGTTGGACTCATGATCTCTGAAGATTTAGCTTCAGGATCAGGGACCAGGATTGATCACTCAAGAGCTTTTGTGTAGCAGAGTTTTATTAAAGTGAAAAGGGACAGAGAAAGCTTCTGACATAGACATCAGAAGGGGGACGGAGAGTGCCCCCTCGCTAGTCTAAGCAAGGGAGCTATATACTTTTTGAAATTGGTTATTACAATAAATCAAAAGAATGTTTCAAGGTTGTAAATATCTTACCAGATCCCTTCCCAATAATATACATTTTAAGATAACAGGATTAGTCAGAAGGTTCTCATAAAGAAGAAAACTTGTCCTCAAGCAGGATACATTGTTGTTATATTATCCTTACTAAGACTAAAGAATGTAGAAAAAAAAAGTTTGTCCTTTTCTCCTCCTTGAGAATTCCAGACCCTTATCTCCTCCTTGAGAGCTCCAGACTCCTTTCTCCTCCTCCTTGTGGAACCCGGATTTCTTATCAACCTGCCTAGGAATTGACTCTCTCATCCCCTCCTTTTCTTTTAGGAGAATTATGTTGCCAAGGGAAAGGGGCATCGTTTTCATTCCATAACTACTTCCTGCTGCTGAGGGGCATCATCTCTAAGTTGTTGAGGCAACATATTCTCTTAACCCTCTTATTGAGAGTCTCTGATCCAGGGGCCCCAAGTAATATTTGGAGGAGGCTGTGGCTCTCGTAGAAGCCCTGGGCAACCATTTGTAACTTAAAAGCTTTCAAACGGTTAGAAACAAATCCAGTCACACGTTTACAGATGCAGGGCTCAAACAGTAGAAACAGAACAATTAGAATTATTATGATTAAGACAGTTTTCCCACCATGGGGAGCTAGTTAATGTTTCCCAAAGTGAGGTGACTGAGGTTTCAGGAGAATCCATAGCTTGAATCATCTTGTTCATGTGTTTAGTAAAGTGAGTAACATTAGTACTCATATCTGGTATATATGTACAGCATTGGGTATGAATCATAGTACAAGTTTCTCCTTGTACGGCCAATAGAATATCTCAGGCCAACCTGTTTTGTAAAACCACCTTTTTAATTAATATTTGTTCAGTGTTAAGGGCTGAAATAGCTTTTTGAGAATCTTGTTAAGCCTGTTGAGTAAAGTTAAAGCATCAACTCATAGCATAATGTCTGCAGTTCTCAGAGAGGGAACAAATATTGCAGCCAGATAATCATACCAGTGAAATACAGACCTTGCCCAAAGAGTTTTAAGGTGTGGCAGATTAGCAGGCTTCTCTGGAAACTCTGAAAATATGAAGCCATGAGTAAAAGCTAGACCTAGGGTGCATCTCCCTATCCAGCCAGGGGGAAGCCACACCCATAGGTAAGAGCCACATATCTAGTAGGTCCCGTTTGGAGCAAGCCAGCATGACTGAGGGATCCAGTCCCAATCAGTGCCTGGCCAGGCAAAAGGAGGACCTAAACTGGGATTGAAAAACACAGGAATGATTACATTGCATATTTCTTGAGGCAAAAAAGTCTCAATTGTTTCCAGTCATTATAATTAAGTTGTCGGCTAACTTCCAGGGATGGCTCTGTTAATTCTCAGCATATGGAAGTGTTAGATAGTAGGTGTCCCTTTTCAGGAGTTAGCCATATGACCTCATTCCATATTTGATAAACATCAGGTAGAAAACCACCAGATCTAGGCCCATTCACCTTCTTATGTACAGCAAAATAGTCATTAAACCAAGTTAAAACATAATCAGAATTTAGAATTACATTATATGAATAGTTACATCAGTCCATCTTAAGATTGCTAGGTGTCATCAGATCAAGAAGAGGCGTCACATATGATTGCAGTTGGTGAAGGTATTCACAGAGTTGAAGAAATTCCTTTCCTTGAAATGGAGAAGCCCACCATGGGAATCCTTCAATTGATGAGGAGGGGGACCGGTCCACAGACCCAGAAATTAGACTGATTATGGAGGCTGGGTCAGGGCTCACCTCCCAGAGTTATCATAATGTCTGTTGAAAAGCTGAAAGCTGGGTAACATACTTAATTCTAAGGCTTTAGGATCTATGACAATATCTGTGTGCAAAAACAGTCTGTCATAGAGACAGTCCCTTCTTTTTAGGGGCAGTTCAAGCCCTCATTAAAGCTATGGGTATAACTTTAAAACAACTTTCTTGTGTTTCTTGAGTTAATCTATGCATATATCTATTAATAATGTCATTAGCCTTTTCTACCTTTCCTGAAGATTGGGGTCTCCAGAAACAGTGGAAGTGATATTCTATTCCTAGAGCTTTTGACCCCCCTTGAGTTACAACAGCTTTAGAGGCGCAGCCATTGTTGCTCTGGAGGCCCTGTGGCAGCCCAAACCCAGGAATAATTTCAGGGATTAAAGTTTTTATAACTTCCTTAGCCTGTTCACTACAGCAGGGAAAGGCCTTGATCCATTCAGTAAAAGTCTTCACCCAGACCTGTAAGCAAGAAAATCCTTGTGTTTTTAGCATATGAGTAAAAGGAACCACAACCTCATTTATTATTCATAGATCTTGAACTAGTCTCTATCATTTGACTTTTTTCACACCCAAAATAGGAGTGGTGTGTGGACTATTACAGGAAATTAATAGCCCCTGTTCTTTTAAATTTTCAATGATGAGTTTTAACCCTTAGCCTCAGGCTCTAGTGGGTACTGATTTTGATGTGGAAATATGTGGGAATCTTTGAGCTCGATAATGACAGCAACAGCATTTTGTACTCAAGCCACAGTTTTTCCATCAGCCCACACTTTAGGATTTATATATTGTTCAGTTAATGGGAGAGAAAGTGTAGGCTCCATATTCATGAAAATAGAGGCCACCGCTAGCTTGGATCTTGCTCAGTATAGCCCTCCCCAAAAAGGGTGAGGGAGACTCGGGCACAATTAGAAACTCATGAGAAAACAGCACAAGAATCTTTGTTACAACTTAAAGGACAACTGAAACAATAACGTTTGGCTCATCCAGACAGTCCCATTAAGATAGTCGATCAGGAGGAAAGCAGACCAGGGGCTTCAGTGAACACAGAAAAAGTTGCCCTAGTGTCCAAAAGAAAATAAGCTGATTGGCCCCCACAGTTTTTAATACTTGGGGTTCCTCAGGTGTAATTAGGATGGCAGCTTGTGCGGGGACCCCTGAGTACCTTCAGTTCCAATTGCCTTGAGAGTTCAACTCCTGGGGCCTATGTCTCGGAGGGCAGTCTCTCCTCAGGTGTCATCCTTTACAGACCAGACATGGAGCAGGGTTGGCTTAGATGCCCCTCCTTTCCACAGTAATAACAAGTCCATCCCTTTTCACCTGGGTCCCTCTGGGCATTATTCCTCAGGCTGTTTAAGAGTGGATCTAACAGCCATGCTGGGGCTTCAGTCTTTTGCCTGGTTCTTTTTTGCCTTTTATTTTCCTCCTCATATTCTCTATCATAATATACTGTCTGAGCCAGCTACAACAGTTTTTCTAAAGACTGATTTGGTCCAAAAGCCTGTTTTAGTAGCTTACAGCAGATAGATGGAGTCAATTGAGTGAGAAATCTATCTTTGAAGACTATTTCTCCCTCTGAACTTTCAGAATCAATGATAGTAAACTTGTGGAGAGCCTCCAGTATATCTAGGAATTTACCAGGAGTTTCTCCCTGTTCTATGTCAGCCAACTTAGCATAATTTTAAAGTCTTAGTGTGCACTCGCTTGAGTCCTTTAAGAATACCTCTGACAAAGTGGCTGTTATGGAAACTGCTTGACTCCCAGTAGGAAGGAGGGCTATTTCGTGTTCCCTCTTTCCCCTTGTCTCACATTTAAGCCCTTCATCTCCAAAAGTGGTAACTTCCCCTGGAATTCAAGCTCTCGAGTCAGGAGTCAGCAGCATCTGTCCCAAGACGTGCTTTACATCTCTCCAAGTGAGGTCAGGTCATAAAGTTAGTCCTGTAGAGGCTTCTGTGTACTTTTTGGATCCTCTAAATAGTCTCGACCACAATTGGGACTGCTTGAGTTTGTACTGAGACCGAGGCAACCACTCCTGGAAGGGTGCCCTGATTCTCAGCCTGTTCAGTTGGGAGCCCTGGATACCAGGGCCAAGTAAGAGGACAGGAGGCAGCTGTAGGTTTCACACCCAAATCTGAACCCTTAGTATACAAGTCCGGCATGTCTCTCAGAGAGATAAAGAGCAACATATATGACACTTATACCTATTTCTCTTGTTCTCTATAGAACTAGTCTAATTGTAAAACAGTATTATAATTAAGAGACCTTTCAACTGGCTAGTGTTCCTCATCTTCCAAAGGATACTGTGGCCATTAAGTATCACAGAAGAAGATCAGGCATGTCTTTTTTAAAATTTGGGGACAAAACTTGTCCCAGTTTTATTTTTTAAAATACATTTTATTTTATTTTATTTTTTTAATTTTTTCATTTATTTCTATTAGTTGGAGACTAATTGTTTTACAATATTGTAGTGGTTTTATACATTTTAAAGGAGTGGTTCTGGAACTATTAGCTCCCATCTATAAGAGAGAAAAAAGCATCATGTACAGCTGTAGTTTTCTTTCCCCTGGAGGTGTCCCTCACTGCTCTAGATGGGGGTGTAGCCAGACTTTCCACCTAAGCTTTCCTGTCCTGGTTGGACTTAGTCTGTCCCTTACTGATGCAGGTGCCTTACTTTCCCCTCCCGGTTCTACCACTGAGGTGGGTTGGAGATGCATCAGGGGTAGACCCGATAGTATCCCAGATTGATTTTCAGTTCCTTACCAGCAAGACCTTTGATTTGCCCTTTTCCTCTGATGTCACCCGGGGTGGAACAGAGTAGCTCTCTGGAATGTTTTGCAAGCTAGACTACTAGGGGAAGCATCCATGTTCTGTATGCCTACGCACATTCCTGAGTACAGTCCTGACCGCAGTAGAAGCAATGAGTCATAAAGGGATGAACAACAACTATGATGTCCCTTCTGAGGTCACCACACCAGTATATGTGATAGCAAAATAGGTCGGCCTGTGAGGAAAAAGTGACTTTTGTCCTCAAGCTACTAGGGCCAATCCTTCCAGTTCATTTCCACAGCTTCACAAAAGAAATATCTAAGCAGTTGAGACAGAAGCCATTCAAGAGCTTTCTCTGGTCTGCTAAGAGCTAGCACTACCAAAGGAAGAAGCCCACTGCACTTCCAATCTGACCAGGTCCTGCAATTCCAGATCTGTGTCCTTAAAAACCTAATGGTCACCAGCAATGCTTGTATCTACACAGATCGGAGGCACAGCCATGACAAAGATTCACTTTCAGGTTGGGGGCCCTTGAGGCAGACAGCCAAGAGCGTGGCCTCTAGCCTGAGAGATATTCCTGAAGCTAGAGCTCCGCTTCACTCCCAAACATACTCTTGCAACTTTCAGCTCCTAGCAAGGCTAGATGCTTCCATACAAGGGGTCTAAGTAAAAGTACATGGATCATCGGTCCCTAGGGAGTCTATGAACTGACAGAGTAGGTTAGAAATTCTAATTCCCCATACAATTATGAAATGGTCAAAGAGACCAGTAAAAGGAGACAGAAAGGAAAGTTCAGCCCACATAGTTTGCCCATTTCTGGCCTCTCCCTTCGCAGGGACATGGGGTGTCTCTTGGCATTGGCAGGTCGGTATAAAACTCCCAACCAGGGTCCCCTTTCTGGGACTGCCTTCAGTCATCACAAGGCACCATCAAACCACAGAGCAGGACTCATTACTTGCTTTGAGCAGGGCATGTCATTCATTCACACAAGCACACTATAAAGTTACTAAAGCAAACAGAAAGCGTGTATGCTGAGAAAGCAGAGAGGCTAGAGCTCTGAGTGTTCTTACCTTGTCCTGAAGATCCTGGATGAGCCCCCAAGATGATAGCTTATGGTGAATGATGTTGGATTTGTGATCTCCGAAGAAGAAGATTTAGCTTTGGAACCAGGGACCAGGCTTGATCGTTCAAGACCTTTTGTATACCAGAGTTTTACAAAAGTGAAAGGGGACAGAGAAAGCTTCTGACATAGACATCGCAAGGGGGATGGAGAGTGCCCCCCTCCGCTAGTTTTAGCAAGGGAGAGATATACTTTTTTAATTGGTTATTACAATAAATCAAAAGAATGTCTCAAGGTTGTAAACATGTTACTAGACCCAATCCCATAATATACATTTTAAGATAATAGGCTTACTCAGAAGGTTCTCAAAAAGGAGAAACTTGCCCTCAAGCAGGATACATTGTTGTTACATAATCTTTACTAAGACTAAGGAAAGTAGAAACAAAAAGTTTGTCCTTTGCTCCTCCTTGAGAATTCCAGACCCTAATTTCCTCCTCAAGAGCCCCAGACCCCTTTCTCCTCGTCCATGGGGGCCCCGGACTTCTTATCAACCTGCCTAGGAATTGACTCTCTCAAGGCCACCATAACCCTGATATCAAAACAAGACAAATATACCACATTGGGAGCGGTCCTAAGATGGTAGAGAAATAGGACAGGGAGACCATTTCCTCCCCCACAAATTGACTGAAAGAACATTTGAAAAAAAAAAAAAAGAAGAAGAACATTTGAAAACTGAGCAAATTCCACAAAACAACTCTGAACGCTGGCAGAGGACACCAGGCACCCAGAAAGGCAGCCCATTGTCCTCTAAATGAGGTAGGACAAAATATAAAAGACAAAAAGAGAGGCAAAAGAGTTAGGGATGGAGCCCGGACCTGGGACAGAATTGTAAAAGAGGAGAAGTTTCCAAACACCAGGAAACCCTCTCACCAGCGGGTCTGTGGGGAGTTTTGGAATCTCAGAGGGCAACATAACTGGGAGGAAAAATAAATGAATAAATAAATAAACGAATAAATAAAATCTGTGTGTAATCACCACAGATTACATACCTAATGGCAACTCCCAGCACTAGCATCCGTCACCAGCAACAGGGGGCTGAACGGGGAGGCCCAGGATGTATTGCTTAGGGTAATGACCAGGCCTGAATGCCCTGAGGGCACTCTGAGGGAGCTAATGTGAGATGGCAACACAAACTGTGAGATAGACAGAAAGAGAGAGAAAAAGAGAGAGAGAGAGAGAGAAAGAGAGAGAACTTTCCCATGAAAAGCCCTAACCTAAGGCACTGCCAGGCCTGCTCACAGAACAAAGAACTGAGCGAACACTGAGAGGAGAGTTAGCCGGCAGTGGACTGGCCCATCCCCTGCCAGAGGCAGGGAGGCAGGCGGGCAACATCCAGAGCTGGAAAGGGGCAATCTCAGCCCCAGAGACAGCATCCTATACCAAACTGCGAGAAGGCTCCCAGTTGCTAACCAAATCTTCCTGGAATCCTGGATGGTAGACATCTGCCAGGAGGGTTGCATCCAGATATCAGCTCCCCAGAGGAGACACACAGTACACCTGAGACGGCACTCCCACTGCACACCCAGGAAACCGAGCGGCTGGGACTGGGTAGGTGAAAAGATGCACCACACCTGGGGAGTGTGTGGTCACCAAGCACCTGGTCGCCTGAGCTACTCTGACCTGGGAAGGACACAAAACACAGGCTCAACTGAGTCTACGCCTTTGTGGAGTACCCAAGAACCTGAACCTGAACTCGTTAGACATGGAAGTGCACACAAACCAGGGCCCACTTTAGACAGTTCCCCTGCAGAGCAATCTGGAGCCTGAGAAGCGTAGACTGGAAAGCACACACGCCATAAACAGGGGCAAACTCAGTCTAGCTGAGACACTCTGTGCACTCCCCACACATGCCAGTGATACTTGTTTGCAGTGTTCCTCCCTCCCCAACAGCATAACTGAATAAGTGAGCCTAAATAAGTGACCACCTTCACCGCAGAAATTAGACATTGGAGAGACTTGCAAACAGAAGAGGCCAAAATAAACAAAGGGAACCGCTTTGGAAGTAACAGGTGCAACAGATTAAAACCCTGTAGTTAGCACCAACTACATTGGAAGAGGCTTATAGATCTTGAGAAGTATAAGCTGAAACAAGGAATATCTGAAACTGAACTGACTCCACACTGCCCAAAACAGCTTCAGAGAAATTCCAAGATATATTTTTCAGTCCACTTCAGTCACTCAGTAGTGTCAAACTCTTTGTGACCCCATGAACCGCAGCATGTCAGGACTCCCTGTCCATCACCAACTCCTGGAGTCCACTCAAAACCATGTCCACTGAGTCGGTGATGCCATTCAACCATCTCATCCTCTGCTGTCCCCTTCTCCTCCTGCCCTCAATCTTTCCCAGCATCAGGGTCTTTTCCAATGAGTCAGCTCTTCACATCAGGTGGCCAAAGTATTGGAGCTTTAGCTTCAACATTAGTCCTTCCAATGAACACCCAGGACTGATCTCCTTTAGGATGGGCTGGTTGGATCTCCTTGCAGTCCATGGGACTCTCAAGAGTCTTCTCCAACACAACAGTTCAAAAGCATCAATTCTTCAGCACTCAGCTTTCTTTATAGTTCAACTCTTACATCCATACATGACCACTGGAAAAACCATAGCCTGACCAGACGGACCTTTGTTGGCAAAGTAATGTCTCTGGTTTTTAATATGCTATCTAGGTTGCTCATAACTTTCCTTCCAAGGAGTAAGCATCTTTTAATTTCATGACTGCAGTCAGCATCTGCAGTGATTTTGGAGCCCAAAAAATAAAGTCTGACACTGTTTACACTGTCTCCCCATCTCTTTCCCATGAGGTGATGGGACCAGATGCCATGATCTTAGTTTTATGAATGTTGAGCTTTAAGCCAACTAATTCATTCTCCTCTTTCACTTTCATCAAGAGGTTTTTTTAGTTCCTCTTCAATTTCTTCCATAAGGGTGGTGTCATCTGCATATCTCAGGTTAATGAGAATTCTCCCGGCAATCTTGATTCCAGCTTGTGCTTCCTCCAGCCCAGCGTTTCTCATGATGTACTCTGTATAGAAGATAAATAAGCAGGGTTGCAACATACAGCCTTGACTACTCCTTTTGCTATTTGGAACCAATCTGTTGTTCCATGTCCAGTTCTAACTGTTGCTTCCTGACCTACATATAGGTTTCTCAAGAGGCAGGTCAGGTGGCCCGGTATTCCCATCTCTTTCAGAATTTTATACAGTTTATTGTGTTCCGCACAGTCAAAGACTTTGGCATAGTCAATAATGCAGAAATAGATGTTTTTCTGGAACTCTCTTGCTTTTTCAATGATCAAGCAGATGTTGGCAATTTGATTTCTGGTTTCTCTGCCTTTTTTAAAACCAGCTTGAATATCTGGAAGTTCATGGTTCACGTATTGCTAAAGCCTGGCTTGGAGAATTTTAAGCATCACTTTACTGACATGTGAGATGAGTGCAATTGTGCAGTAGTTTAAGCAGTCTTTGGCATTGCCTTTCTTTGGGACTGGAATAAAAACTGACCTTTTCCAGTCCTGTGGTCACTGCTGCGTTTTCCAAATTTGCTGGCATATTGAGTGCAGCATTCACAACATCATCTTTAATGATTTGAAATAGCTCAACTGGAATTCCATCACCTCCACTAGCTTTGTTAATAGTGATGCTTCCTAACACACACTTGATTTCACATTTCAGGATGTCTGGCTCTAGGTGAGTGATCACACAATCGTGATTATCTGGGTCGTGATCTTTTTTGTACAGTTCTTCTGTGTATTATGTTTCTGCCATTATAATTTTTTTTTCTTTCTTAAATAAAGATTTTTTTCATTTATTTTTATTAGTTGGAGGCTAATTACTTTACAATATTGTAGTGGTTTTTGTCATACATTGACATGAATTAGCCATGGATTTACATGTATTCATCATCTCGATCCCCCCTCCCACCTCCCTCTCTACCCGATCCCTCTGGGTCTTCCCAGTGCACCAGGCCTGAGCACTTGTCTCATGCACCCAACCTGGGCTGGTGATCTGTTTCACATAGATAATATACATGTTTTGATGTTGTTCTCTCGAAACATCCCACCCTCGCCCTCTCCCACAGAGTCCAAAAGTCTGTTCTGTACATCTGTGTCTCTTTTTCTGTTTGCATATAGGATTATCATTACCATCTTTCTAAATTCCATATATATGTGTTAGTATACTGTAATGGCCTTTATCTTTCTGGCTTACTTCACCATTATAATTTTTTAATTTTAATTTTTGTTTTAAGTCCTCTATTACTCCTTTAATTTTCATTTTTATAACCTACCATTACCTTACAAAAAAAAAGACCCTATTTCTAAAGCAAACTTCATATGTATTTTTTAAAATTTTGTGATTTAGTTTTCTTTCTTTTTTTCAATATTGTATTTTTGAGTGTCTAACTCCTACTCTATATTTTTAATCTTTGCCTTTTGGAATTTTTATCAATTTTGTACCCTTAAGTATCCAATCTTCAGTACCCATTGTAACTTAGGAGTGTGATTACTGGCTTGATTGCTCTCTCCCCCGTTTGACTCCCCTTTTTCTCCCCTAGGTCACCTCTATCTCCTCCCTCCCCCTTCTCTTCTCTATCCAACTCTGTGAATTTCTTTGGGTATTCTGGGCTGTGGAAAACACTTAGGGAACTGATTACTGGCTAGGTCTGTGTCTCTCCTATTGACTTCCCCTCTTCTCCTCCTGGTCATCTCTATCTCCTTCCTTCCTCTTCTCTTCTCCATTTAACTCAGCGAAACTTTCTGGTAGTCCCTCATTGCACAGAATATTTTCTCATTAACCTATATGTTTCATCATTGGTTCTGTATGGATGCAGAAGTCTCGAGGCTACAATCAGAATAAGACTGAAAACCAGAGTTAGGAGGCTTAAGTCCAAAACCTGAGAACACCAGAGAACTCCTGACTTCAGGGAACATTAATTGATAAGAGATCATCCAAAAGTCTCCATACCTACACTGAAACCAAGCTGCACCCAAGAACCAACAATTTCCAGAGCAAGACATACCACACAAATTCTCCAGCAATGCAGTAACATAGCCCTGAGCTTTAATAATCAGGGTGCCCAAAGGCACAACAAACCCATAGATATCTCAAAACTTACTACTGGACACTTCATTGCACTCCAGAGAGAAGAAATCCATCTCCACCCATCAGAACACTGAAACAAGCTTCCATAACTAGGAAACCTTGACAAGCCACTCATCCAATCACACCCACAGGGAGAAACATCCATAATAAAGAGGAACCACTAACTGCTGGAATAAAGAATGACCACCCCAAAAACAGCAATATAAAGAAGATGGAAAGGGAAAGAAATACTCAGCAGATAAAGGAACATGATAAATGCCCACAAACAAAACAACAGAGGAGGAGATAAAAAAGAAGTCAGAACAATGATAGTAGAAATGATCCAAAATGTTGGAAACAAAATGGAGTTACAGATAAATAGTCTGGATTGAGAATATGCAATAAATGTTTAACAAGGACTTAGAAGAAATAAAAAAAGACTTAATCAATAAATTATAATGCAATAAATGAGATCTAAAGCACTCTGGAGGGAAACAACAGTAGAATAACTAATGCAGAAGATAGGATAAGTGAGGTAGAAGATAGAATGGCAGAAATAAATGAAGTAGAGAAGAAAAAAAAAAAAGAATAAAAAGAAATGAGGACATCCTCAGAGACCTCTGGGACGATGCTAAATGCCCCAACATTCTAATCATAGGAGTCCCGGAAGAAGAAGACAAAAAGAAAGGCCATGAGAAAATACTTCAGGAAATAATAGTAGAAAACTTCCATAAAATGAGGAAGGAAATAGTCACCCAAGTCAAAGAAAACCAGAGAGTCCCAGACAGAATAAACCTAAGGCAAAACACTCCAAGACACATATTAATCAAATTAACAGAGATCAAACACAAAGAACACATATTAAAATAGCAAGGGAAAAACAACAACTAACACACAAGGGGATTCCCATAAGGATAACAGCTGATCTCTCAAGAGAAACTCTTCAGACAAGAAAGGAATGAAGGGACATACCTAGAAAGTGATGGAAGAGAAAAACCTAAAACCCAGATTACTATACCCAGCAAGGATCTCATTTAAATATGAAGGAGAAATCAAAGACTTTACAGACAAGCAAAAGCAGAAACAATTCTGCACCACCAAACCAGCTCTTCAACAAATTCTAAAGGATCTTCCCTAGACAAGAAACACTGAAAATGTGTATAAACTTGAACCCAGAACAACAAAGTGAATTGCAACGGGATCATACTTATCAATAATTATCTTAAATGTAAATGGGTTGAATGCCTCAACCAAAAGACAAAGACAGGCTGAATGTATACAAAAACAAGACCCCTGTATATGCTGTCTACAAGAGACCCATCTCAAAACAAGGGACACATACAGACTGAAAGTGAAGGGCTGGAAAATGTTATTTCATGCAAACGGAGAAAAGAAAGCACAGGTAGCAATACTCATATCAGATAAAATAGACTTTGAAATAAAGGCTGTGAAAAGAGACAAAGAAGAACACTACATAATGATCAAAGGATCAATCCAAGAAGATATAACAATTATAAATATATATGCACCCAACATAGGAGCACCACAACATGTAAGGCAAATGTTAACAAGTATGAAAGGGGAAATTAACAGTAACACAATAATAGTGGGAGACTTTAATACCTCACTCACACCTATGGATAGATCAGCTAAACAGAAAATCAACAAGGAAACACAAACTTTAAATGTTACAATGGACCACTTGGACCTAATTGTTACAGAACAAATGTTATAGAACATTTCACCCCAAAACTATGAATTTCACCTTTTTCTCAAGTGTACACGGAACGTTCTCCTGGATAGATTACATTCTGAGCCGTAAATCTAGCCTTGGTAAATTCAAAAAAATTGAAATCATTCCAAGCATCTTTTCTGACCACAGTGCAGTAAGATTAGATGTCAATGACAGGAAAATGAACTATTAAAAATTCCAACATTTTTAATGTTGGAGGCTAAACAACACGCTTCTGAATAACTAACAAATAGCAGAAGAAATTAAAAAAAATAAATTAAAATATGGATAGGAACGAATGAAAATTACAACACAACAACCCAAACCTATGAATCACTGTAAAAGCAGTGTTAAGGGGAAGGTTCATAGCAATACAAGCTTACCTCAATAAACAAGAAAAATGTCAAATAAATAACCTAACTCTACACCTAAACCAACTAGAAAACGAAGAAGTGAAGAACCCCAGGATTGGTAGAAGGAAAGAAATCATAAAAATTAGGGCAGAAATAAATGTAAAAGAAACAAAAGAGACCATAGCAAAAATTTTAAAAAACCTAAACATTTGTGATTTGAGAAGATAAATAAAACTGACAAACCATTAGCCAGACTCATCAAGAAACAAAGCAAGAAGAATCAAATCAACAAAATTTGAAATGAAAATTGGGAAATCACAACAGACAACACAGAAGTACAAAGGATCATGAGACTACTATCAGCAACTATATGCCAATAAAATGGACAACTTGGAAGAAATGGACAAATTCTTAGAAAAGTATAACTTAAACTGAACCAGAAAGAAACAGAAAATCTTAACAGACCCATCATCAGCACAGAAATCAAAACTGTAATCAGAAATATTCCAGCAGACAAATGCCCAGAACCAGACGGCTTCACAGCTGAATTCTACCAAAAATTTAGAGAAGAGCTAACATGTATCATACTCAAACTCTTCCAAAAATTGCTGAGGAAGGTAAACTTCCAAACTCATTCTATGATGTCACCAGCACCCTAATACCAAAACCAGACATAGATGCCACAAAAGAGAGAGAGAGAGAGAGAGAGGGAGAGAGAGAGAGAGAGAGAGAGAGAGAGAGAGAGAGAGAGAGAGAGAGAGAGAGAACTAAAGGCCAATACCACTGATGAACATAAATGCAAAAATCCTTAACAAAATCCTATCAAACGGAAGCCAACAACATATTAATAAGATCATACATCATGACCAAATGGGCTTTACCCCAGGGATGCAAGGATTCTTCAATATCCACAAATCAATCAATGTAATACACCACATTAACAAATTGAAAGACAAAAGCCATATGATTATCGCAATAGATGTAGAGAAAGCTTTTGACAAAATTCAACAACCATTTATGATTAAAAAAAAAAAAAACACACACATCTCCAAGAAGCAGGAATAGAAGAAACATACCTCCACATAATAAAAGCTATATATGACAAACCCACAGCAAACATTATCCTCAATGGTGAAAAATTGAAAGCATTTCCCCTAAAGTCTGGAACAAGACAAGGGTGCCCACTCTCACCACTACTATTCAACACAGTTTTGGAAGTTTTGGCTACAGCAATTAGAGCAGAAAAATAAATAAAAGGAATCTAGATTGGAAAAGAAGAAGTAAAACTCTCGCTGTTTGCAGATGGCATGACCTTCTACACAGAAAACCCTAAAGACTCCACCAGAAAACTAATAGAACTAAGTAATGAATATAGTAAAGTTTCAGGATATAAAATTAACACACAGAAATCCTTTGCATTCCTATACACTAAGCATGACAAAACAGAAAGAGAAATTAAGCAATCAAGTCCATTCACCATTGCAACGAAAAGAAGAAAATACTTAGGAATAAATCTACCTAAAGAAACAAAAGACCTACATATAGAAAACTATAATGAACACTGATGAAAGAAATTAAAGATGACAGAAATAGATGGATATTATACCATGTTCATGGATTGCAAGAATCAATTGTCTGAAAATATGAATACTACTCAAAACAATCTATAGATTCAATGCAATCCCTATCAAGCTACTAACGGTATTTTTCACAGAAATAGAACAAATAATTTCACAGTTGGTATGGAAATACAAAAAACCTCGAATATCCAAAGCAATCTTGAGAAAGAAGAATGGAACTGGAGGAATAAACCTGCCTGACTTCTTGCTCTACTATAAAGCTACACTCATCAAGACAGTATGCTACAGGCACAAAGACAGAAATATTGGTCAATGGAACAAAATAGAATGCCCAAAGATAAATCCACACAGCTATGGACACCTTATATTTGACAAAGGAGGCAAGAATTTACAATGGAGAAAAGACAACCTCTTTAACAAGTGGTGCTGGGAAAACTGGTTAACCACCTGTAAAAGAATGAAACTAGAACACTTTCTAACACCATACACAAAAATAAACTCAAAATGGATTAAACATCTAAATGTAAGACCAGAAACTATAAAACTCCTAGAGTAAAACATAGGCAAAACATTCTCTGACGTAAATCACAGAAGGATACTCTTTGACACACCTCCCAGAGAAATGGAAATAAAAGCAAAAATAAACAAATGGGACCTAATGAAACTTAAAAGCTTTTGCACAACAAAGGAAACTATAAGCAAGGTGAAAAGACAACCTTCAGATTGGGAGAAAATAATAGCAAATGAATCAACTGACAAATAATTAATCTCAAAAATATATAAGCAACTCCTGTAGCTCAATTCCAGAAAAATAAAAGACCCAATCAGTAAATGGGCCAAAAAACTAAACAGACATTTCTCCAAAGAAGACATACAGATGGCTAACAAACACATGAAAAAATGCTCAACATCACTCATTATCAGAGAAATGCAAATCAAAATCACAATGAGGTACCATCTCACGCTGGTCAGAATGTCTGCTGTCCAAAATCTAGAAGCAATAAATGCTGGAGAGGGTGTGGAGAAAAGGAAACCCTCTTACACTGTTGGTGGGAATGCAATCTAGTACAGCCACTATGGAGTACAGTGTGGAGATTCCTTTAAAAAAACTGGAAATAGAACTGCCATATGACCCTTTAATCCCTCTGCTAGGCATACACACTGAGCAAATCAGAATTGAAAGAAACATGTGTACCCCAGTGTTCATCACATCACTGTTCGTAATAGCCAGGACTTAGAAAAAACCTAGATGTCCATCAGCAGATGAATGAATAAGAAAACAGTGGTACATATACACAATGGAATATTACTCAGCCATTAAAAAGAATGCGTTTGAATCAGTTCCAATGAGGTGGATGAAACTGGAACCCATTACACAGAGTGAAGTAAGTCAGAAAGAAAAGCACCAATACAGTATACTAATGTATATATATGGAATTTAGAAAATGGTAACAATGACCCTATATGCGAGACAGCTAAAGAGACCCAGATGTATGGAACAGTCTTTTGCACTCTGTGGGAGAAGTTGAGCATGGGATGATTTAAGAGAATAACATTGAATCACATATATTATCATATGTGAAACAGATCACCAGTCCAGATTTGATGCATGAGACAGGGTGCTCAGGGATGGTGTGCTGAGATGACCCTGAGGGATGGGATGGGGAGGGAGGTGGGAAGTGGGTTCAGGATGGGGAACAAATGTACACCCATTGCTGATTCATGTCAATGTATGGCAAAAACCACTACAATATTGTAGAGTAATTAGCTTCCAATTAAAAAGAAAAAGAAAGTGTACCACATTAAAAAAATTTACATGCAAATATCACTGATGAGCATAGATGTAAAATTCCTCAACAAAGTTCTAGCAAACAGAATCCAATAACACATTAAAAGGATTACACACCACAATCAAGTAGGGTTTAACCCAAGGATGCAAGAATTCTTCAATATATGCAAATCAATCAATGAGATACACCATATTAGCAAACGGAAAAGTAAAAACAATATGATCATCTCAATAGATGCAAAGAACGCTTTCAACAAAATTCAACACCCATTTGTGATTAAAAACAAAACAAAACAAAACAGAAAATCAGCATAGAAGGAAACTACCTCAATATAATAAAGACCATAGACAACAAAGCCACAGGAAGCATTATTCGAACAGTGAAAACATGAAAGGCATTTCCTCTAAGATCATTAGCAAGACAAGTGTGCCCACTCTCACCACTATTATTCAATATCGTTTTGGAAGTCTTAGCCAAAGCAATCAGAGAAGAGACAAAAATGGAATTCAGATGGAAAAAGAACTAAAACTCTCACCGCTTGCAGGTGACAGAATACTATACATAGAAAACCATGAAGATAACACCAGAAAATTGCTAGAGCTAATCAATTAAGTTTCAGGATGCAAAAGTCATACATAGAAATCTCTTGCATTCCTATACACAAACAATGCAATATCAGGAAAAAAAGAAACAATCCCATTCACCATTGCAACAGCAACAAAAAATAAAATAAGTAGAAATAAGCCTACCTAGAGACAAAAGACCTGTCTGCAGAAAACTGTAAGACACCAATGAGAGAAATCAAAGATGGCACAAACTGACAGAGAGATACACCATGTTATTGGATTGGAAGAATCAATATTGTGAAAATGATGATACAAGACAAAGTAATCTATGGATTCAGTGCAGTCCCTAGAAAATTACCAACATTATTTTTCACAGAACTAGAACAAATAATTTCACAGTTTGTATGGAAACACAAATGAACCTGACTGGCCAAAGCAACCTTAAGACAGAAAAATGGAGCTGAAGGATTTAACATTCCTGATTTCAGACTATACTACAAATCCACAGTCATCAAAACAGCATGGTATTGGCAGAAAATGGAAATATAGATCAATGGAACCATATAGAAAGCCCAGAAATTAATCCATGTTTTGCTGGACACCTTATCTTTGACATAAGAGGCAAGAAAACACAATGTAGAAAAGATAGCCTCTTCAATAAATGGTACTGGGAAAACTGGAGAGTTACATGTAAAAGAATGAAATTAGGACATGGATTATCAACTTAAATGCTAAATGTAAGACCATGTTTAAGAAACTAGAAAACTCTTAGAGGAGAATATAGACAGAACACTCTTTGATGTAAATTGCAGCATGATCCTCTTTTATTCACCTCCTAGAGTAACAGAAATAAGAAAAATAAACAAATGGGATCTAATTAAACTTAAAAGCGTTTACACAGCAAAGGAAACTATAAACAAGATGAAAGACAACCTTCAGAATAGAAGAAAATAATTGCAAACCAAACAAATGACAAAGGATTAATCTCCAAAATATATAAGTAGTTCATGAAGGATTATCAGAAAAACAAATAACCCAAGCAAAAAAATGGGCAGGAGAAGGTATTTTTTTTTCCCCAGTAGTCATGTATGGATGTGAGAGTTGGACTATAAAGAAAGCTGAGTGCCAAAGAATTGATGCTTTGAACTGTGGTTTTGGAGAAGACTCTTGAGAGTCCCTTGGACTGCAAGGAGATCCAACCCATCAATCCTAAAGGAAATCAGTCCTGAATATTTATTGAAAGGACTGATGCTGAAACTTAAGCTCCATTATTTTGGTCACCTGCTGGGAAGAGCTGACTCATTGGAAAAGATACTGTTGCTGGGAAAGATCGAGGGCAGGAGGAGAAGGGGGTGATACAGGATAAAATGGGTGGATGGCATCATCGACTCAATGAACATGAGTTTCAGCAAACTCCAGGAGAAGGTGAAGGACAGGGAAACCTAGCATGCTTCAGTTCATGGGGTCACAAAGATTTGGACACGACTGAGTGACTGAAAAATAACAATTGATTTCTAGCTTCATACCACTGTTTCCTGGGTGGCTCAGTAATAAAAAAAAAAAATCCACCTGCTAATGCAGGAAGCACAGGAGACAGGGGTTCAATCTCTGGGTTGGGAAGTTGTTTTGGAGGAGGAAATGGCAACCCACTCCAATATTCTTACCTGGAAAATCCAATGGATAGAGGAGCCTAGTGTGCTACAGTCCACAGGGTCATAAAGAGTTGGACACAAGAACTGGACATGGAACAATAGACTGGTTCCAAATAGGAAAAAGAGTACATCAAGGCTGTATATTGTCACCCTGCTTATTTAACTTATATGCAGAGTACATCATGAGAAACGCTGGGCTGGAAGAAGCACAGGCTCGAATCAAGATTTTTGGGAGAAATATCAATAACCTCAGATATGCAGATGACACCACCCTTATGGCAGAAAGTGAAAAGGAACTAAAAAGCCTCTTGATGAAAGTGAAAGAGGAGAGTGAAAAAATTGGCTTAAAGCTCAACATTCAGAAAACTAAGATCATGGCATCTGGTCCCATCACTTCATGGGAAATAGATGGGAGACAGTGGAAACAATGTCAGACTTTATTTTTGGGGGCTCCAAAATCACTGTAGATGGTGACTGCAGCCATGAAATTAAAAGACGCTTACTCCTTGGAAGGAAAGTTATGACCAACCTAGATAGCATATTAAAAACCAGAGACATTACTTTGCCAACAAAGGTCCGTCTAGTCAAGGCTATGGTTTTTCCAGTGGTCATATATGGATGTGAGAGTTGGACTGTGAAGAAAGCTGAGCACCGAAAAATTGATGCTTTTGAACTGTGGTGTTGGAGAAGACTCTTGAGAGTCCCTTGGACTGCAAGGAGATCCAACCAGCCCATCCTAAAGGAGATCAGTCCTGGGTGTTCATTGGAAGGACTGATGCTTAAGCTGAAACTCCAGTACTTTGGCCACCTCATGTGAAGAGTTGACTCATTGGAAAAGACCCTGAAGCTGGGAGGGATTGGGGGCAGGAGGAGAAGGTAATGGCAGAGGATGAGATGGCTGGATGGCATCACTGACTCGAAGAGCATGAGTTTGAGTAAATTATGGGAGCTGGTGATGGACAGGGAGGCCTGGCGTGCTTCGATTCATGGGGTCCCAAAGAGTCGGACACGACTGAGCGACTGAACTGAGCTGAACTGAGCACACATGCATTTATACATATGTATTTTATTGTTGTTCAGTCACTTAGTCATGTCCCCCATGGGGGTAAACCCCATTGGCTGCAGTACTCCAGGCTTCCCTGTCCTTCACTATCTCCTGGTGTTAACTCAAACTCATCTCCATTGAATCAATGATGCCATCTAATCATCTCATCCTGTCATCCCTTTCTCCTCCTGCCCTTAATGTTTCCCAGCTTCAGAGTCTTTTCCAATGAGTTGGCTTTTTGCATCAGGTAGCCAAAATATTGTAACTTCTAATTCAGCCTTAGTCTTTCCAATGACTGCTTACTGTTAATTTCCTTTAGGATTGACTGGTTATCTTCTTGCTGTCCAAGGGACTCTCAAGAGTCTTCTCTAGCACCATAGATCAAAGGCATCATTTTTTAGGCATTCAGCCTGCTTTATGGTCCAACTCTTACATTCATACATGGCTACTGGAAAACCCATGGCTTTGACTAGACGGACCTTTGTCGGCAACATGACATCTGTGCTTTTTAATACACTTTCCATATTTGTCAGAGCTTTTCTTCCAAGGAGAAAACATCTCTTAATTTCATGGCTGCAGTCACCATCCACAGTGATTTTGCAGCCCAAGAAAATAAAACCTGTCACCGTTTCCTTATTTTCCCCATCTATTTGCCATGAAGTGATGGGACTGGATACCATGCTCTTAGTTTTTTGAATTTTGAGTTTTAAGCCAGTTTTTTTGCTCTCCTCTTTTACCTTCATTGAGAGGCTCTTTAATTCCTTTTCACTTTTTGCCATTATAACCAAGAGATGAATTCAACCTAAATGTCCATCAACAAATGAATGGATATAGAAGCTGTGGCGTGTGTGTGTATGCACACAATGTAATATTTCATAGCCATAAGACAGGTGAAATTTTGTCATTTGTGACAAAATGGGTGGATCTGGAGTGTATTATGCTTAGTGAATTAGTCAAAGAGAGAAAGACAAATAGTATTTATTGTTACATGGATGATGAATTAAAAAAATGAATATAACAAACAGAAACAGAAGCATAGATGCAGAGAAGAAACTAGTGCTTACTCATAGGGAGAGCAGTGAGGGGATGGGCAAGACAGGTGAAAGGGATTAAGAGGCACAGTCTACTAAATGTAAAATATATAAGATAAAAATAAGTATTGTACAACACAGAGAAAATAGTTGATATTTTATAATAACTGTAAATGGAGTATAATCTACAAAAATGTTTAATAACACTTTAGTAAACTTGAAAAAATGAAATTCTGCCATTTGCAACAACATGGATGATATTATGCAAAAAGAAATGTCAGTCATAGAAGAACAAATACAGCATGACTCCACTAACGTGAGGGGTGTGTGTGTGTGTGTGTGTGTGTGTGTGTGTGAGTTGCTCAGTCATGTCTGATTCTTTACGAACCCATGAACTGTAGATGGTCAGGCTCCTCTCTCCATGAGATTGTCCGGGCAAGAATACTGGAATGGGTTGCCATTCCCTTCTCCAAGAGATCTTCCCAACCCAGGGATTGAACTCGAGTCTCCTGCATTGCAGGTAGATTCTTTACCATCTAAGCCACCAGGGAAGCAACATGAGGTGCCTAAAATATTCAGATTCATAGAAACAGAGAATAACATGTGATTACTAGGGTCAAAGAGGAAGGGAAAGCAGGGCATTCTCACTCAACTGGTATTAAACTTCATTATGCAAGATGAATTTGTTCTAGGATTCTGCTCTATAATTTAGTGATACAGTCAATAGTATTGTGTATGCACATATTTCATTAAAAGTGTTGATCTCATGTTAAGTATTCTCACTGCAAACACACACACACACACACACACACACATACACACACACACACACAATAGACACAAGTAATCTTTTGAATGTAATGAATATATCTTATTACCTTGATTGTGAAGATGGTTTAACAGGTATATGCATATATCCAAACTCATCAAATTGCATATATTAAACATGTACACTTTTTAAAAATATAAAAAATACGACTCAATAAGCCTGCTTTTCAAGAAAATAAAACCTTCATAAATAAGTGAAATTCAAAGTACCAAAACACAAATATAAATAGAAAATACTGACATTGAAAGTTTGTTGGTGAACCATGAAAAATGCCAGGATTCTTGGCCTCCAGAGGAGAAGAATTCAATCTGGGGCCAGAGACGAGGCTTGATTGTTCAGAGCTTTTGTGTAATAAAGTTTCATTAAAGTATAAAAGGGATAGAGAAAGCTTCTGACATAGACATCAGAAGGGGGCAGAAAGAGGACCCCCTTGCTAGTGTTAGCAATGGAGTTATATACCTTTTAATTAGTTATTCAGTTCAGTTCAGTTCAGTCACTCAGTCGTGTCCGACTCTTTGAGACCCCATGAATCGCAGCATGCCAGGCCTCCCAGTCCATCACCAACTCCTGGAGTTTACTCAGACTCATGCGCATCGAGTTGGTGATGCCATCCAGCCATCTCATCCTCTGTCATCCCCTTCTCCTCCTGCCCTCAATCCCTCCCAGTATCAGGGTCTTTTATTATAGTGAATCAAAAGAATGTCTGGAGGTTGTAAAGACTGTACTAGACCTGCTCCCATAATTTACATTTTAAGACAACAAGATTAGCCAGAAGATTTTTTTTTCCCAGTAACTGTCCTCAAGCAGGATACATTATTGTTATAAAATCTTAAGGAATGTAGAGAAAAAAAAAAATTTTGTCCTTTCCTCCTCCTTGAGAATTCCAGACCCCTCTCTCCTTGGGGAACCCCAGACTTCTTATCAACCTGCCTAGGAATTTGCTCTCTCAATATTAGCCAGAGAAAAATAACTCATTACATTCAGGATTTCATTGATTTACATCCATCTGTCTTCCAATCAGAAAATATAAAGCAAGAAGACTCAACATATTTATAGTGGCCAAAATATTGTAAGAAAACCTACCACCCAAGAATTCTATATCAAACAATAATATCCTATAAGAAAGAAGGAAAAATTATTCTTCAATTAAAGGACAAATAAGAAAATTCAACGCTAGCAGAATGTCAATACAATGACTACTGCCTATGTATGATTTTATGAGCATAGAGAGAAATAAGAGAATATATACTAGGTCATGACTATAGTTATGAAAAAGTAGAGAAAATACTGGGTGGGAGGAGGCAAGCAAATATATAAATTTTAATAAGAGATACACTTAAAGTCATATATTAAATAATTCATACATGCCATGCACTAATTTCTTTATATGTATAAACTCATTTCTTATTGACAATTACTTTATGATATACATACTATTATTATCTTCATTATACAGAGGGTGAAACTGAGAAATAGTGAAGTTTTATAACTTTACCAAGGTCTCATCAATGGTAAATAATGCAGATAGGATATGAATCCAGGTTCTCTGCCTTCAGAGCAAAATATGATTTAAATCACATTTGTGAATTTATATAAAATTAGATGCATTTTTATGTGTATATATTTTAAATAAAAATTAAATACAAATAAATAGCATAACTATAACTTAACTGACTTAGTGTATAACATGATAAATGAAATAAAGAATAACCTGAATTTAGGCTAATTCATATCAATGTATAACAAAAACTACTGCAATGATGTAAAGTAATTAGCCTCCAACTAAAAAAAAAAAAAAAAAAAAAAAAAAAGAATAACCTGAAAGTCATTTGAGAGCATCAGGGATAAAGAAACAGTTGTAAATCTTTTAAGAGTTTAAAAAATAAGCATGTGAGTTATAAAGGAATTAAAATAGCATCACATTTCTGAGAAGCATCATTGGAAGTTATAATGATATGTAGGAACTTTTTTTTAACTCCTAGGTAAAATTATTTTTCAATCTAAAAGTTTATACCCAGGCAAACTAAATTAAGCAAAAGTATGATAAATGTATACTCAAATGCACAAGGGCTCAACATTTATTATCATTGCGCCTTTCCTTATGAAGCTCATACAGGATGTGCTTCGGCAAAAAGGAGGAGTAAAGCAAGACAGCAGAAAACATAGTATGGAGGGAATTAGGAGAAAGGTAAAGAAATTACCAGGATTACAATTGTGCAGTAGGATTGAAGAGCAGATAGTCCAGACTACAGGAAAATGGAGGTATCTAGATGCAAGTATTATCAGGAAACAAAAATGAAAACAAGTTAAAAAAAAAACAGTAATTAATAATCAGATACTTTTGACTATGTGGAAAGGTGTATTGAGATGCTATTGGAGATGTAGGGAAGAGTAACCATAGATACAAAGGAAAATTTAAAAAAAAATGAAAATCTTTAAGGGGGGAAATTATCAATCCCAGGAAAATAATGTGGTAAATATAAACACCATTTAAACACTGGGAAAAGCAAAAAGTTACACAAAAAGAAATATAATTATTGTATACTACTGGAGTCCAGCCCCAGCGGGTCCAGGAATACCCAAGGGATGAGTGGCATCGGCAAAGAAGACAGACACACATAGAAGGTTGCGTGGAAGAAAAAGCTTCTTTATTTTTAGGACAGCTCAGTTTTTATAGAATGAATGTTACCTCCCCCTTAAGTCACCACATATTACATAAGATATTGGTTTTGTGCTTCTGTCAATATTTTTCCTTCCCATGTTTTTCCCCTATGCATTCATCTGGAACATTTCCAATTACAAGGTTTTTTCTTAAATGTCCCATACATTAGTCTTCTTGCCTCAATGACCTAACATTTTCACTCTAACAAAAACAATGTTCTACAAATTTCAGGTATAGTATGAATTCTTTGGACAATAAAACAATACATAGGAAGGGCTACACAAACATGTTTGACATTTCTGAGAATAGTACCATGTAGAAAACCCTGATATTTTTCTTTACCTAAAATTACAAAGTCTACAGTGATTAACTATGAAGCAGCAAAACACCTCTATTAATAGTAAGGTAATGGCAGTGAAACTGGTTAATATAAATCTCCTATTGAAATCCTAGGTAACCAATTTCCTAACTCTACAGAAAATACCCATAATCTTCCATGTTGTTTAAAGGAAGAGAAACAATGGACAAATAGCCGCAAGGAAATAGCAATAATGAAAACCCTCTCAACCAAGGAGCAAGTATTATCTAGGGTGAAACAGATCACCAGCCCAGGCTGGATGCCTGAGACAAGTGCTCGGGCCTGGTGCACTGGGAAGACCCAGAGGGAGCAGGTGGAGAGGGAGGTGTGTGGGGGGGATTGGGATGGGGAATACATGTAAATCCATGGCTGATTCATGTCAATGTATGACAAAAACCACTACAATATTGTAAAGTAATTAGCCTCCAACTAATAAAAATAAATGAAAAAAAAAAAAAAGAAGCAAGTAAACTGAAGCAGTATATCTACTTCTAAACATAAATGCCTCTACTCTTTTCTATTCTAGAACATTATAATCTTTTAAGCAAGCAGCCAAACTATGCCTGTGGCCTTTTCTTTTTTGACTTGATGTTTATGGTCATGTCCTGAGCCAGAGCAATCATGAGCATTTCTAAATAGGCTTGGGCTTTTCCAGGGAAGCCTTATTACTATATGTTACATTTCCAAAAATTAATAGAAAGCCCAACAACAGTAAGACAGAAAGAGGAAAGGGACATACCGTCCCCCCAGGACAACTCCGAAGGGAAGAGCTGCTTTGCAGGTTCCTCTCTCATCCTGTGACCTTGTCACAGTCTGGGTAGGTCCTGGTGATTCCAGAAGGGACATATTGGGCCCCTGGGGCAGGCCTGTGTGAGGAAGAGCTGCCTTGCAGGTTCCTCTCTTGTCCCATGGCCTTGTCACGGACTGGGCTCATCCTGGCAGCTCCTGACAGTACACTCCTTGGCTCAGTCACGAATAGCACTTGCACAGTCATGATGATATTGTAAATTACTACTTAGTCGATTACAAATTGTATTTTAACTATGTTTGGAGAATGGAATAAGATGAAGTCAGTAGTGGGTTGTTGTCAATTAAATAGGGTATTATAAATAAAGTATAAAATGATAAGGTATAACAATATTTGAAATATAGAGTTATGTGCCAGAAATAAATCACCTTAAATTGCTGAAAGAAGCTACCTCTTAGGACTTGGGGGGCATGGTAAAGAAAGCTATGATTGCATTTTTATATAAGACATGTATTACTTTTTATGAATTATAATATATATGTGAATATTACTATAATAAAAATAAAAATTTTAAAGTTTTAAAGGAAGAACATTTTCCTGAAATAAGGACTTGATTCTGTAGATTAAAACCATGTCACATGATAAATACTTTAAACATTAGAGTCACACTAAGAATGTTGAGATTGACATTCAAGAAAAGTACAGAGAAATGGAACCTTAATGAAGGAAGAGAAAATTAATATTTATTATCCCATGCTCATTCTTGAACACACTTTTACATAGAATGGTAAGTGGAATCACTTGTAACATCTAAAATAATATTTTATATTTTATCTCTTTTTTCTTTTTATGTCTTAGCATTTCTTGTTTTTTTTTTTCATCAATCTCTCTCTCTGCATACAGCTGAATTTATGTAAGTTAAATGCAAATCATGAAATATCCTTACTCATATGAATATTGCTTCACTGCTTAATGCAATTTATTCTAGGAATCTGAGGATAGGTCAATATTTTAAGATCTATTTGTATATCGAACATGATAAATATGGCTATCTATCTAGCACAACAGAAGACAGACTCATTATTGAAAGAGATAAATATAACTACTTAAAAATTTGAATCTTTTTCTGTTTTGCATATAGGGTTATCGTTACCATCTTTCTAAATTCCATATATATGTGTTAGTATACTGTAATGGTCTTTATCTTTCTGGCTTACTTCGCTCTGTATAATGGGCTCCAGTTTCATCCATCTCATTAGAACTGATTCAAATGAATTCTTTTTAATGGCTGAGTAATATTCCATGGTGTATATGTACCAGAGCTTGCTCATCCATTCGTCTGCTGATGGGCATCTAGGTTGCTTCCATGTCCTGGCTATTATAAACAGTGCTGCGATGAACATTGGGGTGCATGTGTCTCTTTCAGATCTGGTTTATTTTTCTTATACACAAAGAAGTATAAATCAATAGATGAAGCAATAGCAAAATGAGCAAAAGTACATGAAGAAATAAAAAATAAACTGCCCATAAACATATAAAGATGTTCCACTTCTCTCATTTAAGGAAATACAAATAAAAGTAATTGTATAACACCATTTTAAACTATCAGATTGGCAAATATTAAAGTGTTTGATGATATTTGGAGCTGGCTTACTGTGTACACCACTCATCAAAACTTTTAAAGTATATACCTTCTGAAACAGAAATTAAGCCACTAAAATTTTATCTATGCATATACTCACAGATGTACTCACTGGTACACATACAGACACATCTATTGCAATCTTAATAATAGCAAAACAGTAGAATAATATAACTGCTATTCAAGGAAGAATGAATTAAATAATTGTGGTTGCTTTATGGAATATAAGGGACCTATTGAAAAGTATAAGATATATTTCTGTGTGCTGCTATGAGAAAATATAGAAGATACATTTTTATGTGAAGATAAACAAGGTACAGAACTGAATATAGACCATGATTTCCTTTTAATTCTTGTGAGAAAAAAAAATGATTGTAGAAGGCAGACTCTAAGGTGGCCACCATGATCTCTGCTTCCTGGTATGTTATTCCTTTATATAATTCCCTCCCCTGGAGGGCAGGACCTATAACTTATCTCTAATCAATAGAATATGGCATGATAGTTGATCATATGTGCATGATTATATCAGATTTTAAGGCTTATATTGTGAGAAGATGCTCTTTCCTTTGCTGCTTTTGAGGAAACAAGAAGCCATGTTGTGAAGTCCTATACTATGGACTGAATGCTTTTATATCCCTAGAATGCATATGTTGAAATTCTAACTCCCAAGATAATGGTACTTGGAGGTGGGGCTTTGGAAGATGATTAGGTCATAAGTGCTATGCCTCATAAGGGACTGGGATGAGTGTTCTTATAAAAAGAGATCCCAGAGAGCTGTCTTGCCCCTTACACAAAAAGCAGAAAAAAGACACTGATTCTGAACTGGGAAGTGGACTCTCAAAGGACACCAAATCTGCTGGTATCTTCATCTTGGGTTTTCAAGCCCCTAGAACTGTGAGAAATAAAGTCCTGTTGTTTAGAAAACACTCAATCTATGGTAATTTTAATATGGTAGCACAAATGGATAAAGACATTCCACCACGTGGCAAGAAATTGAGGGCAGCCGCTGTCTAACAACCAACATAGAGAATGCCGCCACCACTACTTGAGCTTCAAGGAAATCCTTCCCCAGTCAAGCTTTAGATAAAGCCATAGTGCCAACTACTATCTTGATCTCAGCTTTGTGAATTCTTAAAACAGAGGATTCAGCCAAGCTATGTGTAGATCCTTGACTCACCAAAAATGTGAGATGATAAGTGTATGCTGTTTTTTGTTTTTTATAATATTGCTATGCAGCAATAGCTAAGTTAATAAAAGACATGTATGTTTATATATTTAGCCATAGAACATTTCTCAAAGGATACATAAGAAGTTCTTTTACCTGTGGAAATTGGAAATAAGGGATCTGGGGTAGGAGAGAGTTTTTTAATTGTTGCTTTACATACTTTCCTGGTATTTTAAAATAGTAATCATGAGGCTGTATTAGTTTCATTTAAAAAATGAAAACAAGTCCAAAAAATGTCTGAGGAAATCTGAACAATTAGAAGATAACTTATTGGGCCAATGATTATCAACTTTGCCACATCCTTCATTTTATGGATGAAGAATTTCAGTCCCAAACAAGTGAAATAACTTGTCGTATACTTTACATACTTCCCCAAAGTTTTTGTACAGCTTATAATAAAATAGAAATAATAGGACACTTTGAAAAGAGCAAGAGCTATGTAAAGGAGAAGGGGAGAAGGTAGTGGAAATCATGAACAAGCTAAAACATAGTTACCAAATCTGAGTATAAAGCTTAGCTTTCACTTTCTAAGCATTTAAGGTAAAAAAGAAGAAATACACTGTATTATATACTTCATGTTATCTGGTAAAGAAATACATCCCAAATGAATCAGGTTCAGTGAACCACACAAAGTGGCCTTCATCAAAATACAAACTGAAATGAATAAATCTGTAAATCCTTATAAACAACATCTGGACGTAGTGAAACACAATAGATAAGAACACAGAGTTTTGTGTTGGCAGAGTCAGACTCAAATTCCAGCAACATCACTTACTTAGTGTCCTCTTAAATCTGAGTTTCTTCATTTATAATCTCCAAGATAATAATACCTCTTTCATAGGTTATTTTTGAGGGTTAAATAAGATAATATAGATCAACTTCTTACCACAGTGCCTGCTTCATATTAGTTGTTCAATAAATGCTAGGAGATTATAAGATTTTCTTTACAATTTAGGACTTTCTAAACATAAAGAAATCCTTTTCATATGGACATTTGTTATATTGATATTGATTAAAGATCAAGGATATTAAAATAGAATCCTGTAAAAATTTGAAGGATGATGAAGCTCCTAGTCACATAACTAAAATGTGATGGAGCCTGCACTAAAATCCAGGACTCCTAGTTTCCAGTTCAGCTCTTCTTTCAACATGGTTCTGGCTGTTGCTTGAAGATATCAGGACTTGATTGGATATTGAAAACTGCTTTGCATGCAAATGGTTTTCCAAACCATCTTGTTGTTTCTATTTCTAGTTGTACTACAAGCAACGAAGATGTTGTCATTGTTTATTGTTTTAACCATATTGAGATCTAAGTAGAGAAGGAATTTCCACTTTACATAGTCATTTTATCAGCTGTTTTCCTCTCTGCAGGAATTATCTGCCACATAATACACTGTTTTCCTTTGTATCACTTAAACTGGCCCCAAAGCCTGAAATTTGTTGCTTCCTTAATTGCACCCCACAGGCAAAGTGCCAGGGGGATATTCTCCTGTCAAGTGTCTTCCCGCTTGCACATGTGTTTGTCAAACTGTCATTTAACCTTTCAGGCAATTAATTTGTTAGCAGATCTTCAACAAGCCTTATTAAGGCATGATATCCCCCATGGGCCTATACATTTCTAGGAAGATTTCTGACTTAGTGAAGTAAGTCAGGAAGAAAATCACCAATACAGTATACTAAGGCATATATATGGAATTTAGAAAGATATTAATGATGACCCTATATACAAGACAGGAAAAGAGACATAGATGTATAGAACAGTCTTTTGGACTCTGGGAGAAGGCAAGGGTGGGATCATTTGAGAGAATAGCATTGAAACATGTATATTATCATATGTGAAATAGATCGCCAGTCTGGGTTCAATGCATGAGACAGGGTGCTCAGGGCTGGTGCACTGGAATGACCCTGAGGGATGGGATGGGGAGGGAGGTGGGAGAGGGGTTCATATGGGGAACACATATACAGCTGTGGCTGATTCATATCAATGTGTGGCAAGAACCACTACAATATTGTAAAGTAATTAGCCTCCAATTAAAATAAACAAATAAATTTAAAAAAAAAAAATGTTTCCACCTGAAGCCACTGGAGATTGAGGAATTTTTGCTCTTATTGCAGGTGACTGAGGTGTATATGTGCAGAAAACTAATATCTCTATTCAGTAATAGCCAAAAGCAATTTATACAGAGATAGCATCTATAATTGGAGGATTCTTCGAGACACCCAAAGATATTTAGGCAAGCTATTTATTATTTGATGAATTTCAAGGAAAGTTTTGGTGTTTTTCAGTTGCTCAGTCATGTCTTACTCTTTGTGACCCCATGGACTGCAGTACACCATGCTTCCCTGTCCCTCACTATCTCCCAGAGTTTGCTCAAGCTCATGTCCATTGAGTCGATGATGCCATTCAACCATCTCATCCTCTGTTGCCCTTTTCTCCTCTGCTCTCAATCTTTCCCAGAATCAGGGTCTTATCCAATGAGTCAGCTCTTCACATCAGGTGGCCAAAATATTGGATCTTCAGCTTCAGCCTCAGTCCTTCCAATGAATATTTAGGGTTGATTTCCTTTAGGATTGACTGGTTTGATCTTGCTATCCAGGGGACTCTCAAGAGTCTTCTCCAGCACCACATTTTGAAGCCATCAATTCTTTGGTGCTTAGCCTTTTTTATGGTCCAGCTCTCACATCTGTATATGGCTCCTGGAAAAACCATAGCTTTGACTAGATGGACCTTTGTAAACTAAGTGATGTCTGCGCTTTTTAATATGCTAAGTTTGTCACAGCTTTTCTTCCAAGGAGCAAACATCTCTTAATTTCAATTTTAATTTCACTGCAGTCACCGTCTGCAGTGATATTGGAGCCCAAGAAAATAAAGTCTGTCACTGTTTCCTTATTTTCCGCATCTATTTGCCATGAAGTAATGGAACCAGATGCCATGATTTTAGATTTTGAATATTGAATTTTAAGCCAGCTTTTTCGCTCTCCTCCTTCACCTTTTCAATAGGCTCTTTAGTTCCCCTTCTCTTTCTGCCATTAGGGTGGTATTACCATTAGAAAAGACCTTGATGCTGGGAGGGGTTGGGGGCAGGAGGAGAAGGGGACGACAGAGGATGAGATGGCTGGATGGCATTACTGACTCGATGGACATGAGTTTGAGTAAACTCCAGGAGTTGGTGATGGACAGGGAGCCCTGGCGTGCTGCAATTCATGGGGTCGCAAAGAGTCGGACACGACTGAGCGACTGAACTGAACTGAACTGAACCTGAATTATCTGAGGTTGTTGATGTTTATCCAGGCAATCTTGATTCCAGTTTGTGATTCATCCAGTCTGGCATTTCACATGATATTCTCGTCCTGTAAGTTAAATAAGCAGAGTGACAATATACAGCCTTGGCATACTCCTTTCCGGATTTTGAATCAGTCCATTGTTTCACGTCTGGTTATAACTGTTGCTTCTTGACCTGTATACAGGTTTCTCAGGAGGCAGTTAAGTTGGTCTGGTATTCAATGGCTTTAAGAATTTTCCACAGTTTGCTGTGATCCACACAGTCAAAGGCTTTAGTGTAGTCAATGAAGTAGAAGTAGATGTTTTTTCTGGAATTCTCTTGCATCTTCTTTATCCATTTATCCATTGACTGACAGATATGTTTGTTACCATAATCAGTGGATATGATACAGTTGTTACCATATCTTAACTATTGTGACTAATAGTGTGATAAACATGGGAATGTAGATTTTTTTTTGATAACCTGTTTTCATTTACTTTGGATATATACAGAGAAGTGTGATTGGTGGATCATATGGTAGTTCTATTGTTATTTTTGTTGAGAAATTTCCAGAGTGGTTGAGTCAATTAATTTACATTCTCACCAATGTGGACAAGAGTTTCTTATTTTCACAAATATTGAAAATCAATATTTGTTATCTCTTGTCCTTTTGTCAATGGTCATTTTAACGAGTATCAACTGATACCTCCTTGTGGTTTTAATTTGCATTTCCATGATGATTAATGCTATCACATATCTTTTAATTTACTTGTTCACCATTTATATATCTTGGAGCAATGTCTATTCAGGTGTTCTGGTCACTTATTAATTGGATTGTTGAGGCTTTCTTTTTATATTGACTTTATTAGCTCTTTATATATTTCAGATATTAACTTATTTCCAGATGTACAAGCTAGGTTTAGAAAAGGTAGAGGAACCAGACATCAAATTGCCAATATCTGTTGGATCATAGAAAAAGCAAGGAATTCCAGAAAGAGATTGAAGGCAAGAGAAGAAGGAGGTGACAGAGGATGAGGTGGTTGGATGGCATAACCAACTCAATGGACATGAGTTTGAACAAACTCCGGGAAATGGTGATGGACAGGGAAGCCTTGCATGCATGCATCCGTAGGGTTTCAGAGTCAGATAGAAGTTAGTAACTGATCAGTGATATCTATCTATCTACATACCTACCTACTACTCAATTAAGAGAGAAAAAATAAATCCTGTCACTTGCAAGACCATGTATGGATCTTGAGGGAATTATGCTAAGTGAATTAAGACAGAGAAAGACAATATCATATCTATGTAAAGGCTAAGAAAGCTAAACTCATAGAATCAGAGAGTAGAATGGTGATTATCAGGGGTTGAGGGATGGGGAAAATGGGGAGATCTTGATAAAAGTATACAAACTTGCAGTTTGGATATGAAAGATCTCTGGAGATCTATTATATAGCATTATGATTATAGTTAATGATACTACATTATGCATTAACTAGCTAAGGGCTAGATCTCAAATGCTTATCTCAGTTTTAAAAAATAAACAGTTTGCCAGCAGTTTCTATACAATCCAGTTGGTTTTCCCACCATGGATTTGTTGAGCATATGAAGAGACACATTTACATCTGGGCTTTGTTGTTGGATCATCCAGATGTGTTGATTCCCTTCCAGGATTGTTCACAAATATATAAATGACCACCAAGGTTGCAGGGACAGATTTTGCTGAGGAAAATTTTTCAGGAATCAATTGGACAAGAAGATTGAGAGTGGCTTGGACATTTTATTTTATTTTTCTTCTTGAAATTGAAATAGAAGTTGCTGGCCCTTTTGTCTGTCATATTGCCCAATGATAGCTTCTCTACCAAAAATCCTAACATGTAGGTTCACCGAATGGTACATTCATTTGCAAACATTTCCAGTTTAATTAATAATATTTTCCAGTTGATGAAGTTTAAGATTTTGAGTTGGTTTGTCTTGTTCTATTTTGTTGTTGTTTATTTGCTCTATTTTGTTTTCTTTTCCATTTGAATTGTTTACTTTCTATTTTGTCCATGGAAATAATCAGCATACAATTCATAATAAGAATAGAAGAAGAGAGTTTTATCTGAACAAAAGTGAAAGATAGAGGCTGGGACACACAGATTTCAGAAGCACTTGAATTGTCTTCCACTGGACTACAAAGTGAGGATGAGGTAACCTTATAAAGGCAAAATCTGCAGCGTTGCATTTAGTTCCATGAGTTCTTTCCAACAAAATATCACTGGAGCTGCAAGAAGTAAGGTTGCTGAAAACATGTTAGTTGGGGTTTGAAATCCTTGTCTTGTGTACTCCCAGAGAAGACTTTGAGACTATAAGTTTGCAGCTGGCAGCTGCTAGCATATGTTCCTTTGAGAAGGGCTGGTGTTGTCCTGGAGTTTGATACAATTCAGGAAATTCAAGATCCCAGGGATGCAGGAATGTGTTTGAGAAAATGCCCACACTGGTCGTCTAGCTATGTTTTGAATGTGTGAAAAAAAAACACACTTCTATTTCTTTCATCACAAAGAGCAATCATTGGATATGACAAGGCTACATCACTTCAAGTTTTAAAAGAGAAAGAATAGCACTTACACACACTTAGTCAGCATGACCTTGGTGTCCAGAAAAGGAAGATTAAAAAAAATAATAATAAGTTAAAGCATACCATACTATCTCAAGTCAAAACAAGTTAGAGGTCTAGAAAATATGCTCATAGACCCAATTACAAAGTTTGCACTATTTATGTCATTTCAGAAAGCAATACCCAGAACAGTTAGAATAAAAAATATCCGCTTAGTCTTTTTTTTTTCTTTTCCCTTTCATGTTTATGTGTATCAGAGCCTCAAACACCATAGGTGGGTAGGTGAATGTTGTTTCAATCAGTCGCGTTTCAGAGCCTTTTATCGTTGAAATCTTGAATATTCATTCAGGAGCCCTGTAGACCTTGCTTGTTGATAGGATCACATAAATTTCTTAAAGTGAATGGATTAACGTTTGAGATACTGTAAATAAAATTCCCTGGCTTTTAGTGGTGCAGTGCTACAAGTGGTTTTAGGTCTATAAACAACAAGATCCATTACAGCTTCTCAATTTTGGAGCTTACATGTTACCAGTCATTCTAATGGGATCTACGTTGTCTTATCTATTTTTCCTTAGACGATTAGATATATTCCATTAAGCTCAATTCCCTTCCCCTAAGTACCTTGTGTTGCAGGTCATAAAGTAGGTTAACTCTGCCTGTAGCATATGAAATGGCGTGTTACTGTAATTGGCTCATCAGAACAACACCAGTGAGGACTCCAAGTGAATAGAGATATTTTCTGCCTTAGACACTGTTGCAGCTCCAGCACTTAGGACAAGGTTTAGACTCCAGGAGATACTCAAACATTTGTCTAATGACTAAAAAAAATTCAAATTTAAGATAATAGTCTCCTTAAATATGAAAAATTATAAAATATTGGCAATGTAATCAAAGCAACAAATCATAAATGGATAACTAAATTGTTGAATTTCAAGGTGCCCAAGGTTCAATTTCAGGAGTGTGTTAGCATGTGACTTGCTATGCCTCAAGCAACTGTATTATACTTTGTGGAAAGATATAAAGTGTTAACAAAAGAAGTCTATGTTTGAAAGGAATTTAAGAAAGAATATAAAGGAATTTCTTAAATTCCTTTCAAACATAGACATCTTTTGTTAACACTTTATATCTTTCCACAAAGTATAATACAGTTGCTTGACTAACACATATATATGGACTTTAGAAAGATGGTAACGATAACCCTATATGCAAAACAGAAAAAGAGACTCAGATGTATAGAACAGACTTGTGGACTCTGGGAGAAGGCGAGGGTGGGATGTTTCAAGAGAACAGCATTGAAACATGTATATTATCTAGGGTGAAACAGATCACCAGCCCAGGTTGGGTGCATGAGACAAGGGCTCGGACCTGGTGCACTGGGAAGACCCAGAGGGATCGGGTGGAGAGGGAGGTGGGAGGGGGGACTGGGATGGGGAATACATGTAAATCCATGGCTAATTCATTTCTATGTATGACAAAAACTACTGTAATGATGTAAAGTAATTAGCCTCCAACTAATAAAAATAAATGGAAAAAAAAAAGAAAAGAAAGAATGAACACAAAAAGTGACAATTTTTCAGTATCTTTCTGATCTGTCCAAGGAGAAAGATACCCTGGCCAGATGACCCAGGTGTTCAATTCCCTTAACTAGTATCCTTGATTCTGGCCTACCTTAAAAGTAATGAAGAATTAATCATATAAATGTATATAGGCAAGTTTGAGTATATTCTTGACTTTCTTTTGCCATCAACATTTTATTTCCCCCCAAATATGGTAATTTCTTTTCACTCTTAACTAATCTTCTTAGTAAACTATACTATCAAGGGTGAAACAGATCACCAGCCCAGGTTGGATGCATGAGACAAGTGCTCAGGGCTGGTGCACTGGGAAGACCCAGAGGGATGGGATGGAGAGGGAGGCGGGAGGGGGGGATCAGGATGGTGAACACATGTAAATCCATGGCTGATTCATGCCAATGTAAGACAAAAACCATTACAATATTGTAAAGTAATTAGCCTCCAACTAATAAAAATAGATGGAAAAAAGATTAAAAAGTATAAACTCTACTAGTTTTTGGCTGTATCTGTTACCCTCAATAAGATTTGTTCCTTACTTAGAATCATGGAATTCTAGACACACTTCTTAATGGACCATCTACAGTCCAATACATTTTCAACTCTTAATCATAAAGTTAATCTAATAGGTTATGATTTTATGGAAAATAATAGGATATAAAAATATTAACATGCATCTCATGCAGAAATGATGGAGTATTATATCAGGAAACTTCTATTTAAATGTAAATACATACATTCATATATGTGGACTGAATTGTAATATAAAATATATTTCTTATTATGAGCCATAGTCAGAAAGTTTTAAAAGTCACTAATACAGTGGATTCTTCTTGTTTATAATGATAAAGAAACTGAGACTCAGTGGGAGGTAGTCTCTAACCCAAGGTCACACAACTGATCAATAACAAATTAGATTAGGTTTTACATCTATTGATTCCTTGCTTCCAGGACTTTAAGTCTTGGTTTTAACCATGAGATTTTGGACAGATAGTTTAACTTACCTAAGCCTCAATTTGATAATCCCCAAATAGAGTGTGATTAATCTGACCTACTTTTCAGTGTTGTTATCTGTTTTAAACAAACAATGAATGTAAAGAACTCTAGAAAAGTGAGCATTTATAGATATCCTTTCTAATCATGGATACATATCCACTCTCCTATAATTCAGAACAAGCAGCATTATATATATATATATACACACACACACACATATATACACTCATGTGCTCAGTGCTCAGTCACTAAGTAGTGTCTGACTCTTTGTGACACCATGGACTGTAGCCCACCAGGCTCCTCTGCCCATGGAGACCCACAGAGATCCATGGAGTTTTTCAAGCCAGAATACTGGAGTGGTTTGCCATTTCCTACTCCACGGGATCTTCCTGACCCAGGGATCCAACTTCCCTCTTCTGAGTCTCCTGCATTGGCAGGCAGATTCTTTACCACTGTGCTACCTGGAAAGATATATATATATATATATATATATATATATATATATATAATTTCCAGATGAGTCAGTGGAATAACTCATTGTTATGACTTTATGCTGTATTTTCATTCAGACCATCTCTTTGAAGTGTTAAGTTGACTCCATTATACTCATATCTATCCAGTTTTGAGGGAAAACAGATAGTACTTGTCCCTTAGCATTGTAGATAGATAGAAAGATTCACTTTGAAACTCATCCCTCTGTAAGTTGATGACCTCCCATGAGTAGTTCCAAGCATACACCATCTGGGAGTAAGCCTAATAGGCATGTGGTAGTCTGTATCTGCCATCCTAGGGGAGAGCACACATGTTTGGGTGTGATTATCATCCTGAAAAGTGATGCCTTGGTGTCCTAAGTGAGGGTGGAGTTTATTTGATTTTCCTTTCCATGTGATCAGTCAGCCTGAGAAGGTGATGCTTAAGCCAAGGTAGCATTTCCTTTCATGTGACAAAGGAAAGTACTCAGGAGGAAATTCTAAGCCACATAAGATCTCCCACCCATAATTGTGATGTGATATTGCTGAATTATAGCTTCATCCGAAGGAGGGCTGAAAGTTTATGCCAAGTGCATGTATGCAACTCATTCAATTTGTTGAAGGGAGAATTTTGCCTGCTTATTTGGCAGCCATGAAAACTATGTTGACAGAAGAGAAGCTTCCAAATTACAGCACATGTTCTAGTATCCCAGCAATCTCTGTTGTGAAGCACTTTCCTTAGGAATATTTCCTTATGTACTATGGACCAGGATCCAATCATCAAGACCAGCCAGTACATTTGTGTGAAGTTGGTGAAGTACATTTTATTTTCAGAAATTTCATCCTCTTATAAACCTTATACTCCTCCACTCCCCTTCCCCATCAAGTACCCAGGGATGGGAATATGCATATACTCTCAGGTTCCATACATAAGTGTCTTATGAAATTTGCATTTTATGGGAATGTGAGAATATTTATAGAAGTTCACACATGCTTCCAGTAGTGAGAGTGAATTGGAAGTCTTTCTGGAAATGACTCCCAATAACATCATGTAAATAAGACATATAAATTTCTTTGCTTTGTTTCTTATGTTCCAAGGGCTGAGTTAACTGTTTTGTGTATAATGTCCTATTTGGTCATCCAAAATCTTTATGACTTAATTATTACTGTAACCCTCATCACATAGATGAGAAAACAGAGGCTTGAAGATATTCCAGTACCATGATCAAGGTCACAGAGTTAATACATGGTAGAGATGGGTTTGGACTACAGGGTGAAATATTATATCAGACAATCCTTTTCAGAAGATAACTATCTAACCATAAGTATAACCTTGTGGGAGAGCGCTGATCATATCCAAAGGAAAAGACTTGTCTTACCTCAGGACATTCTAATATAACAGACTTGCCAGTTGGCTACCTGCACAGCACAAAGACTGGTTTCTTCTGGGTGAAAAAGAATCTCGATTTCACATAAGCTAAATACTGTAAGTATTTAGGGCTTCCCTGATGACTCAGTGATAAAGAATCCACCTGCCAATGTAGCAGATGTGGTGTGTTCAATCCCTGGGTCAGGAAGGTCCCCTGGAGGAGGACATGACATCCCACTCCAGTATTCTTGCCTGCAGAAATCCCAAGGACAGGGGAGCCTGGAGGGCTACAGTCCATGGAGTCACAAAAGAGTTGGACACACTTAGCAACTAAACAGCAACAACAATACTATATGTACCTAGATAAGAAAAAGACTAGTTTATCTGGCAGAAATTACTGATTCAAAAAATATTTATTGAATATTTGCTATGTATCAGTCCATAGTTTTAAATGTTGGGGGGATTGGAAGGAACAATACAGACCAAATCCTTTTTCTTATGGACTATATATTCTGGTCAACAAAGACAGACAATAACAGATTAAATTAAATCATACAGGATGTTAGATGATTATAAATGCCATAAAAAATAAAGCAGAATAAGGGATGGAAGCATTAGTTGAGGTGGATAATTATAAACAGAGTGGTCAGCAAGTCCACATTGAGAAAATTACTTTTAACAAGGTGACAGAGCATGTGCTTGATTTGGTGGGAATGTAAGGAGAATAATAAATGATAACTATTATTAATTTTATTGTTTTTAGATGCCACATTAATTTAGATTTTCAAAAGAGTTTATCTTTTTCAAAGTTCTTTTACATCTTTTATTCCATTAGATTATGACAAAATCCTTACAATGTGGGAGGGACAAGCAGTATCCCTCTTTGAGCAAAAGGAAAACTGAAGTCTGAGGTGAAATGATACAGTAAACTCACAGTGAGTAAATGGTTAAGTCAGAGAAAGGATCCAAGGCTCTGAATCAAATTTCAGTACAATTACTACTCTGCTGTGATTTTTTAGGTCTTACCAATGGAGAGAGTAAAACTCACAATTCATGTCTGGCTACTTAAGTACATTCATTTCTAGACACACATGGAAGATCTGAGGGGCCAAAAGGTTCAGTCATGAATTTCTTCTTAAAAAAAAAAAAAAGGAAATCTAATTTCAGGAGCTTTAACAAATATACAGGTCATGCAATAGAAAACCTTAACTTTACAGGTGAAGAAACTGTGGTCCAGATAGTGAGAGTGTCTTGCCCAGACACACAGGGAGATAGCAGCAAAACTGAGGACAGAACTCAGGTCTTCTCAGTCCCCACATAGTATTCACCAAACTGTCACAAAGAATACCTTAATTATCCCTCCTGGATTCAGAATTGAGGGAAATTATTCCTGCTTGTGGAATAGATGCTGTTTCAAGATACCAAACCCCCATAATGAAAGTTATTTCAACATGTGATACTGAGAACAGGGAGAATCTTCATGGAACCATTATATAATTTTTTCATATTTAGAATCCCCAAATTATTACAGATACCACCCTTATTCAAATCATTACTGGAAGGCTCTAACATGATTTTTCCCTAAAAATCTATATTGGTTAAGAATGTTAAAGTAAGTATCAGTCATGAAAACTTTCAAGAAGTCTTTGCAAAGTGTCTACTGTGTGTCTATCATGGTGATGAGCAGTTTTGGAGATATGAGATGGATATAATGAGTCTAACTTTAGATATGCCTCTGTCTAGGTATGTGACTTTGGTCAAAATTTTATCCCTGAGTATTAATCTCTATAGCCCCTTTGAGTTGAAATATTTCATGAGTCTATAAATCTCAAACTACTCATACCCCAAACTATATTCTTGAAATTTCTCCACCTCTGAGTCTTCTCTAGTCTTGGTCTTTCCTATCTTAGTTGATGGCACCTCCATCTTCCTGTTGCTTAGCACAAAGATGCTAGATCATTTTTGACTTTTTTTTTTTAGATACCACACTCTGTCAGGAAACCATGTTAGTTCTACATTTAAGGTACAATCAGAGTTCAGTGTTTCTCACTAATTCCATTATTACCACCCCAGTCCATGGAATAAATTGTCTCAGGCCTAGAACATCACAATATTCTAAACTGGCTTTACTGTTTGCTAAATTGCTCCTTAAGTCTGTTCTTATAACAAACAGAGAGACCTGTTAAAACAGAAACCAGTGAAACAGATCACCAGCCCAGGTTGGGTGCATGAGACAAGTGCTTGGGCCTGGTGCACTGGGAAGACCCAGAGGGATCGGGTGGAGAGGGAGGTAGGAGGGGGGACCGGGATGCGGAATACATGTAAATCCATGGCTAATTCATTTCAATGTATGACAAAAACCACTGCAATGATGTAAAGTAATTAGCCTCCAGCTAATAAAAATAAATGGAACAAAAAAAGAAAAAAAATAGAAATCAGATTGTTTTCATCTTCAGAGTAAAAGCCAAAATTCTAATAATGATCTCAAGGTCCTGGATCTAATCCCTGACATGATCTACTACTTTCTCCCTTGCTTAATCTATTATTCCAGTCAGAGAGGCTTCCTTATTGCTCCTTGAACACAGTATGTAATTCAAGACAATTTGAGTCTCAAGGTCTTCACACTAGCTGTTACCTCTGACAGAAACACTACTCCCAGAGTACTGTCACCAAATCAGCAACATCACACTCATTTTGGAAACTGTTAGAAATGCAAATTCTTCAGTACTATAAGACACCAGCTGAATAAAAAATTCTGGATGTGAATTTCAGCAGTGTGTCTTGTAAACAAGCCCCATACGCTGCCTCCAGCTGATTCTTCTGCAAACTAAAGTTTGAGAACTACTGGTATAGACATAGTATTTAATTTAAAATATTAATTTTAACCTTTTCAAACTGCATTAATATAAGAAATTATTACCTTTCCTGCTCCATTTATTAGCATAATAACACTATTCAAATAGCATGATAGAGTTTGTTTTAGGTCAGAGCTTTAATTTTTAAACACCTGAGCTTTGAGATTAGTCAGTACTTTTTAAATTTTATTTTTTTAAATTTATTTTTTAATTTAAAGGTGATTGATTTACAGAATTTTGTTGTTTTTTGTCAAACCTCAACATGAATCAGCCATAGGTATACATATGTCCCCTCCCTCTTAAACCTCCCTCCCATCTCCCTCCCCATCCCACCCCTCTAGGTTGATACAGAGCCCCTGTGTGAATTCTCTGAGACATACAGGAAATTTCCATTGACTATCTATTTTACATATGGTAATGTAAGTCTCCATGTTATTCTGTCCATGCATCTCACCCTCTCCACCCCTCTCCCCATGTCCATAAGTCTGTGCTTTATATCTGTGTCTCCATTGCTATCCTACAGATAAATTATTTGGTACCATCTTTCTAGATTCAGTATATATGTGCTAGTATACAATATTTATCTTTCTCTTTCTGACTTGCTTCACACTGTATAATAGGCTCTAAGTTCATGCACCTCATCAGAACTGACTCAAATGTGTTACTTCTTACGGCTTAGTAATATTCCGTTATGTATATGTATGTACCACAACGTCTTTATCCATTCAGCTGTCGATGGATATCTAGGTGCTTCCACGTTTTAACTATTATAAATAGTGCTGCAATGAACATTGGGGTACATTTGTCTCTCTCAATTTTGGTTTTCTCAGGGTATATACATAGGAGTGGGATTGCTGGGTCATATGGTGCTTTTAATAAGTTTTAAATGGAATATCCATACTGTCTTCCATAGTGGCTGTATCAACTTACATTCCCAGCAATAGTACAAGATAGCTCCCTTTTCTCCACACTCTTTCCAGCATTTATTGTTTGCAGACTTTTTGGTGATGGCCATTCTGATTGGTGTGAGCTGATATCTTGCGGGGAGCCGGCCTGCTCAAGGCCCAAAAAGGCCCTGGGAAAGCCTTGAAAGAGGCTGTTCTCTGTCCCACCACCCCATGATAAAGTAGTAAAACATTTGCTGGGCCTCCTTTGTTCTTCCTTGAGAAAAACGTAGTAGTGACCTTCACTTAGTAGTTTATCTTGGAATGCCAAAAACAAGATGTAAGCTTCTGCAATCACTTAAGACAAAAAATTGTATTGATGTAACAAACACCAGATGGCATTTTTTATGAACTATGTTTTCTGCTTGTACTAGTATAAAGTAGCTGCTTTACTCAATAAAATCGCTGACTTGCCTAAAGAGCATTTCAGTCCTCTTGACCCCATTCTTTACTTTCAGCTTTTTTTTTTCCATTTATTTTTATTAGTTGGAGGCTAATTACTTTACAACATTGCAGTGGTTTTTGTCATACATTGAAATGAATTAGCCATGGATTTACATGTATTCCCCATCAGCTTTTTTTCCTCAGGCTTCCGTGTTGCTGCGGTCTAGACCTGTTCACATTGCCGGCTGGTCCCTGCAAGTGGCGCCACGAACAGGGACGGGATCGGGCTACACGGTCGCAGCCGCCGGAATGGTGAGTATAGAGGGGATCCCGAGGAAAAAAAAAAGAAAAAGAAGAAACGTGAGTACGGATTTTTTAAGGGCGGAGAGAGTATAAACTATGGGTCAAGGTAGTAGTAGAGAACTTTTTGTAACTATGTTTAAGACTATGTTAAAGGTGAGAGGAGTTACTGTTGCTAAACATAAATTAGAAAAATTTTTTTTATTTGTAGAAGAAGTTTGTCCTTGGGTTCCTGAGGATGGGACTGTAAATATAGAAACTTGGAAAAAGGTGGGAGAGCAAATTCAGCAGTATTATTCTTTACATGGGGCTGAGAAGGTACCGTTAGATGCCTATTCATTATGGACTCTTATCAGAGACTGTTTGGACCTTGAACATGAAAGCAAAAAAATGGAGACTGCGTTAAAGAATATAATTGGCAAACCTCCCACCTTGCTTACTGCTCCTCCTTCGGAGCATGGTTCTGATACAGCAGAAAGACCCGCTGTACAGAGTTCCTCTGACTCTGATTCTGAATTAGACCCTGCTGAGCAAGCAGAATATCCATGGGAGTTATTTGCTGCTGAAAAAAACGTTGTCAAAACACAAGCGGAATTATCCCCTCTTTCGGAGGTTAAAGAATTGCTTACAACTATGACTAAACATCTTGATACTCTTAACTCGAAGCTTTTTTCCCAGCCCTTATGTCCCTCTAATCAGTTACAATCACAGCCTCCATCAGTTATTGCAGGATTAGACCCGCCGATTGCTGATATGCAAAAGGGGTCTGAGGCTCCCGCACAGGCATTATATGTTAAAAACACCTCCGAACTGTCCCCCCTCCAACTTGCAATTCACCAGGCGAGGCAACAGGGAGAAACTTTAGAAGGATTTCCCATCCTTGAAGACGCTCAACAACAAAGGTATTATGAACCCCTGCCGTTTTAACAAACTAAAAAATTAAAACAAGCCTGTGCCCAGTATGGACCAGCTGCTCCTTTTACTATGTCCATCATTGAGAATTTAAATAGTCAATATTTACCTCCTAATGATTGGAAGCAGGTCTCTAGGGCCTGCCTCTCTGGGAGAGATTATTTGCTATGGAAATCAGAATTTGGGGAGCAGTGTGGAATATTTGCGGAGAGAAATAGACGAAATGGACTGCAAGTGAGTTTTAAATGCTTATGGGGGAGAAGGCCTATAGGGCTGCTAATCAGCAATTGAATTATCCCCCTACAGGCTGATTTGCAACACTATGGCCTTCAAATAGCTCCTGAAAAAGTTCAACATAGCCCACCTTATTCTCAGTTAGGCTTTAGACTAGAAGGAGAGACTTTTAAAGCTCAAAAATTGGAACTTCGTGAGGATAATTTGAAAACATTGAATGATTTTCAAAAATTATTAAGAGATATTAATTGGATTCGTCCTTATTTGAAAATCACTACTGGAGAATTAAAACCTCTGTTTGATATTCTTAAAGGACCTTCAGACCCTACGGTCGTCTCGGGTTTTGACTGATAAAGGATGCCAAGCTTTAAATATAGTAGAAAAAGCTTTGGCTGCTCAAACAAGTTCTCATTGTGATTTTACAAAAGAATGGGGTTTGTATATACTTCCTTCTAAACATACCCCCACAGCTGTTCTTTTTCAAGATTCCCCTCTTTATTGGATACATTTGCCTGTTTCCCCTGCTCGGGTACTCACACCTTATTTTGATCTAGTCAGTAATCTTATCGCTAAGGGCCGTCGAGATTCCAGAGAATTATTGGGGAGAGACCCTTACTTTATCTGTTTACCATTTACAAAAGAACAACAAGACTGGCTATTCCAGTTCAGTGATTCCTGAAATGCAGCCCTAGCTCATTTTGCCAGCAGATTAGAAAATCATTTTCCTGCTAATAAGCTGCTTACACTTTGCTAGCCAACACGACTTTGTGTTTCCCTCCGTAGTTGTTTCACAGCCACTTAAAGATGCAGTCACCGTTTTTACTGATGGATCGTCAAACGGGAAGGCTGCTTATGTTATTAATGATAATGTTACCTCCTGGTTTACAGGCTGTTCTTCTGCACAAGAAGTAGAATTATGCGCCGTGTTTGCTGTTTTACAACACTTTGCCTCTGAACCTTTGAATGTTTTTTCTGATAGTCATTATGTTGTTAGAGCTCTTAACCAATTGGAAACTGTTCCCTTTATTCATACTGTCAATTCTGTGATTCAGCAGCTGTTTCGAGATATACAAGCTCTTTTACATCAAAGGATTTACAAATGCTTTTTTGGCCATATTCGCGCTCATTCGGGTTTGCCTGGAGCACTTGCCTCTGGAAATGCATTAGCTGATTCAGCCACTCATATCTTCCTTTCACAGACCCAACTCGCAGAACGTTCTCACCAATTACATCATCAAAACAGCAATACCCTCAGATTACAATTTAAAATACCCCGTGAAACCTCCAGGCAAATAGTTAAACGCTGCCCTGTTTGTCCTCAACTCCTTCCTGTTCCTCACTATGGTGTGAACCCCCGCGGCCTCCTTCCCAACCATTTATGGCAGATGGATGTTACTCACGTTCTTTCCTTTGGTAAATTGAAATATGTTCATGTTAATATAGATACTTTTTCTGGATATATTTTTGCCTCTTTACAAACAGGAGAAGCAGCTCGACATTGTATTGCACATTGCCTTGCAGCATTCTCCGTTATGGGAACTCCAAAGACCATCAAAACGGACAATGGACCTGGATATACTTCTGCCGCTTTTCTTAATTTTTGCTCCCGTCTCTCCATCTCTCTTAAAACAGGCATCCCCTACAATCCCCAAGGCCAAGGCATCATTGAATGAGCTCATCAGACATTAAAACATCAGCTTTTAAAATTAAAGAAGGGGGAGTTATATCCCCTCACACCATATAATTACTTACATCATGCCCTTTTCATTCTTAATTTTTTAAATTTGGACTCTGAAGGCAAAACCGCAGCACAGCGATTCTGGTCCCCAGCTGCTATTAACAAACCCTTCGTAACTTGGAAAGATCCAATTACTAATCAATGGCATGGCCCTGACCCTGTTTTGATATGGGGGCGGGGACATGTTTGTGTTTTTCCACAGGATGCCGAAGCACCGCGCTGGCTCCCAGAGAGGCTGGTACGCCAGACGGAGATGGTCGCTGACTGCTCGAATGGAGAGTATGCAGATACAAGAGAGGAATGTTCTGCCAACAAATCAACAACTACATGAGTTCGTGGAACGAGCAAGACACATTGCTGCGGATACAATCAATCCACACATTTCTCTATCCTACCTGGTGCTTGCATTGGCATGCACCAAAGATGTAATGTTGTGTGTATATCCCAGATTATTCTTCCAATGTGTCTGATGCTGTAAATGATCTTCAACATCAAATACTTTCCATGCAGGATTCCTCCCTTTCTTTTTGGGAGCAAGTTAAATCCTGGTTTATGAGTGATTGGTGGAAAAACCTGCTTATAGTGCTTGCTATTGTACTATGTTTTCTTTGTTGTGGACCATGTATTTTACAATGCATTATGAATCTGGTTACTGAAAGGATTATAAAATTTTCCCGTATTTTGAAAAAATAACCTTGTCTGCTTTTTCTCGAGGAATGAGTAGGAAGGCTCGACTTTTTAATAAATAAAAATGGGGGAGATGCGGGGAGCCGGCCTGCTCAAGGCCCAAAAAGGCCCTGGGAAAGCCTTGAAAGAGGCTGTTCCCTGTCCCACCACCCCATGATAAAGTAGTAAAACATTTGCTGGGCCTCCTTTGTTCTTCCTTGAGGAAAACGTAGTAGTGACCTTCACTTAATAGTTTATCTTGGAATGCCAAAAACAAGATGTAAGCTTCTGCAATCACTTAAGACAAAAAATTGTATTGATGTAACAAACACCAGATGGCATTTTTTATGAACTATGTTTTCTGCTTGTACTAGTATAAAGGTAGCTGCTTCACTCAATAAAATCACTGACTTGCCTAAAGAGCATTTCAGTCCTCTTGACCCCATTCTTTACTTTCAGCTTTTTTTTCTCAGGCTTCCGTGTTGCTGCGGTCTAGACCTGTTCACACTGCTGGCTGGTACCGGCAATATCTCATTATAGTTTTGATTTTCACTTTTCTAATAATGAGAGGAAACAGTGTCAGACTTTATTTTGAGGGGCTCCAAAATCACTGCAGGTGGTGATTGCAGCCATGAAATTGAAAGACTCTTACTCCTTGGACAGAAAGTTATGACCAACCTAGATAGCATATTAAAAAACAGAGATATTACTTTGCCAACAAAGGTCCGTCTGGTCAAGGCTATGGTTTTTCTAGTGGTCATGTATGGATGTGAGAGTTGGACTGTGAAGAAAGCTGAGCACTGAAGAATTGATGCTTTTGAACTGTGGTGTTGGAGAAGACTCCTGAGAGTTTCTTGCACTGCAAGGAGATCCAACTAGTCCATCCTAAAGGAGATCAGTCCTGGGTGTTCACTGGAAGGACTGATGCTGAAGCTGAAACTCCAATACTTTGGCCACCTCATGCAAATAGTTGACTCATTGGAAAATACCCTGATGCTGGGAGGGACTGGGGACAGGAGGAGAAGTGGACGACAAAGGATGAGATAGCTGGATGGCATCACCGACTCAATGGACATGAGTTTGAGTAAACTCCAGGAGTTGGTGATGGACAAGGAAGCCTGGTGTGCTGCGATTCATGGGGTTGCAAAGAGTCAGACACGACTGAGCGACTGAACTGAACTGAACTTAACTGAATAATCAGTGATATTGAGTATATTTTCATGTGTTTTTTAGCCATCTGTATGTCTTCTTTGGAAAAATGACTGTTTAGATCTTTTTCCCACTTTCTGATTGTGTTGTTTGTCAAGATCCTCTATGATCCATCTCCTGCTGCTGCTGCTGCTGCTGCTGCTGCTGCTGCTAAGTCGCTTCAGTCGTGTCTGACTCTGTGTGACCCCATAGACAGCAGTCCACCAGGCTCCCCCATCCCTGGGATTCTCCAGGCAAGAACACTGGAGTGGGTCGCCATTTCTTTCTCCAATGCAGGAAAGGAAAAGTGAAAGTGAAGTCGCACAGTCGTGTCTGACTCTTAGTGACCCCAAGGACTTCAGCCTACCAGGCTCCTCCATCCATGGGATTTTCCAGGCTAGAGTACCCATTTCCTAGAGTAATAGAAATAAAAGCAAAAGTAAACAAGTGGGACCTGATCAAACTAAAAGCCTTTACACAGCAAAGGAAACAATAAGCAAGGTGAAAAGACAACCCTCAGAATAGGAGAAAATAATAGCAAATGAAACAACTGACAAAGGATTAATTTCCAAAATATACAAGCAGCTCATATAATTTAATTAGTACTTTTTGATATTATTGGTCTTTACTGCAATTTTTGCTCAGACTATTACTTTTCTCACTCTAAGTAAGTAGTCCTTTTGTTTTCCATCTCTGTTTTTGCTCAGGCTGCTCCTCCTTTCAAATGTTATACTTGCTGTGCTGTGCTTAGTTGTTCAGTCATGTCTGACTCTTTGAGATGTCATGAACTGTAGTCCACCAGATTCCTCTGTCCATGGGGATTCTCCAGGCAAGAATACTAGAGTGAGTTGCCATGCATTCTTCCAGGGGATCTTCTCAACCCAGGGATTAAACCCAAGTCTCCCGCATTGCAGGAAGATTCTTTACCATCTAAGCTACCAAGAAAGCCCAATGTTATACTTATCTCCACCTCTTCAACTCTTCCTCAAGGTCTACTTGAAAACCTACCTTCATGTGGAAAGCTGTTCTGAATAATGCAGTTCAGAAGAATCACATTCTTTCTATTCTGAACTCTCCTGTAGCACTTAAAATTACTACCGTTTATCTAATATTTTTAGGAGTATTTTCCATTTTCCTCTCCTTTGACTATAAACACTTAGAGCAGGGTTCATGTTTTATATGTTGTATCTTGCACACTACTCTACATATACTCTCTGAGAATATAGAGATAATCATTATGCCTTAAATGCACTAAATATTTTTTGGAATAGCAAGCCTAGATATGTCATCAATAAAGTCATTGGAACCAAACTCCTGAATATCAAATCTTCTTGCAAGCCACTTCATTTTAGCACTAAAATACCAGTGTTTGCTAAAAGAAAATTCACAAACATCAGCAGTACATTTCTTTTGCTTTGGCCTATCCTACAGTACCATTTTCCAAACAATTACAAGCCCAAGAACACTTTTAAGAAAAATTCAAATAGAGATATAAGCTGTATTTGGTGCCAAAGCTGAGAAAGGAGGGGCAAATTAATGTTTATCAAATGAAAGACAGCAGGTTTTAATTTAACATGAAGTATCAATGATTATATCTGACCATCAGCGTGTTGTAAGAAACACTTCAAGTGATAAACTGTAGCGAATTGTAGTGGACCTTTTGTTAATATAAGGTTGCAGTGAAGTAGTGTTTGGTAGAAAAGGGGTGGTTGGATCAGTGCCATCTTTTAATACAGTACAGTACCTTTGACTGCCCCAAGCAAGGTATAGAGCTGGGGACAAATCTCCTCCCAAACTTCTCTAAGCACTAAGATTTGAATTCCCATGAAATCAAGTTGAAGTGAAAATCAAGGGCAATAGGAAGTCATAAATAGGTATTAATAACTGAGGGAGTAAGGTGACTTGACAGACAAAGGGGCACTCTCACACTTTGTTCCTGAGAATAGGAGGAAGATGATGTTATGGGATGACTCAAGTATAAATGTACCTTGGGTTCTTGTGGTTTTTTTTTTTTTTTTTTTAGCACAAATTGAGAGTATCTCCCCCTTTTCCTCTCAGTTTGCTTCTTGGCCATATTGCCAACTCCAGAGGGCCAACAGAGTCTGCCTTGGTATCTCCAATTCATGAGGCTCTAGGACAAACTCCAGGGGAATCACAGCTCAATAGGTCCCAGAATTCTGTCCCAGAATTTTTCAGATTTCTCTCTGAAGCACACAGTGGCACTCTGAAACATTTTGCCTATAGTCTTAATCATGTTTTCAACGTAATAATATACAAAGAAACTGCAAATGCTGTTCAACCATCTGCCAGTATCTCTGACCATTGACAAACATCCCTTTAATCTTTAATATTGAATAATCTGAGTGTCAAAGATGCTATCCAGGATATTTTAGAACTAGTTTCTATAGCTTTAGTATCCCAAAAGAGCAAATGATTATAATAAGTTTTGTTGGAATTGCTAAGTTTCTATGCCATTTTCAGTCAGCAGTAATTTTTAGAGTGATACATCAATATACAAATGGAATTGGAAAGCAAATTAAGAACATTTTGAACTCTTGCAGTTCTTTATTCCCCATATAGTGTCATTTTTCCACTCCCAAAGACACTGATATATTGAATATCAATTTTCAGATGTATGTCAGCAAGTTGTCCTCACACATTGTATTTCCTCAAGCAGCATTGTTGATTTGCATGTGTCTGTTGAGGAAACATATCTTATTTCAAACAAAATACATGTCAGATGCATGTATTAGAGAAAAAGGCACTTATCTGATTCAGAATTAACAACCTTCAATAATCTGATTTGGTTCAACTTATTAATTGACAAAACAAGGCAAAAGGATGTTGAGTTGAGATGATTAAATGTCATAGTCAATTTTTCAAATGAGGAAAAATACCTTCAGCCCAACTAAGGAATTAATATGCAATGACTAAACATGCTTCAAAGGAATTTAAAAACAGAAGTGAACAAATATCAAAATAGCTTTATGAAAAAATGCCCTGTGAAGAAAAGCAATCTTCATATAAACATGACCAATTGAAATGGGCTAATTAGATTCACTATGTGAAACAAAGCTTCATTTCTAAGAGTATGTGGGAATTTTAAGACAAGAATACTGGGTTGGTCAAAAACATCTTACAGAAAACCTGAATGAACTTTTTAGCCAACTCAGTAATTCCCCTTAATAAACATACTGCTGTGTGATTGAATATCTTGACAGGATGATCCGCTCTCTCTGCCTATTTGGACAAATTTGGTATTGGGTTACCTCTTGGTTTAGTTGAATGAGAGGCCTCTTATTGCTTTCCAGCAAAATGTTAGATTTTATTATTGGTTTAAAATGTTGCCCACCATTTATGGAATGAACATTTCCATTTCATTTTAATTTCACTTCATAGGGGAATAATAAAGACAGTGCAGTTATTGGTCACAGCTGTGTTAATGTGTTACATGTAACCTTAAGAATTATGCTGTCAAGCCCATAGAGTCAGGGTTTTCAGTTTTCCCTTACAATTTGGCTACAAGATAAAGAAGAAATTTTATTTAAAACATTCATGTAAATTTAAAAATATTTCTTAAAGCAGGCCTTTGATGTAATAAAGATTGACCCAAAATAACAAATTTCTGTTACAGAACTGCCAGTGTGTTACAATATAATTTTGCCGTCAGAGTAGAAGACACAAGGACTTTTTTCTCACTGCATTTTTACATTTTGATATAATACAGAGATAATGATTTTGATTTTTTTCCAGGATGAGATGAAAAGTTGTGTCTTTCCTCCTGAAAATATTACACGTTTTGTGAAATTTAACACTCATGAAAAAACTTCATTGTTCATATTCATTTTGAACACTATAATTATAATTGGAATCTAAGAAGTGGGGGAATATATAAAAGGAGGAAATTTCCCTAAGTCTTTTCCTATGACAAAGTTGCTAAAATATGTTTATTTTTGTGTTTTTATTTTATATTTGGTTCACTCATATAGAAAGAATCACTACATTTGAAAGTGGATCACAAAATGTGTATTACTAGGCATAAAAATGGCAAATTATTTCACTATATCATCCACTTCAAGCATCTGGACAGGTTTAGAAAGTAACAAATCTTGCAGCTACATCTAGCATATGTTTACTTCTCTTGTTACAAGCAGGCAGACTAACATAAAGGAAATCTTAAACTGAAGTGGAGAGTGATAACCAGCAACCTTAGATTTCTATAAGTAATTAAACTAAGAAATTGTCTTAAGAAGTAGTAAGGCTTGCTCAATACGTGTGTGTGTGTGTGTGTGTGTGTGTGTGTTCAGTCGTATCTGACTCTCTGTGACCCCATGGACTGTAGCTGGCTGGGCTCCTGGGTCCATGGGATTTCCAGGCAAGAATATTGGAGTGGGCTGCCATTTTCCTTCTCCAGGGTATCTTCCAGATCCAGGGATTGAAACCACATCATTTGTTTGACAAGTGGATTGTTTACCACTGTGTCACCTGGGAAGCCCTCTGAATTCTTTTGGAATACATTAAAAAAGGAGTGTAAGAGATGAAACTAAGTCTGGGACACAATTAGCAAACTTGCAGTACAAGAATCCATCGTCTTCACTTTTGTTTCAGCAGGGGTTCAAGGGTGCTAGAAAGGAAGTAAGTTTTCTGGAATAACGAGAGGCAATACTAAGGCAGGGTATGGTTGTCAAACTTTCTGTTAAGTGGTTATTAGGATTTTTTAATGGAAGGCTTTCAAATAGGTATTCAAATAAATTTGATTATTCTCAGTTGGTGGCAAGGAGGCAAGTGAGCAGGTCGGGGATATTAAAAAAAAAAAAAAGATTATTCAAAGTTTGAGGCAGAGGGTTTTCTATGGTTAGCCTTTTCCTGAAACAAGTGGAGGTCAATGGGGTACCTTTTTTTTTTTTTTTAATAGAAATTGTCCTTTGATTAGGAAGTGACTGATGCTCTGTACCAGTGGTATTCCTAATGTTTTTACACATTCTGGCAAGCATGAAATCACAAATTCCAGAGACACATACACATACTGATAGATACTTATGTGTTTACAAACACACATACATAAAACCCCCAGCATTTATCCCTCGCGCTTGAAGAGCTGTCTCACAATAAACAACTGTTTAAGTTGGTTATGCTGATCAAAAGACATCATTCAATGAATCCCAGGCAACAAATCATAACGTTATGTGATCACTAGAGCAAATCATATAAAAAGAAAAATCTAATGCCAAATACAGGATTGTAATACAATCTGACTTCAGAATGTTTTTAACTTACACAGGTGTATTTTATTTTGAGAGGAAAGCAGTGGAAATCAAAGCAGTAGTTGGATTGCACTTTGTTGGTTAGAACATTTGTTGTATCCAAAGTGACCAAAGAATAATTATTACCAGTTGAAGTAACTAAGTTTTAAGATTTAGGTAGCTAACCTTGATGGTTGGTCAGTATTATTGCCATTAACTCAATTGCAGGGATGAATGCTTGGGCCTGCCAGTACTCTACCATTACCACCATATTCTTATTAATATTGATATTTCATTTTGAATGACAATCCTCTTTTCCCTCATTTATTGTGTTGAAAGATACTGAACAGGGGCTGTTCATTGTATACCATCATAAAGAGACTATTAAGTTCTTTTTATGTAGAGTATTGTATGATGGATTCCCTTGTAGCTCAGTTGGTAAAGAATCTGCCTGCAGTGCAGGAGACCTGGGTTCAATCCCTAAGTCGGTAAGATCCCTTGAGAAGGAAATGGCAACCCACTTCAGTATTCTTGCCTAGGAAATCCCATAGAAAGAGGAGCCTGGAGGGCTACAGTCCATGGGGTCACAAAGAGTTGGACATGACTTAGCAACTAAACCACTACATACAATAAAACAGAGATCCACCATCTTCGACTAACATAAAGAGGTGAAAAAAAAAAAAAAAGGAGGGAATAAGATAGGATAGAGAATTCCCCACCCCACAGCCACCCTCATCCTCAGGACCTAAGAAAACTATTTAGTTCAAGCTATATAGAATAGTGGTTTAGATCGTAGAGCCAAAATTACCTGCATTCAAATTATAGATCTGCTTATTTGTTAGACATATAATCTTGAATAAGTTATTTAATTTTCTGTACCTTTATGCCATCACTTTTAAACTGGAGTTGATATTAGCAAATTTATCTTGGGTTTGTTGTAAAGATTAAGATGAATTAATATATGCTAGGTGGTGTTGGAGAAGACTCTTGAGAGTCCCTTGGACTGCAAGGGGATGCAACCAGTCCATCCTAAAGATCAGTCCTGGGTGTTCATTGGAAGGACTGATGTTGAAGCTGAAACTTCAATACTTTGACCACCTCATGCGAGGAGCTGACTCATTGGAAAAGACCTTGATGCTGGGAAGGATTGGGGGCAGGAAGAGAAGGGGATGACAGAGGATGAGATGGCTGGATGGCATCACTGACTCGATGGACATGAGTTTGAGTAAACTCCGGAAGTTGGTGATGGACAGGGATGCCTGGCGTGCTGTGATTCATGAGGTCGCAAAGAGTCGGACACGACTGAGCGACTGAACTGAACGGAACTGAAGTACTTGAAAATTACTAGCATGTAGTAATTTAAACTAATTTAATTTTAGATTTTAAGTAATCACATGCATTACATTAATCAGATATCTATCATTTGTTGAACATTTACTCATGCCAGCTCCCTCCTTGAGGAGGCTGTCCATTGCACACAGGTCCTTGTTCCTCTCAAGGTGGCCTATTCTACATGATTCTCTCCTTCCAGTTTGTGGTAATACTTTCTTCTTTTTTCTCTGTAAACCTAAGTGTGGGGTAAATTCTGTTGCTTCAGGTTTCTTTTGGACTTGTGTCATCAGGATTTTTATACAGTTTGGGACCTTTTCATTGTTTTGAAGATTCTCGTTACATGCCTGCTTGCACAATGGATGTAGGCTACTAAAAATACTATATAAAATTTGAACATTAAGCAGCAGCTGACTAAATTAAAGATATATCTCCAGATGGGTTCAGGTTTCTATCCTGTTTAGGGTTTCTTTCTCTACCCTTCCTCCTCCTTGCCTTCTTGGAAGGTACATCAAAAATCCCATCTGCTCTGAGTAGTCGCCTTACATGTGACACTCAGTGACTGACATTAATAATACTAATTCATTCACTCAACATTTACTGAGTGCTCTTGTGTGTCAGGCACTACATAGATAGTGACAATGAAGATATGGATAAAACATGGATCCTTGCCCTTGCAGAGTTCCAAATCGCTTAGACTGCTGATTATTTACATACTCCTTCACTTTCATGGCTTTCACCTGGCTCTGCCTGGTGAAAGTATTAAAGTAGAAGACTTGGACTAAATCTGGTGGTAGAAGGAGTGAAGAATCCAATTCAACTAATCCTTTGTTGTTAGACTGTCAATGGCTAGGTCACAACAATCTGTGGTGGAGAGAAAGCCTTGTTTTCTTTGTTTTTCCCTGATATCCTTTATGAATCAGTTTTACAAGTCAGGAGGGGTGAAAGGGATGCAAATGCACATTGGGAAGGGAAACAATAAAATATCTATATGATAAATCCTAAAGTTTCTCCCAAATTAATACTGTGACAAAAGGAGGCCCATTTTTCTGTGTCCTGACATCAATATTGGAAGTTTTAGGTGCTTTGGGGCTTTGGCAATCATATTAAAGGTCAGAGGATGGTTTTACTGAAAGGTGCCTATAGAGACAACTCTAATTAAAACAAATACTAAGGGCAATTTAAGGGTAAAACAGGGATTGTACTTTATGTATGAGAATTTGCAGGTTCTTCTTATCTCCCTAAATAGGATTATTCTGAGACTTAAGAGTTGGCCTAGTGGTCAAAGCTTTGTTCACACCCAATCCTATGTTCTCAATTTATTAATTTATTTTATTAATAAACTTATTTTTATTAATTTAGTTATAGAATTGCATGATGCTGTATGTAGAACCCAGTGTCTGACTACAGACAAATTTAGGTTCTACTTGAAACTCAGCCACACAAAATATGTGATGCCAAGTTGTTTAACCATCTAAGATTTCTTTATCTACAAATTGGGGCTAATAATATAGTCTTGGCAAAGTTGCACGAACAGTTTATCTCTAATGCATATGAAGAGTTTAGCATAATACCTGGCAAATAGAAAATGCCCAGATTGGGGCATTTCTCTGCCTCTCTTCCTTTTCTCTAAATTTGTCTCTGAGTACAAATACACAACTAAAAATTGCCTAGAAATGTGAGAAAATGCCTAGCTCAAACACATTGGAAGCACAAAGAATCTTTTAGAATTTTTCCAAGGAGCCACCCTGGGTCCAGACTTTAATTCCTTCATTCCCAAACCCCTAAGTTCCTACACAGTTGGATTTTGTCTATTGTGTATTTCCTTTCTAGACAACACTTTACTGTTGTTACTAAATCATCAATTGTTCTCATTTTCATTTGTTTTAATTCTAGAAATGGAGTGTCCAAATTTTTTTCCTGAAATAAAGGAATGGTTTTGTCTGTCTGTTCAAGCCAATCAATAAGAAATATACCCAAGAAGAGCTTTGTTCTAGGATCTATTCTATACAGCAATGAGGATCAGATTTCTAAAAAGTCAAAAGCCTCTACCCAATGCCCCCTGTAGATAGGTAGATAAATAGATAGATACAAACAGCTTCAAAGAACCTCCAGATATCAGGCCAAGTGAGTGAGCTTCCTTTGGGTGGATGAGGTCCAGGTCCATTCTGAAAACCCAACATGTTCCTTCTCAGAGGCTCATAGCAGCTGCCTGAAGTTCATAAGCACTAAACACTTGGCATGAGGCAGATGCTGTGCTAAGTCCTTTATACACCCTTAACTTATATAACCTCCCCACAACTCTGAGATTGGAATTACTTGCTGCATTTTACAGAAGAGGAAAGAAGCTAAGGAAATTTAACTTGCTTACAGTCACATAGGAAATAGAGAAACTGGCAATTTGAAGGCAGATCTATCCAATTCTGAAGCCCATGCTCTTAACCAGTAAGCTCTACTGCCACCAATACATTCTCTCCAAGCTAGTGAAGTGTGGTAGTTGCCCTTTCCCCTTGAGTTTTGCACATATCCCTAGAAAGCATATGATATAAGCTTCATTAGTTAGTAGCATCTGAATTTGTGGATTTTAAATAATTTCTTCATTCCTTGTTTCATTCACTAAACATTCACTGAGCATATACTTGCTTCCAGGTGTTGTGTAGGTATTGGGGAATCAAAAATAAAAATAAGGCACAGATCCAGCTCTATAAGAGCTCATAGTTTAATAGTCTTTCACCAATAAACAGGTTTGATTTGTTGGGAGCAAACAGGAATATACTGATAAAAATGACTTTCTGTTTTGTTCATCTCGGTATCCCGGCTCCCAGATCAGTGCTTGTCCTAGGGCAGGAACTCAAGATAAATGGATTGGTGCACCCAAGTCGAGGGTCTCCACCCTCCTGGTTTTGAAAAGGAGAAATCTTGATGCTGGATGCCAAGGTAAAGATTCTAAAGGCTTTGACTTCTGAAGAACTGCCAAGAAAGAAAATTCCTTCATAAATCATGAAACAAATAGCCAATTGCCCCCTTGGGGTACCCTGTGCCTTATACAGTGACAAAGCAGAGAATTCAATAAGTGATGAAATGAATGCATCCTGCCCATTAAACTATTCTGAGACTCACATGAAGTTTAAGTTGCCACCCTTAGCTAAGCAGTGTGGCCATTGGTGTATTATCTATCAATGATCTGTTATGCTGACTAAGTGGTTGACCACATATGGTATAGTAGGAGATGCTATCACAATGTCAACCTGCAGCTCTGTCTACCCAATGATAACTGCCTAACCCACATTTTAATCCCCAGCAATGGTCTGCTACAGAGGTTGAAATTCCCACTCCTTTGGTTTAGGGTGGTGGTTAATTTTGTTGTTTTTAAACTAAGGTCAATCAGCTCTTGATAAGATGTATAAGCAACTGGAAAAAAAAGAAAACAAAAAACAAAACAACAATCTGGAGGTTTGAGGCATTGCTCAAGAATATTTTGATGTCATTGGCAAAGTAGAAAGTCAGCATTGAATATACTAAGACTAAGTTAGGTATGACTTTCCAGTGAGTTAGGTGGGAGCTTGGCATGACCAGCCTCAAACATCTCATCCAACTAAAATACTCCATTACTTTTGACTTGGAAACCTCCCAGCTTGTTTTAACATCCATATTTTAACCTTTTTTAACCTATTTTAACCTTATGCTTCCAAGACTTGAAGCATATGCAATTCACTTTATATATAGTGAATTAGATGCTCCCAATAAGTTTAGGAAAGTCATATGTCCACTAACTGTCCATAGAGGGAAAACTTATCCAGGATGAGAAAGTATTCCCAGGATGGCAAGAGTGATAGGATGAAATCTGCCACTAAAATTTGGGGATGTCTTTAACTTTATTATAGAGTATACATATGCATTAGGATACTTCCTGGCTACTGACAAAGTGATTTATCAAAGAATTATATATATATATATATATATATATATATATATGTATATATTGCAGAGATGAGTTTGACTATGAATGAATCAATAAAATATGAGTAATATGTAAATATACTTTCCCAACTGAGTCACAAAAGCATGCTTTCTTTCTCAAAATGAAGACAATAGTTTTATTTGTATAAACATAAGCATGATCATTTAAATTTAGACTTTTACTTAACAAACCCATTTATATTCTGGGCAAATCAATGGACACAAGTCATTTCTGGACAGTATAATTGGTCAAGATCTATTTGTTGAGTAAGAATTCAACTAACTGGGTTCTTATCATTCTTAAAAATCAGATGATCTAGTCATATGCATTTGTCTTCTCTCCATCCTTTTGAATGACTGAAAATCATCCCCTTAAGAATAAAGATGCTGATTAATATTATTTTACATTTTTACAGTATTGTATAGTTTACTAACATTGATACACATTATCTTATGAAATCAAAGTGAACTCCCTCTGAAGTGTTACTGTCCCATTTTATTCTTGAGGAAACTGAATATAAGTGATTAAAGTGACGAGCTCAGTTTTATATAGTTAGCAAGTGGCAGGATTGCACTTGAATTCAGGTTCTCTGACTATAATTCCAGTTTTTTAGCCATGACACTTTAGTCTTAGTGTGGAAGCCATTTATTTCTGCACATTGGTAACAACTGTATTTTAAAATCTTTAGCAAATGTGCATGAAAAATTGTGCCATGTAACATTTTCCTAACTAGCAAATCAAATAAACTGTCTTCTGGAAAATATCATAGACCTGCTATATTTGGTTTCCTATATAACTGTATATTGAAATAACTTGGGGGATGGGGTCAAGGGAGAAGCAGTGAGCACTTTGTTTGGTTATTTTGATTGCTAAGGCAATAGGAGCTTTTCACTGTTTATGCTTTTGAAAAGCAAATGCTTTGAACTAACACCAAAGTTAAACAGGTGCTGAGTTGTTGCCAAAGGCTAGTGTATCTGAACATAGCATTCATTTAAGGAGTCTTTTTCCTTAAAAAAATTATTTTGCAGAATCATCAAGTCACTTCAGTACCCAAATAGTAATGCCATGCTTTTGCAGGTAATCTACTGGGCAAGACATTGTGTTATAGGCCTATGGGGATCACTTTCCTGGAAAATCTCCAGTGGCATTTAGCAGAAAACTATTCCAGGAAAGCTTGGGCTAGTCTATTCACCACCCGTTATCTTAGTTTTCTCATCTGTACAATGAAGAATTTAATAATATTCTAAGATATTTAAAGGATCTTTGTAGCTCTGACATCTGATATTCTTTGAAATTCAAGCAACTGGCTTACTGAAGCTCTAAGAAGTGCCTGGCATTTATGCCCATCCTAATGTAATCTGAAATTTCAAAAGAAGGGGACGAACAGAGCTTTCTTTGGTCTAAACAGAGGTGTTGTTAACCTTGCATCAGTTCTGACCCTGCAATTTTAATGGGGAACACCTGTATCTTAGATCAAGCCAGGCATTCTACACCTGACTCTTACTAACTCCAAGCAAGTCACCCTAGACTTTGTTCTTTGATATTAGTGAGCAAATAACTGGGCTTATAAATATAGGGCTGTTATAAAGGGAAGTGAAGAATGAGTAGAAAGAAGCTGCTTCTCAATTGTAAAAGTGTTTTAAAAATAGTAGTTTCTTATTGCAGCTTAATGTAGGGGTATGTTAAATGAATTTCATAGTCAATAGTTCTGCATTATTCTGGGGGAAATAAGGCTTTTATTGGCTGGGTGAGTTTTTTAAATTTTTGTCAGATGTCATCTTCCACACAGAAGCAGTGTGGGTCAATATCAAAGAATTCAAGTGAGAGTAAGAGCAGGTCATACTTTTTTAAACCTCATTTCAATAGCTGTTGGATTTCTTAAAAAGCCACCCTCCTTCTCTACAAGGTATAAATACTCTGTTTTGTTCTTTTGTAAACTCCTCAATCTCCGTATTCAAGCCTAATGCAATGTTTGCTTCATTGTGAATATTAAAGACCTGTCCTTTCTTTTAAAAGACAGCGTTTACTTTAGCTAATATGGTAATTTCCATACTAAATAGTTTCTATACATGTTTTGTAATTTTTTAAAGGTGTAAATTTTCACTTTTAGCTAACATTTTCTTAATTTCCCTTTGAAATCCATATCTAAATTGCTGGTCATTTGTGTTGTATACATTGTCAATAGTATTTATTGTCAATAATGTTAGTCATTTGTTGATTAGAAATAAGCATTAAAACAAATGTATCCTACTGTATAACATAGGGAACTATATTCAATATCTTGTAGCAACTTAGAAAAGAATCTGAAAAGAATTTACATATATATGAATTATTTTGCTGTACACCTAAAAACTAACACAACATTTTAAGTCAACTATATGTCAATAAAAAAAAATAAATGTATTGTTTTACACCTTTTGTACCTTGAATAACACTCAAAATAGCTTAATCTTGCAAGTTTATTAGTTCTTTTCCCTTTAAGTCTTTTACAAAAAAAAAAAAAAAACTTGACTCAAAGCAGATGGACCTGTCAAGGATCACTCACACAGGTGAGCTAAATTGAACTGATTAGTTGTTAAGTGCTTACAGCTGTTAGGTTAGACTGAGGAAATTGTAGATAATCTGGGCTTCCCCTTACCAAAGAATATTTGGGCAAATCATCATAAAGAAAAAATAGAATTGTTTTGAGAATTAGATTTCTTGGATTTACAAAGTAAAACAAAGGAAAAATGAAAAGCAAAAGCTGCAAAGACTTCTTAACATATACAGCAGATTTTGAACAGTTTAAAAGCAAGTTTATAGTGAGAAGTAATTCAACATTGTAATGCAGAGTTAATGAAATGTGAAGTTTCTCTGTGAAATTCCTAAAATTTTCCCTTCAAATTTTGGTGACAGCCTAAAATAAAAAACAAATCACTGAAAGTTGAAATCTCGAGGAGAATAAGATGGCGTAGAAGTAGGTGGACATGGAGTACATCTATCTCCACAGATACATCAAGAATACACTTCCAGATACAGAGAATCTGCAGAACACCAGCTGAGAGCAGGCAGGTGTGCCTTACCAATGGAAAAGAATACATAGAATCATGCAAAACTTGGTAGGATGGAAGAAGTAGGGGCTAAAAAGGAGAGTCAGCAGGATGGGTCCTACCCTTGATGGGTGGGAAACTGAAGCAGGGGTTTGATTCCCACATTGGAGCAATTGTTGGGACAGAAGAGAAACATTTGAGGCTGTGAGTGAAGCAACTGATCTGTGACAGTCTAAATGGAATAAGAATCACACAGACAACCCCTGCCAGAGCCAAACGTACCCTGGACAGGGACACAAGTCCCCTAGAAAGCACAGCAGCTGGGAGCTGGAGCATAGGGATTGTGGAGCAATCCCAGGGCAAGGTCTGCTGTTGACTGCTGGGAGACAGCCCCATGGAACATGAGAGAGGGGATTGTGGTAGGAAATACCTGTGGAGGAAAGCCAGGCAGCCATGGAGGCAAGGTGATATTGCTGAGTCATGCATAGGGGGTGGAATCATCACTATAGCCTCTCTCTCCCCATTTGCCAGCACCATCAGCTAAACAATAGAGAGGCTGGCCCTTCAAGTGCCTGGTGCACCAAACAACAGAGTAGGAGCCCAGCCGGGGGCAGGGGGAGGGGGGCTTTAAGTGCCTGAAGAGCCTAGAAATATTAAAGGACCCCACTCAGGGTGGCCATTTAAGCGCCTCAAGTGCTGAGAAACAGAGAAGGACCCTAGCCAGGGGGCGGTTTAAGTGTCTGAATGGGCAGCACAACAGAGAAGGACCAGCCAAATGGGCCCTCTGATTGCTAGCTGCCAGAGGCTAGAAAAAGACCCTGATAGAACCATAGCTCCTGTGGCTGAGGCAGTCAGTATCCCTGCACACTTGTTGCTACCAGGGTACCTGTGACCCAGGCAGCTTCACCACCTTCATGCTCAATCCTCACTGGGGCAGAGCTGCCAGAGGCTAGAGAAAGCCCTAATAGCACCACAGCTCTGTGATAATAGCCACAGTGTTCCTGTGTAGCTAGCATTGCCAGGGTCCCCATGATCCAAGCAACCATGCCACCTCTATGCATGATCCCCACTGGGACCGAGCTGTTAGAGGCTAGAAAAAATCCTGCATGCATGCGTGCATGTGGGGTTACTTCAGTCATGTCCAGCTCTTTGTGACACTGTGTACTGTAGCCTGCTAGGCTTCTCTGTCTGTGAGATTCTCCAGGTAAAAATGCTGGAGTGGATTGCAATGTTCTTCTAGAACGCCATGTTTCCTGTGGGCCTAGCCGCTGGCTCTCCTGAGTATCTGGTGCTGCCAGGGTCCCTGTGACCCAACCTGCTTCACTACTTCCACACCTGATCCTCCCTGGGGCAGACCCAAGTCCTCCAGGGCAGCCTCAAGAGCAAACCCCTGGGGACGACCCACTTGTAGAGGTGGATATAAAACTACAATCAAAACCTAGGGAGAGTGAGGCTAAGGAAGAGGACCCAAAATCTTTCCAACAGCCGCACAAGCTGTAGATTAAAACCAAGTGATCAACTAGGTAGACTCTGTGCTTATGGAATATATAAAAGGACAATGAGAGTGCCCACAAAAGAAAACACACTAATTCTGATGACTATGGACATTGGAGGCAAGAACAAAAAGGAGTAGAACCAGATTAGAGTCTGAACTGCCCACATAACAGGTCCAGAAACTAGCCCAGTATTGGAAGGCATCCTAGAGAAGGGAGGTTGGACTGTGATTGCCAGGGAGGGAAAGGACACTGACAACAGAGACTCAATAAAAACACTTATTATTCTTATATTTTAACTTATTCTGTAGTTGCTTCTGGATTTTCTTCCTTTACTTTTTTTCCTCTTTACCACCCCCTGTTGTGGTAGTTGTTGATTTTGTAAAATCTATTTAAGCATTTGAAACCTTTTTTAAAAATCACGCTTTTTGTTTCTTTTATATAGGTTTTATATAGGCCTCCAGGTTGGCCTTTTGCAGTTCTGTGGGGTTTTCCTGTTTTTTTTTTTTTTTTTCTCTTTTTCTTTTTATTTATACATATTTTTTTCTGCATTTATTACTCTGTTTGCTTTTCCAACTGTTCTTTTCCAATTGTAGTTATTCTGTAATATATGTATAAATCTTTATCAATCTCTACTTAACTTTGTAATTATATTCTTTCTTTTTTCTTCTTCTTTTTATTTCTTTTTTTTCACCATGTTTGTTAGTTTGTTTTGTTTCTGTTGCTTTATTCCCCCAGGTAGCACCTTACTTTAGTTTTGTTTTCCAGTTTGTGTTTTAGTTAGTTTTGTTTTTAGCTGGTTGATATTATTTTTCGTTTCCTTTGTTTGCTGGGTTGATCTATTGTACTTTTTTTAAAAAACTGTTTTGGTTTTGTTTATAGGTGTGTGTGTGTGTGTGTGTGTGTGTGTGTGTGTGTGTGTGTTTTGTTTATAGGTGTGTGTGTGTGAGAAGGAAATGGCAACCCACTTCAGTATTCTTGCCTAGAGAATCCTGTGGGCAGAGGAGCCTGGTGGGCTGCAGTCTATGGGGTCTAACAAAGTAGGACACGACTGAAGCGACTTAGCAGCAACAAATGTGTGTGTGTGTGTATATATATATACATACATACATACACATACATAAACCTTTGCCAATAAAGGTCCATCTAGACAAGGCTATGGTTTCTCCAGCAATCATGTGTGGATGTAAGAGTTGGACTATAAAGAAAGCTGAGCACCAAAGAATTGATGCTTTTGAACTGTGGTGTTGGAGAAGACTCTCGAGAGTCCCTTGGACTGCAAGGAGATCAAACCAGTCCATCCTAAAGGAGATCAGTCCTGAGTGTTCATTGGAAGGACTGATGTTGAAGCTGAAACTCCAATACTTTGGCCACCTGATGCAAAGAGTTTACTCATTTGAAAAGACCCTGATGCTGGAAAAGATTGAAGGCAGGAGAAGGGGACGACAGAGGATGAGATGGTTGGATGGTGTCACTGGCTCAATGGACATGAGTTTGAGTAAATTCCGGGAATTGGTGATGGACGGGGAAGCCTGGCATGCTGCAGTCCATGGGGTCACAAAGAGTCGGACATGACTGAGTGACTGAACTGAATTGATAGGTGTATATTTATGTGTGTATATTCCATTATTTGCCTGATTTTGTAATTTTGTTTCTTGCTGTTTTGTGTTTGTTTTAATCCCATTTAATGCCATAACAAACCACTTGTGGATTCTAAGTTCCCTACCCTGAGCCTTTTGGAATGGGACTCCAAGACTCCAAGACAGTAGACTATAAGAGAACTCCTAACCCTAAGGAGTATTAATTAGTGATGACTCCCACAAAGGCAATCACCTGTATATAAGACCTGTCATCAACAATTGCCAGCAGCATCCTGTGCAGAACACTTTATCCAAACAACAAGCAAGACAAAAATATAAACCCAGTCACCACCAGACAGGATTACAACCTTAGCCTGTGAAGAGGGGGGGGAATCCCCTCTTCACACCACAAAGTCATACCCTACATGAAGATTACACAAACCACTGGATCAACCTTACTCCCAGGATCAGAAACCAAAAGGGAGAAAGAATTCAACCTTGAAGACTGGAAAAAGGAGACCTCAAACACAATAAGCTAAAAGAAATAATAAAAAGGCAGAGAAATACTGTGTGAATGAAGGAACAACCTAGAAACACACAATTGCAAATAAATGAAGAGAATCTAGGCAAACAACCAAAAAAAAAAAAAAAAAAAAAAGAATTCAGAGTAATGATGGTAAATATGATCCAAATTTCGAAAACAGAATGGAGAAAATAGAAAAACCAATTAAAACATGTAACAAAGACCTAGAAAAAAATAAAGAATAAACAAACAGATGACAAAAGTACTGAAATTAAAAATAATCTTTGTCAATTCAGTCACTCCGTCCTGTCTAACACTTTGGAACCCCATTGGACTGTAGTATGCCAGGCTTCCCTGTCCATCAACAACTCCTGGGTCTTGCTGAAACTCATGTGCATTGAGTCAGTGATGCCATCCAACCATTTCATTCTCTGTCGTCCCTTTCTCCTCCTGCCTTCAATATTTCCCAGCATCAGGGTCTTTTCTAATGCATCAGTTCTTCACATCGCGTGGCTGAAGATTCACCTTCAGCATCAGTCCTTCCAATAAACATTCAGGGTTGATTTCCTTTAGGATTGACTAGTTGGATCTCCTTGCAGTCCAAGGGACTCTGAAGAGTCTTCTTCAACACCACAGTTCAAAAGCATCAATGTTTTGGCTCTCAGCTTTCTTTACAGTCCAACTCTTATATCCATACATGAATACTGGAAAAAATCACAGCTTTGACTAGATGGACCTTCTTTGGCAAAGCAATGTCTCTGCTTTTTAATATGCTGTCTAGGTTGGTCATAGCTTTTATTCCAAGGAGTAAGCATCTTTGAATTTCATGTCTGTAGTCACCATCTGCAGTGATTTTGGAGCCCAAGAAAATAAATTCTGTCACTGTTTCCACTGTGTCTCCATCTATTTGCCATGAAGTGGTAGGGCCTAAATCCATGATCTTAGTTTTTTGAGTAGAGTTTTATGCCAGCTTTTTCACTATCTTTTTCACTTTCATCAAGAGGCTCTGTAGTTCCTCTTCATTTTCTGTCATAAGGGTGGTGTCATCTGCTTATCTGAGATTATTGATATTTCTCCTGGGAATCTTGATTCCAGCTTGTATTTCATCCAGCCCTGCATTTCACATGATGAAACCTGCATATAAGTTAAATAAGCATGGTGAAAATAAACAACCTTGAGGTACTCCTTTCCTGATTTGGAACCAGTCCACTGTTCCATGTCTGGTTCTAACTGTTGCTTTTGACCTGCATACAGATTTCTCAGGAGGCAGGTCAGGGGTTCTGGTATTCCCATTTCTTTAAGAACTTTCCAACATTTGCTGTCATCCACACAGTCAAAGGCTTTAGCATAGTCAGTGAAGCAGCAGCAGATGTTTTTTCTGGAATTCTCTTGCTTTTTCTATGATACAATGCATTTTGGTAATCTGATCTCTTGTCTGTCCGTCTTTTCAAAATCCAGTTTGAATATCTGGAAGTTCTTGGTTCAGGTACTGTTGAAGCCTAGTTTGGAGAACTTTGAGCATTACTTTCCTAGTGTTTGAGATGAATGCAATTGTGCAATAGTTTGAATATCCTTTGGCATTGCCCTTCTGTGTAACTGGAATGACCTTTTCCAGTCCTGTGGTCACTGCTGAGTTTTCAAATTTGCTGGCATGTTGCTGGCATATTGAGTGCAGCTCTTTGAAAGCATCATCTTTTTAGGATTTGACACAGGTCGGCTGAAATTCCATCACCTCCACTAGCTTTGTTCATAGCGATGCTTTCCAAGGCCCACTTGACTTCATACTCCAGAATGTCTGCCTCTAAGTGAGTGATTACACCATCGTGGTTATCTGTGTCATGGAGATCTGTTTTGTATAGTTCTGTGAATTCTTGCCACCTCTTCTTAATATCTTGTGCTTCTGTTAGCTCCATACCACTCCTATCCTTTACTGTGCCCATCTTTGCATTAAAAGTTCCTTTGGTCAACAAATGCTCCTTCTTTGTCAACAAAAGACTCCGAAGTGCAGTATTGGGTGTAATCTCAATAAATGACTGAATGTTCTCTGTTCATTTCAAAGGCAATCCTTTAATTATCACAGTAATCTAAGTCTATGCCCCAACCACTAATGCTGAAGAAGCTGAAGTTGAATGGTTCTATGGTAACCTACAAGACCTTCTAGAACTAACAGAAAAAAAAAATGTCCTTTTCATCATAGGGAACTAGAAAGCAAAAGTAGGAAGTCAAGAGATACCTGAAGTAACAGGCAAGTTTGGTCTTGAGGTATAAAATGAAACAGGTCAAAGGCTAACAGAGTTTTGTCAAGAGAATGCATTGGTCATAGCACAGACCCTCTTCAAACAACACAAGATACAACTCTACACGTGGACATCACCAGATGGTCAACACCAAAATTAGATTGATGCTATTATTTGCAGCCAAAGGAGGAGGAGCTCTATACAGTCAGCAAAAAGAAGACCAAGAGCTGACTGTGGCTCAGATCATGAACTCCTTATTGCCAAATTCAGACTTAACTTGAAGAAGGTAGGGATAACCACTAGAGCATTCAGGTATGACCTGAGTCAAATCCCTTATGATTATACATTGGAAGTGGCAAATAGATTCCAGGGATTAGATCTGATAGAGTGCCTGAAGAACCAAGGATGGAGTTTTGTAACAGTGTACAAGAGGCAGTGATCAAAACCATCCTCAAGAAAAAAGAAATGCAAAATGGTTGTCTGAGGATACCTTACAAATAGCTGAGAAAAGAAGAGAAGCAAAAGGAAAAGAAGAAAAGGAAAGATATATCCGACTGAACGCTGAGTTCCAGAGAATAGCAAGGAGAGATAAGAGCCTTCTTAAGTGATCAATGCAAAAAATAGACTAAAACAATAGAATATGGAAGACTAGATATCTCTTCAATAAAATACTCTATAATTGCTAAGTCACTTCAGTCGTGTCCAACTCTGTGCAACCCCATAGATGGCAGCCCACCAGGCTCCCTCATCCCTGGGATTCTCCAGACAAGAACACTGGAGTGGGGTGCCATTTCCTTCTCCAATGCATGAAAGTGAAAAATGAAATTGAAGTCGCTCAGTCGTGTCTGACTCTTAGCGACCCCATGGACTGCAGCCTACCAGGCTCCTCCATCCATGGTATTTTCCAGGCAAGAGTCCTGGAGTGGGGTGTCATTGCCTTCTCCATACTCTATACTAATCAATAGCAAAATATCTGAAGTAGAAGAACAGGTATGTAAGCTGGAGGATTGAATGATGGCAATGGCTACTGAAGAACAGCACAAAGTAAAAAGAAAAGAACTGAGGATAGTCTCAGATACCACTGGGACTATGTCAAATGCACCAGCATTCTACATAAAATAGTCCCAGAATAAAAAGTGCAGAAGAAAGGGTATGGGGAACATTTTGACGAGATTATAGTCGAAAGTTTTCCCAACATAGAAAAGGAAATAGTCAATTAAGTCCAAGAAGCACAGAGACCCATACAGGATAAATCGAAGAAGAAACATGCCAAGATGCATATTAATGAAACTAACAAAGATTAAACACAAAGAAAGAATATTAAAAGCAGCAAGGGAAAAGTCACAAGTAACATACCAAGGAAACCCCTTACACTTAACAGCTGATCTTTCAGCAGAAACTCTACCATTAGAAGGGAATGGTGGAATATATTTAAAGTACAGAAATGGGAAAGTCTAAAACCAAGATTACTCTACCTGGCAAGTATTTCATTCAAAATTGATGGAGAAATCAATAGCTTTACAGACAATCATAATTTAAGAGAATTTTGTACCACCAACCCACCTTTACAACAAATGTTAAAGGAACTTATATGGACAGGAAACACAAGAAAAGCAAAAGACCTCCAGAAACAAAACCCAAACAACTGAGAAACAGCCAATAGAAACATATATATCAATAATTACTTTAAATGTAAATGAATCAAATACTCCAACCAAAAGACATAGACTGGCTGAGTGGGTACAAAAAGAAGACCCATATATTGCTGTCTACCAGAGACCCACTTCAGACCTAAAGACACATATGAACTGAAACTGAGAGGATGGAAAAATATATTCCATGCAAATGAAAATCAAAAGAAAGCCAGAGTAGCAATCCTCATATCAGACAAAGTAGACCTTAGAATAAAGACTATTACAAGAGATAAGGAAGGACACTACATTATGATCAAGGGATCAGTCCAAGAGGTAGCCTTAATAATTGTGAATATTTATGCACCCAACATAGGAGTACCTTTGTACTAAGACAAACACTAACAGACATAATAGGAGAAATTGACAGTAACACAATGATATTAGGGGATTTTAACACCTTACATACACCAATGGACAGATCATTAAAACAGAAAATTAATTAGGAAACACAAGCCTTAAATGACATATTAGACCAGACGGATCTTATTGATATCTTCAGCACATTCCATCTAAAGGCAGAAGGATACACTTTTTTCTCAAGTGCACATGGAACATTCTCTTTGATAGAACCACATCTTGGGTTGTACATCAAATCTCAGTAAATTTTTAAAAATTGAAATTGTATCAAGCATTCCTTCTAACAACACTATGAGACTAGATATCAATTACAGGAAAAAAAGCTGTATAAAACCCACAAACACATGGAGATTAAGCAATACATTTATAAATAACAAGCATGTTACTGAAGAAGTAAAAAGGGAAATAAAAAAAAAAATATCACTAGAAACAAATGACAATGAAAACACAACTCAAAACCTATAGGATGCAGCAAAAGCAGTTCTAAGAGAGAAGTTTGTAGCACTACAGTCATACCTTAAGAAACAAGAAAAATATAAAATAGCCTAACTTCACACCTAAAACAACATGAAAAATAAAAAAAGCAACAACAAAAAGTGAGCAGAAGGAAAGAAATTGAAAGGTTGTTACTGAACAAAAAGACACAGGTATTCTTGGCTTCTGGAGGAGAAGAAATCAATCCAGGGTCAGAGACGAGGCTGGATCACTCAGAGCTTTTGTGTAATAAAGTTTTATTAAAGTATAAAGGAGATAGAGAAAGCTTCTGACATAGGCATCAAAAGGGGGCAGAAAGAGTAACCCTCTGGTAGTCTTCAGCTGGATACTATATAGTCACTAGCAGTCTGTTAATGAAAGAAAGGAATGTCTTAAAACTCAGAATGGCACCAGGCCCCTTATCCATAAGATGCATTTTGGGATAATCTTGGCTCCAGATGATTCATCCCAGGCCATAAAACAATTAACTTTAATCTTTTAGAAGGGCAGATTACCATACAAATTAGTAGGGGAACAATAACTGAGTACAACATACTGGTTTGTCAAGTAGGTTCTGAGCCATTAGGCAGAACCGACTTGAAGACAGAGTTTGGGGTAAATGCATAGTACATTAACATAGCTTAAGACAAGCATTGCCATAAGAAAAATGCATTGGTTAACTCAAGGTTTAAGAATAGTTCACTTCAGGTGAAACCAGGTGTCATTATGGCAACACAGCATTTTAAGAGAAACCTCCTTTTAAACTTGTATAGAGAAGGAAAAAAACATCGCTAGTTTGTTTCTTCCTGCCACTTAAGAGATATAAAAATGTCTGACACTTGCAGCCTATTTCCTCCGTTTGGAGAACCCTGGCCTTCCTGCCTGTTACCCTCGCATTCCCCCCTTTTCTTTTAAGAGAATTATGTTTCCTAGGGAAAGGGGGTGTCATTCTTGTTCTATAACTGCTTCTGAGCTGACAAAGGGTGTTGTCCCTAAATGGGTGAGGCAACATATTCTCCTAATCCTCATACTGAGGATTTCTGATCTAGGGGCCCCAAGTAGTAGTTGGAAGAAGCTGCAGCAGTAGCAAGAGTTTGAGCAACCATTTGTAACTTAAAAGCTTTTATGTGACTAGAAACAAATCTAGTTACACAGTTACAGATGCAGGGAGCATACAACAAAAACAAAACAATCAGAATTATTGTAATTAGGATAATGTCATCTGCAAACAGCGAGAGTTTCACTTCTTCTTTTCCTATCTGGATAGCTTTCCACTATGGGATTTAGTTAACGTCTGCCAAAGTGAGGCAACTGAGGCTTCAGGAGTATCCATAGCCCCAATCATCTTGATGTGTTTAGTAAAATGAGCAACATTAGTGCTCATATCAGGTATATATGTACAGCATTAAGTATGAATAATGGAACAAGTTCCTCCTTGTGCAGCTGTCAGAATATCTAAAGCCAATCTGTTTTGTGAAACCACCTTTCTAATTTGTGCTTGTTCAGCATTAAGAGCTGAAATAGCTTTTTGAGAATCTTGTAATGCCTGTTGAGTAAAATTAGTCAAAGCATCTACTCGTCGCATAACATCTGTAGTTCCCAAAGAGGGAACAAATACTGTAGCCAGATAATCATACCAGTGAAATATAGACCTTGTCCACTGAGTTTTAATGTGGGGTAAATTAGCAGGCTTTTCTGGAAGCTCTGAAAATATAAAGCCGTGAGTAAAAGCTAGACCCAGGGTGCATCTCCCTATCCAACCAGGGGGAAGACAAGCCCATAGGTAAGAACCACATATCAAATAAATCCTGTTTGGAGCAAGCCAGCGTGATTGAGATATCCAGTCCCAATTAGTGCCTGGGCAGACAAAGGGAGGACCTGAACTGGGGTTGGAAAGCACGAGAATGATTACATTGCATATTTCCTGAGGCAAAAATCTCAATTGTTTCCAATCATTGTAATTAAGCTATTGGCTATCTTTTGGGGATGGCTCTATTTGTTCTCAGCATATAGGGGCAGTAGATATTAGACGTCCTTTTTCAGGAGTTAGCTGTATAACCTCATCCCATATTTGATAAACGTCAGGTAAAAAACTATTAGATCTAGACCTATTTGCCTTATGTGTAGTGAAATAGTCATTAAACCAAGACAATATATAATGAAAATTAAAAGTCACATTATGTCCATAGTAAGATACAAAGTTTTGCACCAGTCCATTTTAGGGTTGTTAAATGTCATCAGATGAAGAAGAGGCATCACATATGTTTGTTGTCGACGGTATTCTCAGACTTGGAGAAAGTCTTTTCCTTGAAGTGGAGATATCCACCACAGGAAGCCTTCCACTGATGAAGAGGGAGTGCTCCGCAGATCCAGCAGTTAGACCGATTATGGAATGCACCGTAGGAGTGAGCCCAGGACAGGAAGGCATTGTCTTGAGGATCAAACAGCAGACTCAGGATCTTTGGAGTCAGCGGAAGTACGCTCACATAGATTATCAGGCCCATCTGAAAAGTACAAAGTCAGAGCATAGAAAGTAAAGACATAAAATGACATAACTTAGTTCTGGTCAGGGTGCCACCTCTTAACTCGAGTGTGATGTACCCACGAATCAATTCCTGGCACTTTGACAGCTGTGGGAGAAGAGAGAATAACCTGGTAAGGGCCTTCCCAGAGGGGCTTGAGGGATGGGCCCCCAGATACCAATGTTTTTATGAGGACCTCGGTTCCTGGCTCAAATAGAGGCTTGCTTGACTCAAGCTGGGTCAGGAGTCATCTCCCAGAGTTCTGTTAATGCCTGTTGAAAAGCTGAGAGCTGAGTTACATAATTAGTTAAGTCCAAGGCTTCAGGGTCTATAACAATGTCTATGCATAAGAAAGGCTGTCCACAAATACATTCAAAAGGGGACAGTCCCTCCTTTTGGGGGGCATTAGCCCTCATTAAAGCTATGAGTAGGACTTTAAATGAATTGTCCTGTGTCTCGAGTTAATTTACTCAGATGTCTTTTGATAATGTCATTAGCTTTTTCAACCTTTCCTGAGAATTGGGGTCTCCAGGAACAGTGCAAGTGATATTCTACTCCTAGAGCTTTAGATACCCCTGAATTACAGCACCTTTAAAGGTGGAGCCATTGTCACTCTGAAGGCTCCGTGGCAGCCTAAATCTGGGGGTAATTTCGTGGATTAAAATCTTTATAATCTCCTTAGCCTGCTCACTATGACAGGGGAAAGCATCAGTCTATACAGTAAAGTATCCACCCAAACTTGTAAGCAAGAATACTCGTTAGCTTTTGGCATATGAGTAAAATCAATTTCCCAGTCCTCTCCAGGATACTTTCCATTTCCTTGTAATCCAGATGTTGCTAGTTTTTCAGTCTTTGGGTTATTTTTCTGACAAACCTCACACCTTTTGATAACGTTCTTTAAAGTTTTCATTACATTTTTACGTTCAAAGAAACGGGAAACCATCTGGTAAGTACTCTGTGCACCCAAATGAAAACTCTGGTGTAAACCTTTAAGAATTTTCCACTGGGCATTTTCAGGAATTATTAATCGTCCATCTTCAGACTTTAACCATCTTTTATCAGTAATCTTTGTTCCTCTTTCTCATATCTTTCTAATTCTTCCTCAGTATATTGTGGTTTTTCCTGTTCTATAGGACCTGTCCAGATCAAAGGTGTCTGCAGTGAAGGGGTTTCATAAAGTGCTGCTTTTCTGGCTTGACAGTCAGCCAACTGATTACCTTTGGCTACTTTACTCCCATCCCTGCTGTGCCCTTTGCAATGCATAACAGCTACTTCTTTAGGACAATATGTAGCAGTTAGAAATCTCTTGATCTCTCTGAAATGCTTAATAGGTTCTCCTGATGCTGTTTTAAACTGTCTTTCTTTCCATATTGCAGCATGAGCATATAAAGTCAAATAAGCATACTTATAATCAGTGTAGATATTTACTCGCTGCCCTTTGCTTAACTCTAGAGTTCGAGTCAGAGTCACAGGCTACACTAACTGAGCACTAGTTCCCTGGGGGAGGGATTTTGCTTCTAAAACCTGTTCAGCAGTCACCACGGCAGAACCTGCTTTACGCTTTCCATCCCAAACAAAAGAACTGCCATCTGTAAATATTTCCATGTCAGTAACGTCTAATGTGGTATCCATTAGATCTTCCTGAGCTGCATAGTCTAAAGTTAGAAATTGGGAACAATCGTGATCAAATGTTTCCTTTCCCTTTTCAGGAAGTGGCAGGATTTAAATTTCCACAAACTTTAAGCTTAGTTACTGGTCCTTCTAACAACAATGGCTGATATTTAAGAAGCCTGCTGTGTGTCATTCAAATATTAACCTTAAAATTTAAGATTCCACTCACATCACGAGAAGTCAGTACAGTAAGATTTCTTCCATTAACTATTTTTAAAGTTTCAGGTGCTAATAAAGCCACTGCCCCCAATTACTCTTAGACAGTGGGGCCACCCACGTGAAGTTATATCTAATTCTCTGCTTAGATAAGCAATAGGTTGCTGGTGAGGCCCTCTGGGTTGTGTCAAAACCCCCAAGGCCATACCTTTTCTTTCAGTGACAAGCAAATTAAATTCTGACCCTGTGGGCAAGCTCAAAGCAGAAGCTTGCAGGAGAGAAGTCTGGAGAACCTTAAAAACCTTTTGAGTATCTGGAGACCAAACCAGTTTGTTGGCTTGGGCCTACTGAGTTTCAGCTATAAGTTTATATAAAATCCGGGCAAGTTCCCCATAACCCGGAATCCAAATATGACAGTAGCCTGTGATTCCCCAAAATCCTCTCAATTGTCTTAAAGTCATAGGTAGGGGATGGTTTAGGATAGGTTTAATTCTCTCTAGGCCTATGGCCCTAGTCCCTTCTGATATGATTAAACCCAGATATTTAACGGATTGTTGACAAAGTTGAGCCTTCTTTCTTGATGCCTTGTAACTGCAGCCTGCCAGAAAGTTTAAGGTATCTTCTGAGGTTCGTGAACAAGCTTCTTCTGTCTCAGCACAGAACAAAATATCATCTACATATTGTAGCACCACCACTTCAGAGCTATTAAAGTTTTGTAGGTCCCATGACAAATTTTGTCCAAATCAGTGAGGACTGTCACGAAATCCCTGGGGCAAAACTGTTCAGGTTAACTGAGAAGCTGGCTGCATAGGGTCCTCAAAGGAAAATAGAAATTTCCTTTCCTCCGCCACAGGCACCAAATAGAAGGCATCTTTCAAATCAATTACTGAGAAATATTTGGCTCGTTCAGGAATTTCAGACAGTAGAGTATAATGATTAGGCACCATGGGTTGTAAAGGAACTACAGCCTCATTTCTTATTCATAAATCTTGAACTATTCTCCATTTACCATTTGATTTCTTTATACCCCAAATAGGAGTGTTGCATGGACTGTTACAGGGAACTAATAGTCCTTGCTCCTTTAAGTTTTCGATGATGGGTTTTAGTCCTTCCTTAACCTCAGGTTTCAGTGGATACTGCTTCTTTTGTGGAAATAAGTGCAGGTCTTTGGGCTTGACAGCTACAGGAATAGCATTTTGTGCTCGACCCACAGATTTTCCATCAGCTCATGCTCTAGGATTTGCATTTTGTTCAATTAAAGGGAGAGAAAGGGAGGGTTCCCTATTCATGAAAACAGAGGCATAGACCTTGCTCAGTATATCCCTCCCCAAAGGGGTGAGGGAGATTCTGGCACGGTCAGAAACTCGTGTGAAAATAGCACATAATCCCAGTTGCAAGATAAAGAATAACTGAAATAATACCTTTTGGCTTGTGCAGACAGTCCCATTATGGAAACTGATCAGGAAGAAAGTGGATCAGGGGCTTCAGTAAGCCCAGAGTAAGTTGCCCCGGTATCCAAAAGGAAATTGATGGATTGACCCCCGACAGTTATCAATACCCGGTGTTCCTCAGGTGTAATTAGAGTGGGAGCTTGTGTGGGGATCCCCAGGCACCTTCAGTCCTGGTTGTCTTGAGAGTCTGACCCCTGAGACCTATGCCTCTGGGAGCAGTCTCTCTTCCAGTGTGGTCCTTTGCAGACCAGACATGGAGCCTGGGGTGGCTTAGATGCCTGAGGGTAATCCCACTTGAGGTGCCCCTCCTTTCCACAGTAATAGCAAGCCCATCCCTTTTCACCTGGGTCCCTTGGGCATTTTTCTCAGGCTGTTTAAGAACAGTTTTCATAGCCATTGCGAAGTCTTCTGCCTGTTCCTTTGTCTTTCTCTGCCTTTCTTTCTTTTCCTCATATTCCCTACCATAATAGACTGTCTGAGCCAGTTGTAACAGATTATCTAAAGACTAATTTGGTCCATACACCAGATTTAATAGCTTACAGAGGATATCTGGAGCCAACTGAGTGAGAAATCTATCTTTTAAGATCACTTTCCCCTTGTTTTCTACAGAACCCTTCTAATTGTTAAACAGTATTATACTTAAGAGACCCTCCAACTGGCCACCATTTGCCGTCCTCAAGTGGGTACTGCAGCCATGCAGTATCACATAGGAGGACCAGGTGTGTCTTCTTTAATATAAACAAATATGATATAAATATAATATAAACAAATCAAACAATGTGATCCACCATATTAACAAATTGAAAGATAAAAACCATATAATAATCTCAATAGATGCAGAAAAAGCCTGTGACAATATTCAGCACTTATTTATGATAAAAAACACTTCAAAAAATAGGCATAGAAGGAACCTACCTCAACATAGTAATGGCCATATATGATAAACTCACAGAAAATATTATTCTCAATGGTGAAAAACTGAATGCATTCTCATTAAGATCAGGAACAAGACAAGGGTGCCCACTCTCAATACTAGTATTCAAAATAGTTTTGGAATTCCTAGCTACAACAATCAGAGAAGAAAATGAAAATGAATGCAGATTGGAAAAGGAGACTAAAACTCTGTTGGTAGATGACATGATACTATACAAAGAAAACCCTAAAGATACTATCAGAAAATTATTAGAGCTTATCAGTGAATCTAGCAATGTCACAGGGTACACAATTAATATAGAGAAGTCATTTGTATTCCTGTATATTAAAAATGAAAAGTCAGGAAGAGAATTTAAGGAATCAATCCCATACACCAAAAAAGAATAAAATATCTAGGAAAAAGCCTACCTAAGGAGACAAAAGAGCTGTATACAGAAAACTATAAGACTGATGAAAGCAATCAAAGATGACATAAACAGTTGGAGAAATATTCTATGTTTCTGTGTTGGAAGAATCAATATTGTGAAAATGACTATACTACCAATTTGCAATCTACAGATTCAGTGTGATCCCTATCAAATTACAAATGACACTTTTTTCACAGAACTAACAAAAAATGTTACAATTCATAAGGAAACACAAAAGACCCTGAAGAGCCAAAACAACCTTGAGAAAGAAGACTGGAGCTGGAGGAATCAACCTTCCTGACTTCAGACTATACTACAAAGCTACAGTCATCAAGGCAGCATAGTACTGGTACAAAGACAGAAATATAGACCAATGGAACAAGTTAGAAATATCAGAGATAAACCCATATGTTTATGGGTACCTTATATTTAATAAAGGAGACAAGAATATACAATAGGGCAAAGATCACCTCTTCAATAAGTGATGCTGGGAAAACTGGGTCGCTAACATGTAAAACAACGAATTTAGAACACTTTCTAACAACATACACAAAGATAAACTCAAAATAAATTAAAGACACAAATGTAAGACCATAAACAATAAAACTGTTAAAGGAAAACATAGGCAGAACATTTTATGGCATAAATGACAGGAAGATCCTCCATGACCCACCTCCTAGATTAATGGAAATAAAGACACAGATAAATAAGTGGGACCTAATTTATCTTACAAAAATTTTGCACAGCAATGGAAACTACAAACATAGTGCAAAAACAAACCTCATAAATGGAGAAAATAATGGCAACTAAAACAACTGACAAAGGATTAATTTCCAAAATATACAAGGAGCTAATACAAGTCAACATTAGAAAAGAAACAAAACAAAACAAAACAAAAAGACAATCTAAAAGTGGGCAAAAGACATAAACTGCCAATTATCCAAAGAAGACATATACATGGCTAACAAACACATGAAAAGATGCTTAACATTGGTCATTATTAGAGAAATGCAAATCAAAACTATGAGATATCACCTCATAACAGTCAGAATAGCCAATAGCCAACATCAAAAAGTCTAAAAGCAATAAATGCTGGAGAGGGTGTGGAGAATTTGGGAATGTAAATTGGTACAATCACTATGGAAGACAATATGGAAATTCCTTTAAAAACTAGGAATTAAAGGACCATATGTCCCAACAATCCCACTACTAGGCATATACCATGAGGAAATCAAAATTGAGAGGGACACATGTATTCCAATGTTCATTGCAGTGCTATTAACAGTAGCTAGAATATGGAAGCAACCTGGATGTTCATTGACAGATGAATGGATAAAGAAGCTCTGGTGCATATATACACTGGAATATTACTCAGCCATAAAAAGGAACATATTTGAGTCAGTTCTAATCAGGTGGATGAACCTAGAGCCCATTATACAGAGTGAAGTAAGTCAGGAAGAGAAAGATAAATATTGTATACTAATGCATATATACGGAATCTAGAAAGATGGTATTGAAGAATTTATTTGCAGGGTAGCAATAGAGACACAGACATAGAGAAAAGACTTATGGACACAGGGAGAAGGGAGGAGAGGGTGAGATGCATGGAGAGAGTAACATGAAAACTTCCATTCCTGTATGTAAAATAGATAACCAGTGGGAATTTGTTGCATGACTCAGGGAACTCAAACTGGGGCTCTGGGACAATCTAGAGGGGTGGGATACAGAGGGAGATAGGAGGGAGTTTCAAGAGGGAGGGGACACATGTATACCTATGGCTGATTCATTTTGATATTGGGCAGAAACCAACACAATTCTGTAAAGCAATTATCCTTCAATGATAAAATAAATAAATTCGAGATTTAAAAACAACAAAGTTGAAATCTTGCATATTTTACATGTATTCTTTTTATATTGAAGCTTCCAAAATGTAAAAAACAAACAGATTTCTATGTATGTCAGATAGTTGAGCAAATATTCTCAGTTTAATTTTAAGTCTGTAAACCATGTGGATAGGTAAACTGAAAAGTAAAAAGAAACAAAAAAAGATTATTTAGCTTAGTATTTTTTGATTGTATGGTTTTACTGCCTAAATGGAGGGAGAAAAAAGTCCTAGAAAAATGAACTCTGTATACTTGCTAATTTCTGGAAACTGATCAATTCACCCTGCACATGACTGCCAGATAAAATATCAGTATTACTTCAGTGTTCTCTTATCAGTCACTTCCAATTGCTCCCCATTATCAGGCAGATTAAAGCTCTAAGGCTTGATCCCAAAGGCAAGACTCTCAAAGAACCTGTCTTAACTCACCTAATGCAAATTGAGGAATTTGGCTGACACCATAGTTTATGTATTTAATGCGTCTTTAGTTTTTATCAGTTTGATTTCTATGTGTCTCAATGTGTTCCTCTTTGGGTTTATCCTGCCTGGGACTATCTATGCTTCCTGGACTTGGTTGAGTATTTACCATGTTAAGGAAATTTTTGTTTATTATCCTTCAAATATTTTCTCAGGTCCTTTCTCTCTCTCTTCTCCTTCTGGGACCACTATAATGCGAATGCTGGTGCATTTCATGTTGTCCCAGAGGTCTCTTAGGATGTGTTAACTTTTTTTTTATTCCTTTTTTTCCCCCTATTTTCTGTTCTGTGGCAGTGATTTCCATTATTCTTTCTGCCAAGTCACTTGGTTCTTCTGCCTCAGTTATTCCACTATTGGTTCCTTCTAATGTATTACTTATCTCTGTTTGTTTGTTCTTTAGTTCTTCTAGGTCTTTGATAAACATTTCTTGCATCTTCTCCATTTTTTTTCCCTGAGATCCTGGATCATTTTCATTATCATTATTCTGAATTATTTTTCTTGAAGATTGCCTATCTCCACTTCATTTAGTTGTTTTTCTGGAGTTTTATCTTGTCCCATCCTCTGGGACATAACTTTCAGCTTTTTCATCCTGATTAACTTTCTGTTATGTGGTTTTTGTTTTAGCCACTGTGGGATTGTGGTTATTCTTGCTGCTTCTGTCTGTCCTCTGATGGAAGATGCTAAAAGGCTTGAGGAAGCTTCCTGATGAAAGAGACTGGTAGTGGGAAAAACTTGGTCTTGCTCTGATGGGCACGGCCTTGCTCAGTAAAGCTTTAATCCAATTATCTGCTCATGGTTGGGGTTGTGCTCCCTTCCTGTTAGTTTTTTTGGCCTGAGGTTACCCAGCCCTGTGGTCTATTGTCTCTGTTGTAGGGTTAATGGCAACCTTCAAGAGACCTTACGCCAAGGGGGAATTTCCTAGACTGCTGCTGACTGTGCCCCCATCCATGTCATGAGCCCCTGCTGAGCCACGCCTTCACAGGAGACCCTCCAACACTAGCAAGTAGTTTTGGTTCCATCTTCTGTGGGGTCACTTCTGTTTCCTCTGGGTCTTGGTGCATGCAAGATTTTGTTTGTGTCCTCCAAGACTGGGATCTCTGTTTCCCCCAGTCCTGCAGAAGTCCTATAATCAAATCCTACTGGCCTTCATGGCCAGATTCCTGGGGATTCCCAGTCCCTTTTGTTGGATCCCCAGGCTGACAAGCCTAATATGGGGTTCAGAACCTTCACAACAGTGGGAGAACTTCTTTGTTATTATTGTTCTCCAGTTTGTGGGTCACCTCCCCGGTGGGTATGTGGTTTGATTGTATTGTGATTGCCCCCTCCTACCATCTCAGCTTCTTCTGTCTTTGGATGTGGGATATCTTTTTCTTGTGGGTTTCAGCATTCTCCTGTCAATGGTTGTTCAACAACTAGTAGCTATTTGGGTGCTCACAGGCAGAGATGAGCCCAGGCCATTCTACTCTATCTTGAACCAGAAATTTTAAGCATTTAATTTGTAAAGCCAAAGTTACTGATAGGAAAAGTCAAACACTGCATGTCTAAACAACTTATTTTTAAACCTAAGAAATTACAGAGTTAGTAAAAACAAGTAACTGACAAATAGGATTGATAAGCTTTGGTCTTTTGGGTTCTTGTGAAGGATTGGCAATACTGGGCCATAAGCATTAATCATAATTAGATGGGTTGAAAAGCCCTAAACTCAAAAGAAGCAGGGGCAGAGTCACAAGAAACATATCACCTTTCTTATCAGTCTCAACCCCCTCTTTATTAATTGATCTTAGTACCCCCTACTGTGTCTTTGTTCAATTACTTCTCAAGTTCTAGAATATCTACAAGGGATGATACAGTATAGTGGTAAAAACATAGACTCCCCGTGGTTTATTCTGACACCGACTAGCTATATTACCTTAAGCAAATCACCAAAGCCCTCTGTTCTTTAACTTTCTGTATTCAGTGGTGATTCGTTCTTAGTCATGTCCGACTCTGCAACACTTTGGACTATAGCTCACCAGGTTCCTCTGTCCATGGAATTCTCCAGGTAAGAATACCAGAGTAGGTTGCCATTTCCTTCTTCAGGGCATCTTCCTGACCCAGGGATCAAACCTGTGTCTCCTTCATTGCACACAGATTCCTTACCACTGAGTCATCATGGAAGCCCAGTAACTCTCTGTATTAGTGAATATTAAATGAAGCAGTATGTGACTGAAAAAGAGTTGTTGCTATGTGAGTGCTTGCTATTGTTGTTTTTCTTCCTCCTTTCTTCAAAGCCTAGTTTAGCTCCCATCATCTCCAGGAAGTCACATAACACCCTGGTGCTCCTTTGAACCCCTAGATTACCTATAATAATTATGAGTCCTTTGACATTTCATTTTATGTCACCATGGGAAATAGCTTACGCTTTTGTAACATTATTTTAAACTGTTTTTAATATGTTCATGTCTTGCCTCTCCTAACAGACTATGAACTCCTTGGGAATGAGAACCATGCCTTACCCTTCTCTTTTTCTCCTTCTGAATTTATCATTTCACAAAAGATGCTTAAGAGATATTTGCCAAATGAGTAAATCAATAATGGGTTATCACAGGTGGCAAATTTCACAGGTTTCAATGTAGAAACAAACATCTTAACCACTAGAAAGTATGCTGGGTGGTTATGCTTTTTTCTGTAAAAAATAGGGTGAGCTTATACTGAATTACAGATCCTTGGCCTGTTGTAGTACAGATTTATTCCATTTTAGACAGATAAAGTGTTTCCTAGTAGAAGAGTAACTACTAAATTTTCATGGATTCACTAAGATTGTAAGACAGTGTGGCACATTTGATTAAATAAAAAATTATAGATAAAACAGCAAAGATGCATTTTCTAGGAAAAGTCCCTAAAATATTTTAAAAGTATATGTAAACTCTCAATAACAGCTAGGGAGCAACAAAACAAGTCTCATATGAATATTATACATTAAAATATTTACAGGAGGTACTCAAGATTATAGTATGTCTGGCATTTACAAACCACTTCATATCATGGCACTTGTAAACATTGAAAATGTTTATAAAGTATACTGAAATAAGCAGAAAGGGGTCCTTGAACCAGGGGTAACTTGCACTGGGACTTTGGTAACTTCATCCCTAGAACTCTGGGCACTTCAAATACTGACCAACCACTCCGAGGGACAAGACAGCACAAATCTTAGCACTCCTGCAACCTATCCACAACACATACAGCAGTTGGAGAACTCTGTTGCTTTTGTAATATTGTGTTTCAATCTGTACTGTTCAATACAGGACAAGGAAGACCTATGATACAAACATGTAAACCCAGATGAAATATGCATTTTTGTTGCATTCCTATGTGCAACAGTCTCTGAACATTGCTCAGTCAATAGTTATATGTCTTATTCAGTTCACATTAGAGATTGGGTTCAATGCAAATCATACTATATGTCTTTTCCTTTATTCTCATTCATTAATATATTCAATGATGACTGATTGAACACCAACTATGTGATACATTATGTGCTCGTTACAGATTAAAAATAATACCACTTAGTTCTGGCAAGTACTATAATGGCATGTGGAGCACACTTTGTACCCCCAGATCCATACTTGCCTTAAGTCAACAAATAAGCTGGATGGTCTAAGTTGAATGGGGACTCTATCATATGAAGCCTCACCTCAGCAATTTAACAGATCAGCCCGGGACCAAAAATAATAGGGACTCTTTTCCATGAGTAAACAAAAGATGCCTCTGGCATCTCAAGTCTCATCTTATTCTTGCTAGCCAGATGACAGATGGGATAGGGAAATAATGGTGGCCTCTGGCCACCAAGTCTTACAACTCAGGGAACTGAAATGAACAATATGTCTCAATTGCATGAGACACCACTCGATCTCTATAACAACAGACAAAAGCTTTGACAGGTGGAAGGTGAGAATTTCTGAGGATGACAAGTGGAGCAGATAGCTGCCATTAGCTATTTGATTGTTGTTCTCCATTGAATGAGACCTTGATATCTTAAGACAGAAATGGTAGAATAGTGTACCACAATTTATCAATATGAAGTGTACATTAAAATTTGGAAAGCTTTACTAGCTATTTATAATTCTATATATGCAACATGAACAAAAGTTGTTCTTAACTTTTGCAGTGGCATGATAGAGTTAGAAAATCATGTGTCTTAAAAAAGAACTATTGTAAAAAAATCATAGAAATGTCTGATGGAATTAACTATATTTTTTGAAAACATAATAATACATTATTTTCAATGGCATTACATTTAGATCCCTCATTTCAATTTAATCTTTAACTGTTAACATCACTTGAGTTGATCAATGTCCAGCTACACTATACATGTCTCTCCTATTCACATCCATTTCTCAAAATTTTATTCATTTTGATTGCTTGAATACCTAGTCAGGTACTATATTTCTCAGTAACTTCTAGTAGTGTCCTTGATAACTGTCTGCCAAATAGGATCTGATCAATTGCTGTTCAATTTTTAGAGAACATTGAGCCTATGATGGTCATTATAGTTTGAACCTGCCATATATTTTAATGCTGTTCTGTGTATTTTATTTTATTCATAATTAATTTTTATTGATGTATAATTGTTTTACAATGTTTTGCTAGTTTCTGCTGTATAGCAAAGTAAATCAGCTGTATATACATACATATCCCCTCTCTTTTGGATTTCCTTCCCACTAAGGTTTCACATAGCGCTGAATAGAGTTCCCTCTGCTATAAAGGAGGTTTTCATTGGTTCTCTATTATATACACAGTAGTGTATATATGTCAATCTCATTCTCCCAATTCATATCACCCCTCTTATCCCCAGTATCGATGTCTGTTCTCTATGTCTGTGTCTCTATTTCTGCTTTGCAAATAAGTTCATCTGTGTCATCCTTCTATATTACAAACATAAGGAATATCATTTGATATTTATTTTCTCATTCTGACTTATTTCACTCTGTATGATAGTCTCTTCGTCCATCCATGTCTCTGCAAATGGCACAGTTTCATTTCTTTTTATAGCTGAGTAATATTCCATTGTATATATGTACCATATTTTCTTTATGCATTGTTTGTTGTTGATGGACATTTAGCTTGCTTCCATGCCCTGGCTATTGTAAATGGTGCTGCAGTGAACATTGGGGTACATATATTTTTTTCAAATTATGATTTTCTCTCGATATATGCTCAGGAGTTGGATTGCTGGAGCATACGGTAGGTATTTTTAGATTTTAAGGAAACTGCACACTATTTTCCATAGTGGCTTATCAATTTACATTCCCACCAACAGTGTAAGAAATTTCCCTTTTCTCTTCACTTTCTTCAGCATTTATTGTTTGTGGATATTTTAATAATGGCCGTTCTGACTCGTATGATGTAATTATTGCAGTTTTATTTGCATTTCTCTAACAATTAGAAGTGTCTAGCATCTTTTCATGTTTGCTGGCCACCTGTATGTCTTCTTTGAATAAATGTCTATTTACAGCTTCTACCCATTTTTTGATTGGGTTTGATTTTTTTATGTTGAGCTACATGACCAGCTTGCATATTTTGTAGATTAATTCCTTGACATTTGCTTGATTTCTAAATATTTTCTCCCATTCTGAGGGTTGTCTTTTTCTTTTGTTTATGGTTTCCTTTGTTGTGCAAAGGTTTTTACGTTTAATTAGATCCAAGTTTAAAAATTTTTGCTTTTATTTTAATTACTCTAGGAGGTGAGTCAAAAAAGATCTTGCTACAATTAAGGTCAAAGTGTCTTCTGTCTATGTTTTCTTCTACACGTTTTAGAGTGTCTGACCTTACATTTAGGATTTTAATCCATTTCGAGTTTAATTCTCTGTATAGTGTTAGAGAGTGTTCTAATTTCATTCATTTGCATATAACTGTCAAGTTTTCCAGCACCGATTATTGAAGAACCTGTTTTCTTCATTATATATTCCTGCCTCCTCTGTCATAGATTAGGTGACCTTTGGTGTGTGGGTTTATCTCTGGACTTTATATTCTGTTTCATAGATCTATGTTCCTGTTTTTGTGCTAGTACCATATTACTGTAGTTTTATAGTATAGTCTGAAGTCAGGAAGGTTGATTCCTCCAATTCTCTTTTGCTTTCTCAAAATTGATTTGGATATTCAGGGTCTTTTGTGTTTCCATACAAATTGTAACTTTTTGAATTCTAATTTTGTGAAAAATGTGGTTGGTCGTTTGAAAGGGATTGAACCTGCAGTTTGTTTTGGGTAGTATAGTTATTTTCACAATACTTCTCTTCTATTCCAAGAACATGACATATTTCTCCATCTGTTTTTGTAGTCTTTGATTTCTTTTATAAGTATCTTACAATTTTCTGAGTACAGATCATTTGCCACTTTCATAGGGTTATTTCTAGTGATATTTTATTATTTTTGATATGATGGTAAATTGAATTATTTCCTTCATTTCTCTTTCTGATATTTCATTGTCATTGTATAGGAATGCAAGATATTTCTGTCTATTAATTTTTATCCTATAATTTTGCAACATTCATTGAGCAACTTTAGTAGTTTTCCAGTGACTTATTTAAGGTTTTTTCTTTCTGTTCTTTATAGACTTTTTTCCTGAAAGTTTTTGGGAAACTTGGAAAATTCTAAGCATGTGGGGAAAGGAAAGTTGTTTGGCCAGATAAATGATGAAGCTGTTTCAGGTTTGTGAGTTCAGTTCTTCTTTCTACATGTTCTACTGTTCTACCCTGTGAACAAAGCTTAACCTCATTTTTTCACATCTAATCTTTATTCATTTAGGGCTTTCTTTCTTTCTTTCTTTCTTTTTTAGGGCTTTCTAAATATATTTTTGTGTCATCTGAAAACAGTGACAGTATTACTTCTCTTTCAAACGTGATTATTTTATTTCTTTTCCTTTTCTGGTTGCCATGGTGAGAACTTCCAAGACTATGTTGAATAGAAGTGGTGAGATTGGACATCATTATCTTTTTCCTGGTCTTAGAGGAAATGCTTTCAGATTTTCACCATTGAGAATGATATTTACTCTTGGTTTATCAAATATAGCCTTTATTATATTAAGGTAGGTTCCCGCTATGCCCATTTTCTGGAGACTTTCTCATGTAAATTAGTGTTGAAGTCTCCCAAAAGCTTTTTCTGCATCTATTGAGATGATCATATGGTTTTTGTTCTTCAATTTGTTAATGTGGTGTATCACATTGATTAATTTACTGAATAATCCTTGCTTCCTTAGGATAAATTCCACTGGGTCATAGTGTATCACTGTTGTGTTGTTGGATTCAATTTGCTAGTATTTTTTTGAAGATTTTTACCTTTATCCTCATCAGTGATATTGGCTTGTAGATTTCTTTCTTTTTTTATTATTATTTTTTCCATTAGTTTTTATTATTGGAGGCTAATTACTTTACAATATGGTAGTGGTTTTTGCCATACATTGACATGAATCAGCCATGGATTTACATGTATTCCCCATCCCTATCCCCCCTCCCGATTCCCTCCCCACCCCATCCCTCTGGGTCTTCCCAGTGCAGCAGCCCCGAGCACTTGCATGCATCCAACCTGGGCTGGAGATCTGTTTCACCCTTGATAATGTACATGTTTCGATGCTGTTCTTTCAGATCATCCCACACTCACCTTCTCCCACAGAGTCCAAAAATCTGTTCTGTACGTCTGTGTCTCTTTTTCTATTTTGCATACAGGGTTATCGTTACCATCTTTCTAAATTCCATGTATATGCGTTAGTATAACTCTGTTGGTCTTTATCTTTCTGGCTTACTTCACGCTGTATAATGGGTCCCAGTTTCGTCCGTCTCATTAGAATTGATTCAAATGAATTCTTTTTGATGGCTGAGTAATATTCCATGATGTATATGTACCACAGCTTCCTTATTCATTCGTCTGCTGATGGGCATTTAGGTTGCTTCCATGTCCCGGCTATTATAAACAGTGCTGCAATGAACATTGGGGTGCACGTGTCTCTTTCAGATCTGGTTTCCCAGTGTGTATGCCCAGAAGTGGGATTGCTGGGTCATATGGCAGTTCTATTTCCAGTTTTTTGAGAAATCTCCACACTGTTCTCCATAGTGGCTGTACTAGTTTGCATTCCCACCAACACTGTAAGAGAGTTCCCTTTTCTTCACACGCTTTCCAACATTTATTGCTTGTAGACTTTTGGATAGCAGCCAACCTGACTGTTGTGTAATGTTACCTCATTGTGGTTTTGATTTGTATTTCTCTGATAATGAGTGATGTTGAGCATCTTTTCATGTGTTCGTGAGCCATTCTGTATGTCTTCTTTGGAGAAATGTCTGTTTAGTTCTTTGGCCCATTTTTTGATTGGGTCATTTATTTTTCTGGAATTGAGCTGCAGGAGTTGCTTGTATATTTTTGAGATTAATTATTTGTTAGTTGCTTCGTTTGCTATTATTTTCTCCCAGTCTGAGGGCTGTCTTTTCACCTTGCTTATAGTTTCCTTTGTTGTGCAAAACCTTTTATGTTTCATTAGGTCCCATTTGTTTATTTTTGCTTTTATTTCCAATATTCTGGGAGGTGTGTCATAGAGGATCCTGCTGTGATTTATGTCAGTGTTTTGCCTATGTTCTCCTCTAGGAGTTTTATAGTTTCTGGTCTTACATTTAGATCTTTAATCCATTTTGAGTTTATTTTTGTGTATGGTGTGAGAAAGTGTTCTAGTTTCATTCTTTTACAAGTGGTTGATCAGTTTTCCCAGAACCACTTGTTAAAGAGGTTGTCTTTTTTCCATTGTATATTCTTGCCTCCTTTGTCGAAGATAAGGTGTCCATAGGTTCGTGGATTTATCTCTGGGCTTTCTTTTCTGCTCCATTGATCTATATTTCTGTCTTTGTGCCGGTACTATACTATCTTGATGACTGTGGCTTTGTAGTATAGTCTGAAGTCAGGCAGGTTGATTCCTCCAGTTCCATTCTTCTTTCTCAAGGTTACTTTGGCTATTCGAGGTTTTTTGTATTTCCATACAAATTGTGAAATTATTTGTTCTAGTTCTGTGCAAAATACCGTTGGTAGCTTAATAGGGATTGCATTGAATTTATAGATTGCTTTGGGTAGAATAGCCATTTTGATAATATTGATTCTTCCAACCCATGAACACGGTATATTTCTCCATCTGTTTGTGTCCTCCTTGATTTCTTTCATCAGTGTTTTATAGTTTTCTATGTATAGGTCTTTTGTTTCTTTAGGTACATATACTCCTAAGTATTTTATTGTTTTTGTTGCAATGGTGAATGGTATTGTTTCCTTAATTTCTCTTTCTGTTTTCTCATTGTTAGTGTATAGGAAAGCAAGGGATTTCTGTGTGTTAATTTTATATCCTACAACTTTACTATATTCATTGATTAGCTCTAGTAATTTTCTGGTAGAGTCTTTAGGATTTTCTATGTAGAGGATCATGTCATCTGCAAACAGCGAGAGTTTCACTTCTTCCTTTCCTGTATGGATAGCTTTTACTTCCTTTTCTGCTCTGATTACTGTGGCCAAAACTTCCAAAACTATGTTGAATAATAGTGTTGAGAGTGGGCACCCTTGTATTGTTCCTGATTTCAGGGGAAATGCTTTCAATTTTTCACCATTGAGGGTGATGCTTGCTGTGGGTTTGTCATATATAGCTTTTACTATGTTGAGGTATGTCTAATGTGGGTGTCAGGATGATGATGGCCTCAAAGCATGAGGTGGAGAGTGTTCCTCACTTGGCAAATTTTGGAAGAGTTGGAGAGGGACTGGTGTTAACTTTTCTCTATATGATTAATAGACTTTGCCTTTGAATCCATCTGGTCCTGAACATTTGTTTGTTGGAAGTTTTAAAATCACAGTTTCCATTTCAGCACTTGTGATTGATATATTCACATTTCCTAATTCTTTCTGGTTAAGTATTGAAAGGTGGTATCTTTCTAAGAATGTGTACATTCTTTTAGGTTGCCAAAATTATTAGCATATAATTACTTGCAAATTCTCTTATGCTCATTTGAATTTCTTTGGTGTCCATTGTAACTTCTCCATTTCCATTTCTAAATTTATTGATTTGAGTCTTCTTTTTTTGAGTCTGGCTAAACGTTTATCATGGTTTAGCCTTTGCAATGAAGCAGTTTCTTGTTTTATTGATGTCTTTTTCATCCCTATTTCATTTATTTCTTCTCTGACTTTTTAAATTATTTCCTTTTCTACTAACTTCCTGTATTATTTGTTCTACTTTCCCTAGTTGCTCTTTGTGTAAGTTCAGATTCTTTAATTGAGAATTTACTTTTTTCTTGAGGTAGGAGGTATATAAATATAGATATAGATAGATAGATATACACACAAACTAAGGTAAATTGAGCCAGTGATGCCATCCAACCATCTCATCCTCTGTCATCACCTTCTCTTCCCACCTTCAAACTTTCCCATTATCAGGGTCTTTTCTATTACATCAGTTCTTCTCACCAGGTGGCCAAAATCTTGGAGTTTCAGCTTCAGCATCAATACTTCCAATGAATATTCAGGACTGGTTTCCTTTAGGATGGACTGTTTGGATAACCTTGCAGTCCAAGGGACTCTCAAGAGTCTTCTCCAACACCACAGCCAAAAAAGCATCAATTCTGGTCTTATGTTTAGATCTTTAATCCATTTTGAGTATTTTTGTGTATGGTGTGAGAAAGTCTTCTAGTTTCATTCTTTTAAAAGTGGTTGACCAGTTTTCCAGGCACCACTTGTTAAAGAGGTTGTCTTTTTTCCATTGTATATCCTTGCCTCCTTTGTTGAAGATAAGGTGTCCATAGGTACGTGGATTTATCTCTGGGCTTTCTATTCTGTCCCATTGATCTATATTTCTGTCTTTGTGCTAGTACCATACTGTCTTGATGGCTGTGGCTTTGTAGTATAGCCTGAAGTCAGGCAGGTTGACTCCTCCAATTCCGTTCTTCTTTCTCAAGATTACTTTGGATATTCGAGGTTTTTTGTATTTCCATACAAATTGTGAAATTGCTTTAGTTCTCTGAAAAATACCCTTGGTAACTTGATAGGGATTGCATTGAATCTATAGATTGCTTTGAGTACTATACTCATTTTGACATTATTGATTCTTCTAATCCATGAACATGGTAAACTTCTCCATCTATATGTGTCCTCTTTGATTTCTTTCACCGGTGTTTTATAGTTTTCTATATATAGGTTTTTTGTTTCTTTAAGTAGATATATTCCTAAGTATTTTATTCTTTTCATTGCAATGGTGAATGGACTTGTTTCCTTAATTTCTCTTTCTGTTTTCTCACTGTTAGTGTATAGGAATGCAAGGGATTTCTGTGTGTTAATTTTATATCCTGCAAATTTACTGTATTCATTGATTAGCTCTAGTAATTTTCTGGTGGAGTCTTTAGGGTTTTCTATGTAGAGGATCATGTCATCTTCAAACAGTGAGAGTTTTACATCTTCTTTTCCAATCTGGGTTCCTTTTATTTCTTTTTCTGCTCTGATTACTTTGGCCAAAACTTCCAAAACTATGTTGAATAGTAGTAGTGTTGAGAGTGGGAACCCTTGTCTTGTTCCTGAATTTAGGGGAATGCTTCCAATTTTTCACCATTGAGGATAATATTTGCTGAAGTTTTGTTATATATAGCTTTTATTACCTTGAGGTATGTTTGCTCATGGCTGCTTTCTGGAGTATTTTTTTTATCATAAATGGATGTTGAATTTTGTCAAAGGCTTTCTCTGCATCTATTGAGATAATCATATGGCTTTTAATCTTTCAGTTTGTTAATGTGGTGTATGACATTGATTGATTTGTGGATATTGAAGAATCCTTGCATCCCTGGGATAAAGCCCACTTGGTCATGATATAAGATCTTTTTAATACGTTGTTGGATTCTGTTTGTTAGAGTTTTGTTAAGGATTTTTGCATCTATGTTAATCAGTGATATTGGCCTGTAGTTTTCTTTTTTTGTGGTATCTATGTCTGGTTTAGGTATTAGGGTGATGGTGGTCTCATAGAATGCGTTTGGAAGTTTACCTTCCTCTGCAGTTTTATGGAATAGTTTGAGTAGTATAGGTGTTCTTCTCTAAATTTTTGGTACAATTCAGCTGTGAAGCTGTCTGGTCCTGGGCTTTTGTTTGTTGGAAGATTTCTGATTACAGTTTCAATTTCCATGCTTGTGATGGGTCTATTAAGATTTTCTATTTCTTCCTGGTTCATTTTTGGAATGTTATACTTTTCTAAGAATTTGTCCATTTCTTCCAGGTTTTCCATTTTTTTTTTTTTTTTTTTTGCATATTGTTGTTGATAATAGTCTCCTATGATCCTTTGTACTTCTGTGTTGTCTGTTGTGATTTCTCCAATTTCATTTCTAATTTTTGTTGGTTTGATTTTTCTCCCTTTGTTTCTTGATGAGTCTGGCTAATGGTTTATCAATTTTATTTATCTTCTCAAGGAACCAGCTTTTGGTTTTGTTGATTTTTGCTGTCATCTCTGTTGTTTCTTTTGCATTTATTTCTGCCTTAATTTTTAAGGTTTCTTTCCTTCTACTAACCCTGGGGTTAGTAATTTCTTCCTTTTCAAGTTGCTTTTGGTGTAGAGTTAGATTATTTGACTTTTTTCTTGTTTCTTGAGGTAAGCCTATATTGCTATGAACCTTAAATAGATTAAAGATCTAAACGTAAGACCAGAAACTGTTAAACTCCTAGAGGAAAACATAGGCAAAGCACTCTCTGACATAAACCACAGCAGGATCTTCTATGACCCACTTCCCAGAATATTGGAAATAAAAGCAAAAATAAAGAAATGGGATGTAATTAAAGTTAAAACTTTCTGCACAACAAAGGAAACTGTAAGCAAGGTGAAAAGACAGGCTTCAGAATTGGAGAAAATAAGAGCAAACGAAGCGACTGACAAATGATTAATCTCATAAACATACAAGCAACTCCTGTAGCTCAATTCCAGAAAAATAAATGACCCAATCAAAATGGACCAAAGAACTAAACCGACATTTCTCCAAAAAGACATACAAATGGCTAACAAACACATGAAAAGATGCTCAACATCACTCATTATCAGAAATGTAAATCAAAACCACAATGTGGTACCATTTCAAGCCAGTCAGAATGGCTACTATCCAAAAGTCTACAAGCAATAAATGCTAGAGAGGGTGTGGAGAAAAGAAACCCTCTTAACTGTTGGTGGGAATGCAAACTAGTACAGCCACCATGGAGAACAGTGTGGAGATTCCTTAAAAAAAAACTGGAAATAGAACTGCGATATGACCCAGCAATTCCACTGCTGGGCATACACAGTGAGGAAACCAGAATTGAAAGAGAAACGTGTGCCCCAGTGTTCATCGCAGGACTGTCTATAATAGCCAGGCCATGGAAGCAACCTAGATGTCCATAAGCAGACAAATGGATAAGAGAATCGTGGTACATATACACAATGGAATATTACTCAGCCATTAAAAAGAATACATTTGAATCAGTTCTATTGAGGTGGATGAAACTGAATCCTATTATACAGAGTGAAGTAAGCTAGAAAGTAAAACACCAATACAGTATACTAATGCATATATATGGATTTAGAAAGATGGTAACGATGACCCTATATGCGAGACAGCAAAAGAGACCCAGATGTATTGAACAGTCTTTTGGACTCTGTGGGAGAGGGCAAGGGCAGGGTGATATGGTAGAATGGCATTGAAACATGTAAATTATATGTGAAATGAATCGCCAGTCCAGGTTCAATGCATGATACAGGGTGCTTGGGGCTGGTGCACTGGGATGACCCAGAGGGATGAGATGGGAAGGAAGTTTGGAGGGGGGTTCAGGATGGGGAACATATGTACGCACATAGCGGATTAAAGTCAATGTATGGCAAAACCAATAGAATATTGTAAAGTAAAATAAATAAATAAATAAGTTTTTAAAAAATTAGGCAAACATGGCTAAGATTGTCAAGACAGAAATCATGGTAATATTTTAATAAATACTTAAATGATTTAATGGTTTAATATGATCATTTAATAGATATCTAAATAATAAGTATTATAAGTGGCTTAATAAATATATTTTGAAAAAAGCATCAATTCTTTGGTGCTCAGCTTTCTTTATAGTCCCACTCTCACATCCATACATGACTACTGGAAAAACCATATCTTTGACTATACGGACCTTCACTGACATAGCAATGACTCTGCTTTTTAATATGCTGTCTAATTTGGTCATAGCTTTTCTTTCAAGGAGCAAGCATCAAATTTCATGGCTGCAGTCACCATCTGCAGTGATTTTAGAGCCTCCCAAAATAAAGTCTGTCACTGTTTCCATTGTTTCCCCATCTATTTGTCGTGAAGTGATGGGACCAGATGCCATTATCTTAGTTTTCTGTATGTTGAGTTTTTTTTCCATTTATTTTTATAAAATTATGGAACGCTACACGAATTTGCATGTCATCCTTGCACAGGGGCCATGCTAATCTTCTCTTTATCCTTCTAATTTTAGTATATGTGCTGCCGAAGCGAGCATTGTATTTTGAGTTTTAAGCCAACTTTTAACTCTCCTCCTTCAATTTCATCAGCGGGCTCTTTAGTTCTTAACTTTGTGCCATAAGGGTGGTGTCATCTTTGTATCTGAGGTTATTGTTATTTCTCCTGGCAATCTTGTTTCCAGCTTGTGCTTCATCAAGCCTGGCATTCCTCATGATGTACTCTGCATATAAGTTAAATAAGCATGGTGACAATATACAGCTTTGACATTCTCCTTTCCCTATGTGGAACCTGTCTGTTGTTCCATGTCCAGTTTTAACTGTTGCTTCTTGACCTACATACAGATTTCTCAAGAGGCAGGTCAGGTGTTCTGGTATTCCAATATCTTTAAGAATTTTCCAACAAAGAAGTTTGTTGTGATCCACACAGTCAGAGTCTTTGGCATAGTCAACAAAGCAGAAGTAAATGTTTTTCTGGATGTCTTGCTTTTTTGATGATCCAAAGGATGTTGGCAATTTGATCTCTGGTTCCTTGTATATATATATGTGTGTGTGTGTGTGTGTACATGTATATATATATGTATATGTGTGTGTGTGTGTATATGTGTAAATGTGTATATAAACTTTTCTATTGTGCTTGATAAAGACTTGAGAAAGAATATCCCCCCAAAAATAAAGATAAATTGGAAAACATAAACTAATGAAATCAGAGCACTGAATATGAAATAGAAAATGTGAAGCAAACTAGATAAAAGTAAAAGGTCATCATATAGCCCAGTTGTTTTTAACATGACTGCTCATTAGAAATATGTCTGGTGGTTTGAAGGAAAAAAAGAAATACCTGGGCAAAAAATTCCAAAATAATTTTGATATGCATCTTGATTTTAAAGTGATTACAGGTTTTTCTATTAAACAGTAGTTTTATTGGTATATAATGCTATTATTTTTCTCTTGACCAGTCATGAGACAATGGTATTAAGTGAATAATAGTTACATAATCACAATAGGAAGAGATGTTTATCAGTTTTTACCATCAATGGCCAGATAATAAAAGATAATTACAATTGCAAGCCATGATGGGAGCATGATTAACCTAACAATATAAAATAATTGCATACAATTTGAAGGGTTAAGCAGAGTGACACAGTAAGTGGAAGTGCATACATGAACATGTTTTCATCTTCCCAGCCAGGCTATGTGTTTTGGTTTGTGCATTTAATCCATTTACATTTAAGTTAATTATTGATATGTACGATCACCTGGAGGAGAGCATGTCAACCCATTCCAGCATTCTTGTCCTGACAGAGGAGCCTGACAGGCTACCGCCCATGGGGTTGCAAAGGGTCAGACATGACTAAAAAAACAGCATGCATGCACATGATCCTATTACTACTTTATTAATTGTTTTAGATTTATTTTGTGTAGGTTTTTTCCTTCTCTTGTTTCCTGCCTAGAGAAATTCCTTTAGCATTTGTTCTAAAGCTGGTTTGGTGGTGCTGAGTTCACTTAACTTTTGCTTGTTGGGAAAGCTTTCATTTCTCCATCAAATCTGAAGGAGAGTCTTGATATGTAGAATATTCTTGATTGTAGGTTCTTCCCTTTCGTCACTTTAAATATGAACTTCCTTGATTGTATAGTTTCTGTTAAGAAATCAGCTGATAACCTGATAGATTCATTGTATGTAATTTGTCATTTTTCCCTTGTTTCTTTTGACATTTTATCTGTGTCTTTAATTTTTGCCAGTTTTATTACTATGTGTCTCAATGTATTCTTCCTTAGGTTTATCCTGCCTTGGACTGTCTGTGCTTTCTGTATTTTGTTGATTATTTCATTTCCCATATTAGGGAAATTTTCAGTTATTATCTCTTGAAATATTTTCTTGGGGCCTTTCTCTCTCTCTTCTTTGGGGACCCCTGTAATGCAAATGTTAGTGCATTTAATGTTCCAGAAGCCTCTTAAGATGTCTCCATTTTTTTTCATACTTTTTTTTAATATGCTGCTCTGTGGCATTGATTTCCATCATTCTTTCCTCTAGGTCACTTATCTACTCTTCTGCTTCAGTTATTCTGCTATTGATACCTCCTAGAGTATTCATCTCTGTTTGTTCTTTAGTTTTTCTAGGTTTTTGGTAAACATTTCTTGCATCTTCTCCATTCTGTTTCTGAGATCCTGGATCATCTTCATTATCATTATTCTGAATTCCACTTCTGGAATGTTGCCTATATCCACTTCATTTAGCTTTTTTTTCTTTTTTTTTTTTTTTCCTGGAGTTTAATCTTGTCCCTTCCTCTGGGATATAACTCTGTTTTTTCATCCTGACTGACTTTCTATAATGTGGTTTTTGTTCCCACTGTCGGATGCAGTTCTTGCTGCTTCTGTCTGCCCTCTGGTGGATGAGGAAAAGAGGATTCTGTCAGCTTCCTGATGGGAAGGACATTGGTGGGGGAAAATGGGTGCTTCTCTAGTGGGGAGGCCCTGCTCAGTGAAGCTTTAATCCAATTGTCTGCTGATGAGTGCTCCCTCCCTGTTATTTGTTTGACCTTAGGCAACCCAGCCCTGGAGTTCTATGGCAGGGTTAATGGCAACCTCCAAAAGGGCTTATGCCAAGGGGGATCTTCCTGGACTGCTGCTTCCAGTGCTCCCAATCCTGTGGTGAGCCCCTGTTGACCCATGCATCCACATGAGACCCTCCAACACTAACAGGTAGTTATGGTTTAGTCTCCTATGGGTTAATTGCTCTTTCCTCTGGGTCTTGGTACAAGCAAGATTTCATTTGTACCCTCCAAGACTGGAGTCTCTGTTTCCCCCAGTCCTGTGGAAATCCCATAATCAAATCCTGCTGGCCTTCAAGGTCAGATTCTCTGAGCATTCCTGTTCTCTTTGTTAGATCCCAAGGTTGTGAAGCCTGACATGGGACTCAGAACCATGACAACAATGGGAAAACTTCTTTGGAATCATTGTTCTCCAGTTTGTGGGTCTCCCACCAGTGAGAATGGGATTTGATTTTATATTGATTACACCCCTTCTACTGTCTCAATGCAGCTTATTCTTTGTCCTTGAATGTTGGGAATCTTTTCTTGGTGGGCTCCAGCATTGTCGTGTCAATGGTTGTTCAACAGTTGGTCGTGAATTTGGTGCTCTTGCAGGAGGAGATGAAGGCACATCCTTCTACTCTGCCATCTTGGCATTATGTCGATGTCTTTTTAATATGCCATCTAGGCTAGTCATAGATTTCCTTCCAAAGAGCAAGTGTCTTACTTTTCTGACTGTAGTCACCATCTGCAGTGATTTTGGAGCCCAAGAAAATAAAATCTGTGACTGCTTCTACTTTTTCTCCTTCTGTTTGCCATGAATTGATGGGACGGGATGTTACAATCTAAGTTTAATCCATGTGAGTTTCAGGTCAGCTATTTAACTCTCCTCTTTCACTTTCCTCAAGAGGCTCTTTAGTTCCTCTTCACTTACTGCCATTTGAATTATACCATCTGCAAATTTGAGTTTCCTGGTGTTTTTCCTGGTGATCTTGATTTCAGCTTGTGCTTCATCCAGACTGGCATTTCACATGATGTATACTGCATATAAGTTAAATAAGCAGGGTGACTGCATTTAGACTCAACTTACTCCTATCCCAATTTTGAACCAGTCTGTTGTTCCATGTCTGGTTCCAACTGTTGTTCGTGACCTGCATACATGTTTCTCAGGAGACAGGTAGGGTGTACTAGTATTCCCATCTCTTTAAGAATTTTTCACAGTTTGCTGTGATCCACAGTCAAAGGCTTTAGGGTAGTCAATGAAGCAGATGTATATGTTTTTCTGGATGTCCCTTACTTTCTCCATGATCTAATGAATGTTGCCAATTTGAAACCTGGTTCCACTGCCTCTTTGATTCCCAAGTTGTACATGTGAAAATTGTCAGTTCACATACTGCTGAAGTCTACCTTGTAGGGTTTTGAGCATAATCTTGCTAGCATGTGAAATGAGTGCCTATATATGGTTGTTTGAGCATTCTTTGGCATTGCCCTTCTTTAGGATTGAAATGAAAACTGATCTTTTTCTGGTCCTGTGGCCACTTCTGAGTTTTCCAAATTTGCTGGCATATTGAGTTCAGCACTGTAATAGTAAAAGCATTTAGGGTTTTAAATAGCTCAGCTGGAATTCCATCACTTCCACTAGCTTTGTTCAGTAGTAATGCTTAGTTAAGGCCCACTTAACTTCACTCTCTAGGATGCCTTGCTCTAGGGTAGTGACCACACCCTTGTGATTATCTGGGTCATTAAGACCTTTTTTAAAGACTTCTTCTGTGTATTCATGTTATCTATTCTTAATCTCTTCTGTTTCTGTTAGTTCCTTACCATTTTTGTGTTTTATTGTGACCATCCTTGCATGAAATATTCCTTTGATATCTCCAATTTTCTTTAAGAAATCTCTGATCTTTCCCATTGTGTTTTCTCCCTCTATTTGTTTGGATTGTCCATTTTGGAAAGGCTTCTTATCTTTCCTTGCTGTCTCTGTAACTCTCCATTCAGTTGGTTATATATTTCCTTTTCTCCCTTGCCTTTTGCATCTCTTTTCCCTCAGCTATTTGTAAAACTGCCTCAGACAATCCATTTGCCCTCTTGTGTTTCTTTTTCTTTGGGATGGTTTTGGTCACTCTCTCCTGTATAGTGTTATGAACCTCCACTCATAGTTCTTCAGGCACTCTGTCTACCAGGTCTATTTGTCATGTCCATGGTATAATCATAAGTGATTTGATTTAGATCATACCTGAACAACCTACTGATTTTCCCTACTTTATTCAATTCAAGGCTGAAATTTGCAATAAGGAGCTCATGATATGAGCCACAGTTAGCTCCAGGTCTTGTTTTTGAGGACTCTATAAAGATTCTCCATCTTCAGCTGCAAATAATATAATCAATCTGATTTTGATATTGTCCATTTGGTGACGCCTATGTGTAGAATCATCTCTTGGTTTGTTGGAAAAGTATGTCTGCTATGAACAGCATATTCTTTTTTTAAACTGTTAAACTTTGCCCTTCTTCATTTTGTATTCTAAGACCAAATTTGCCTGTTATTTCAGTTATCTCTTGACTTCCTACTTTTGTGTTCCAACCCTATATGATGAAAACGACCTCTTTTTCAGTTTTAGTTTTAGAAAATGTTGTAAGGCTTCATTGCACCAGTCAGCATCAGCTTCTCCAGCATCAGTAGTTGGGGCATAGACTTGGATTACTGGGATACTGAATGGTTTTCCTTGGAATTGTAGCAAGATAATTTTGTCATTTTGAGGTTGCACCCAAGTACTACATTTCGGACACTTTTGTTGACTGTGAGGGCTACTCCATTTCTTCTAAGGGATTCTTGCCCACAGCAGTGGATATAATGGTAATCAGAGTTAAAGTCACCCATTCCTATCCACTTTAGTTCATTTATTTCTAAAATGTTGAAGTTCAATCTCCTATCTCCTGCTTGACCACATGCAATTTACCTTGATTGGATGGTCCATATGTCAGCTTCCTACCTTGGGCTGGGGTGCCCAAGACTGCAGGTGGAGAAGCCTATGGTAATGACTTTTAGAAGTGGATTTATTTTACCACCAACAAAAGTGACAAATGTATTTATGAACCCACCTATACCTATGTTTGGTCAATTCATGAGTCAAAGAGGGACTCTTAAAGCAAATGAAAATTATATAGAAATCAATGAAAATACAAAATATTAAAATTGTGGGATACAGCTAAGCCAGTCTTCTAAAATAAATTTATAGCACTAAATGCTTACATTAGGAATGAGAAAAGGCCTTAAATTAATAGTTTAAGTTCCAGCATTAAGAAACTAGAAAAAGAATAACAAAATAAATCCAAATCATACAAATAAAGGGAATAATAAAAATAAGAATTAACATTATTAAATATAAATTTTTTATAACTGAGAAAACAATAACACTAAAAGTTTGTTCTTTGAAAAAAAATTTAAAAATTGGACAAATTTTACTAAGCCTAACAAAGATAGAAAGAAATAAGACATAAATCAGCAATATTAAAAATAAAAAAGATGATATAAGTACAGATTCTACATTCATTAATATGATAGCAATGGAGTTCTATTATCAATTTTATGCTCATAAAGTCAACAATTTAAAATAAATGGACTAATACCTCAGATGACACAAAACATGAGAACTAACCCAAGATGAAATAAATAGATGGAATAACCATATACCTATAATGAAAATCTGGATATGTAATTTAAAAGATAATAATCAGAAGCACTGCTGAGGTGGTAGAGTAAGAACTTTCAAAAATCTAGTTTTACATAAAACCAAAGTCAATTTTTCCAAAATCAACTTTTTCAGTACTCTGGAAAATAAGCAAAGGCATGCAACAATTAGAGAAATATTATTGCAGACACATAGTTAAATCGTGGTAAGAATAATAATATTTTGAATATTATTTACTTTAATTTATTCCCAACTTTCCCTCCCACCCTAAGAGGTAATATTTAAAACAAAAAGCCTCTGAACTACTGTTACCTAAGAAAATTAGCAGTTAACAGATTATTGGAAAAGGCAGAACATGTTGGGAGTGCCTTAGGAGCATAATCCAGAGATAATTGTTAGTTTTGATACATCAGGCAACTCCCTAAAAACTGTACTGCTGTCCTCTCAGAAATTACTCTCAGAGTTCATTCTATGAGAAGAGCCAATTCCATAGATCATTTGCTTTAAAAAAGAAAAGAGCATCAATTATTTATGTATATATTTACCTATTACTGAGATAGCAGGTGGGACTCACACACACTGATGAAATATATATATGTGTGTGTATGCATGCATATATATATATGTATATATATATATATAAAGGTAAAATTGCATATATATGTATATATAAGTATATATATGCCTGTCATATATATAATGTATTTATATGTATAAATATATAATATATATATATGTATATATATATATATATACACACACACACACACATATATGGAAGGCTTTGAAAAGTTCCAATACATTCCTGGGACTCTATCAAAAGAAGTTCACACACATGCTCAGTATTGTGTTCATGCCCAGGAAAGACCTGAAAATGTCCTAACCTCTCTTATCTGGCTGAACTTGATGCTCTGTGCTCTCTGTAAATGTAAAGTGAGGATTAATGCAGAGATATGCCTGCTTGAACATTGAAGTCATGTGCCAGCACACACAGAGAGCCATTGTCAAAGTCTTGGAAATGAAACGGTTCAAAAAATTGAAGGAAAGCACCTTCAATCACTAATTAACCACTAAACTGAGGATAGATAACAATGGCAGTACATAACAAAGAAAACAAATTGCAAAATTAGTACAGAAAAGTCACTAAAGAGATAAGCAAGGGCAGCAATAAGCAAAACTAATAGAACTAACAACAAACCCTGGGGAGAGAGAAGGAATCTGATCATAAGATTTGCCACATTATATCATTCAAAATATCTAGTTATCAACAAAAAATATGACACTTGAAAACAAACAAAAAAGTATGACCCACACACGAGTGAAAAGGTAATTGACAGAAGTTGTCCCTGAGGTGGCCCACATGTCGGATTTACTAGTCAAGACTTTACACCATCTACCATAATTATAAAAAGAGAAGCAAAGAGAATTTATGGAGTTGAAAAATAAATAAATAATTTTATTCATTATAAAAATAAATAATAGCTTAAATAAGTAATTTACTATAGAAGCTCAATAGGAGATTTGAGTTGGCAAAAGAAATAATAAGCAACTTTGAGGGCAAACTGATTAATATTTTACAGCCTGAGAAACAGAAAGAAGAAAAACAAATAGCCTCAGAGGCCTATGCAGCACTATCAAATGTATCAACATAGGCATTAAAAAAGTCTCAGAAGGAAAGAAGAGAAAGAAAGGAGCAAGAAGAATATTTTCAAAAGCAATTGCCAAAACTTCTCAAATTAGAAAAACAATCTATACATCCAAGAAGCTCAGGAAATTCCAAGTACAATCATCATGAAGAAGTGCTCACTTGTATACTTTATAGTCAGACTTTTCAAAGGCAAAGCAAAGCAGCAAGAGAAACAACTCATCACATGCAAGGCACCCTTAATATTTTTAAAGATGACATGTCAAAAGAGGCCATGGTTGTCTGAGGAGTCTTTACAAAGAGCTGAGGAAAAAGAAGTGCAAGGCAAGGGAGAAAGGAAAAGCTATACCCGACTGAATGCAGAGTTCTAGAGAATAGCAAGGAGAGGTAAGGAGTCTTAAAAGAACACTGCAAATAAATAGAGGAAAACAATAGAATGGGAAAGACCAAGGATCTCAAGGGAATCAAGGGAACATTTCATGCAAGGTTGTACACAATAAAGGATGAAAACAGTAAGGACATAAATAAGCAGGGGGAGATGTACAATCTGGGTTTAGAAAAGGCAGAGATCAAATTGCCAACATTTCTTGGATCATAAATAAAAGGAGGGAATTCCAGAAAAAAATATCTGAGAAACCTGTATGTGAATCAAAAAGCAACACTTCGAACTTTACATGAAATAACTGACTGGTTCAAAATCGGGAAAATAATAACGCAATGCTGTATATTATCACTCTGATTATTTAAATTCTATGCAGAATACATCCTTCGAGATGCTGGGCTGGATGAATCACAAGCTGGAATAAAGATTGCCAAGAGAAATATCAATAACCTCAGATATACAGATGATACCACTCTAATGGCAGAAAGTGATGATGAACTAAAGGGCCTCTTGATGAGTGTGAAAGAGGAGAGTGAAAGAGCTGGCTTGAATCTCAACATTCAGAAAACTAAGATCATGGCATCCAGTACCATTACTTCATGGCAAATATAAGTGGAAGCAGTGACAGAGTTACTTTCTTGGGGTGCAAAATCATCATGGATGGTGATTGCAGCCACAAAATTAAAAGACACTTGATCCTTGGAAGGAAAGCTATGATGAACCTAGACAGCATATTAAAAAGCAGGGACATCATCTTGCTGGCAAAGGTCATTATGGTGATGACCTTTTATGGTGATGGTTTTTCTAATAGTCATGAATGGATGTAAGAGTTGGATCATAAAGAAGACTGACCATCAGTGAATCAATGCTTTCCAATTGTGCTGCTGGAGAATACCTTTGAGAATCCCTTGGACAACAAGGAGATCAAACCAGTCAGTACTAAAAGGCATCAACCCTGAATATTCAACCAAAGGAATGATACTAAAGCTGCAATACTTTAGCCACATGATACAAAGAGCTGACTCATTGGAAAAGATTCTGATCCTGGGATAGATTGAAGGCTAAAGGAAAAGGGAGTGGCAGAAGATGAGATGGTTACATAACATCACTTACTCAATGGACATGAATTTGAGCAAACTCAGGGAGATAGTGAAGGACAGGAAAGCAAGTCATGCTGCAGTTCATGGAGCAAAAAAGAATCAGACATGACTAGTGACTAAATAGCAACAACACCATTACAAAAATGAAAATGTTAGATAGTAGCAAGTGTTGGCCAGAATGTGGAGACTGTAACCTCTATATACTGCTGGTGGAAATGTAAAATGTTATAACCACTTTAGAATATAATCTATCAGTTCATTAAAATGGCTAAACATAGAGTTATCACATGACCCAGAAATCCCACTTGTAGTTATATACCCCCAAATAATTGAAAACCTAAGTTCACACAAGTTACAGAATATGCATAGTAGTATTATACATAAAAGCTGAAAAGTAGAAACAACCCAAATATTCACTAATGATATATGAATAAATAGATGTAATAGCTCAGGTGAGGGAATGAGGTGTTAGAGTATGAGAATATGGGGCTCCTTCTCCAAAGCACATCAAAAATACAACTATATGTGGAACAGTTCTCACAGAAAATTATAAACGGGAAGAACACCTATACAACCAATGCTGCAAAAAGATTCCATGTGACTGGGTAGGACAGGAAAAAGGTATTGAGTCAGTATCTGAAACCCTGGGAAAGATTTGTAAAGAAGCAAGTTTCATCTTGGCAGACCCTCACCCTGGAAAATGAGCTAGTCAGGCCACAATCTGGGCATGCCAGTCCTGGGGAACTGTGCAGAGTATACAAGCCCCCTTGCCTGCTGGGAAATCCCTTGAGATAGATAGAAAGTCTAGAGAAACACAGTCTCTACTTGTGAGAAATTTGCACATGATAACTTGCTAAAAATAAAAGCAGAGAGTGCTTTGAGGCAGTGGTAGCAGCCTTGTGATCCTTCCCAATCTAAAGGAACAAACACTCTAGCCCCATTCACTCCACAATATGACCTAGCATGGACCTGGGCAAAGATTCAGTAGAGCTCCACAAAGACTGACCAGGGTGCCTAGGGTATGATCTAGGTATAGATGTGGAGCCCATTGTCAGAACATTCAGGGGGCAGTGGATGGAGCTTCAGCAGACATTGCCATTGTGTGTGTGCATGGTGCACCACAGGAGTGCACCATGGTTAAGCACTGAATCTCAGATAGAGAGCCCCTGGACAAGAGTATGCAACAGTTTGTTTCTCAAAGAGAGTGTTCCAGCTTCACATACTCAACAACACAGCTTAGTGCTAGATCTAGGTCAGAGTAAAACTTACAATATGCTGCTTCCAGGAGATTGTTTTCAGGGCAAAAGAAATACACAGACTGAAAGTGAAATGAAGGAAATGATATTTCATGCAAATGGAAACAACAAGAAAGCAAGGGTAGCAATACTCCTATCAGGCAAAATAGACTTTAAAAAATCCACAAAGAAAGACAAAAAGTCCGCATTATATAATGATAAAGGGATCAATAGAAGAAAAGGTTACTGCACTCCTTAACACATGTACACCCAATATTGTGATAACTTATAGTGAACTGTGTCAGTTTTGTGATCTCGGAAGAAAATAATTTAGCTGCAGGACAAGAGACAAGGCTTGTTCACGCAGAGATTTTGTGTAGCAGAGTTTTGTTACAGTGGAAAAAGGACAAAGAACACTTCTGACACAGACATTAGAAGTAGGCAGAGAATGCCCCACTCGCTGGCCTTATCAAGGCCTTATATAATTTTTCAGTTGGTTACTAGCAATAGAAAGGTCTTACCAGGCCCACTCCCACAACATACCACTTAAGATAACAAGATTAGTCAGAAGGTTTCTGTTAAGAAGGAGAGACCTGTACTCAAGAAAGATGCATTGTTGTTATATAATTATTAACACAGAGCTTAAGGAAAAACATACCCTTGAGCAAGACGGGTTGTTTTGTTCTATAATCATTAGCTCTGGGCTTAAAGAAAGTTATTCTTAAAGAGTGTTGTCATAATAGCTCACAGGTTTTTTTTGTCATTTATTTTTATTAGTTGGAGGCTAATTACTTTACAATACTGTAATGGTTTTTGCCAGAGTTTAAGAAAAGAACTTCTAATGTGATTAAGACGAAGGAATGTAGAAAAAAAAAGTCTGTCATTTTATCCTCTTCAAGTAGAAAGTGAAGAACTAAAAAACCTCTTGATGAAAGAGAAAGAGGAGAGTGGAAAAAGTTGGCTTAAAACTCAACAATCAGAAAACTAAGATCATGGCATCAGGTCCCATCACTTCATGACGAATAGATGGGGAAACAATGGAAATGGTGAGAGATTTTATTTTGGGGGGATCTAAAATCACTGCAGATGGTGACTGCAGCCATGAAATTAAAAGACCTTTGCTCCTTGGAAGAAAAGATATGACCAACCTAGACAGCATATAAAAAGGAGACATAACTTGACCAACAAAGTTCCATCTGTTCAAAGCTATGGTTTTTCCAGTAGTCATGTATGGATGTGAGAGTTGGACTATAAAGAAAGCTGAGTGCTGAAGAACTGATGCTTTTTAACTGTGGTGTTGGAGAAGACTCTTGAGAGTCCCTTGGACTATAAGGAGATCCAACCAGTCCATCCTAAAGGAAATCAGTCCTGAATATTCATTGGAAGGACTGATGCTGAAGCTGAAACTCCAATACTTTGGCCACCGGATGTGAAGAACTGACTCATTGGAAAAGACCCTGATGCTGGGAAAGACTAAAGGCAGGAAGAGAAGTGGACGACAGAGGATGAGATGATTAGATGGCATCACTGGCATTATGGACATGAGCTTGAGGAGGGTCTGTGAGTTCGTGATGGACCTGGAAGCCTGGCATGCTGCACTCCATGGGGTCACAAAGAGTTGGACACCACAGAGGGACTGAACTGAACCTCTTCAAGGGCTTCACACCCCTTTTTCTTCCTCGAGTGTCCAAGACCCCTTTCTCCTCCTCGAAGTGCCCTGGATTCCTTATGAACCTACCTAAGAATTAACTCTTTCAACTGGAGCATCAAAGTATATGAAATAAGTACTAAAACACATAAAGGGAGAAACTGATTATGATATAAGAAGAGTAGGATACTTTAACACCTCATTGATATCAATGGACAGATAATCCAGACATAAAAATCAAAATGGCAACAGAAGTCCTAGATGACACATCATATCAGTTGGACTAAATCGAAATCCACAGGAAAGAATATCCAAAAGAATCCAAGAATACACATATTTTTCAAGCATGCATGGAATGCTTTCTATGGTAGACCACAGAGTAGGTCATAAAGTAAACCTCAACAAATTTAAGAAGGTAGAAATCATTTCAAACATTTTTTTTTTCTGACCATAGTAGTGTGAAACTTGGAATGATCACAGAAAGAAAAATGGAATGAACACCTGGAAATTAAAAACATGTTATTATAAACCAATGGTTTGATGATGAAATCAAAGAATGAATCAGAAAATACCTTGAGACAAAGGAAAATGAAAATGCATCCTTACACAATCTATGGGAATCAGCAAAAATTCTAAGAGGCAAGCCCATAGCAATACAGGTCCTCTTCAACAAACAAGAAAATATCTTGAAAAACAACCCAAACTACCAACTAAAACGGGTTTCCCTGGCGGCTCAGATGGTAAAGAATCTGTCTTCAATGAGGGAGACCTGGGTTCTATCCCTTGGTTGGGAAGATTCCCTGGAGGAGGGCATGGCAGTTCACTACATTATTCTTGCCTAGAGAATCCCCACAGACAGAGGAGCCTGGCAGGCTATAGTCCATGGGTTCACAAAGAGTCAGACACAAATGAGTGACTAAGCACAGCACACCAACTAAAAGAATAAGAAAATAAAACAAAATCTAAAGTCAGCAGAAGGAAGGAAAAGTAAATGTCAGAGAGGATATAAAATAAAAACAATAAAAAGATCAATAAAACCAAAAGTTGGGCTTTTATGTATTTATTTGGAAGATATAGACAAAACTGACAAACTTTCCCTCAGACTCACCAATAAGAAAAGATAGAGAACTCAATTAAACAAAATAAGAAATGAAAGAGAAGAAATCTCAACTGATACAAAAGAAGTGCAACTAAGAGAACACCATGAGCAGTTAATTGGCAACAAATTGGATAATTTGGAAGAAGTGTGCTCAGTGGTAAAGAATCCTCCTGCAGTGAAAGAGACACAAGAGCTGTGAGGTCAATCCCCGAGTTGGCAAGATCCCTTGGAGTAGGAAATGGCTATCCATCCCAGCATTGCTGCCTGGAAAATTCCATGGACAGAGGAACCCGGCAGATGACAGCCTATGGCGTCACAGAGCTGGACACTGATCACATGAGCCACACAAGAAATGTATAATTTTCTAGAAACATTAGTTGAGTTCAGTTCAGTCACTCAGTCATGTCCGACTCTTTGTGACCATATGAAACACAACACACCAGGCCTCCCTGTACATCACCAACTCCGGCAGTTTACTCAAACCCATGTCCATCTAGTCAGTGATGCCATCCAGCCATCTCACCCTCTGTCATCCCCTTCTCCTCCTGCCCCCAATCACTCCAAGCATCAGGGTCTTTTCCAATGAGTCAGCTCTTAGCATGAGGTGGCCAAAGTATTGGAGTTTCAGCTTCAGCATCAATCCTTCCAATGAACACCCAGGACTGATCTCCTTCAGGGTGGACTGGTTGGATCTCCTTGCAGTCCAAGGGACTCTCAAGAGTCTTCTCCAACACCACAGTTCAAAAATAGCAATATTTAGGCACTCAGCTTTCCTCACAGTCCAACTCTCACATCTATACATGACCACTGGAGAAACCACAGCCTTGGCTAGAGGGACCTTTATTGGCAAAGTAATGTCTCTGCTTTTTAATATGCTATCTAGGTTGGTCATAACTTTCCTTCCAAGGAGTAAGTGCATTTTAATTTCATGGCTGCAATCACCATCTGCAGTGATTTTGGAGCCCCCCAAAAATAAAGTCTGACACTGTTTCCAGTGTTTCCCCATCTATTTCCCATGAAGTGATTGGACAAGATGCCATGATCTTAGTTTTCTGAATGTTAAGCTTTAAGCCAACTTTTTTTCACTCTCCTCTTTCACTTTCGTCAAGAGGCTCTTTAGTTCTTCTTCACTTTCTGCCATAAGGGTGGTGTCATTTGCATTTCTGAGGTTATTGATATTTCTCCTGGATATCTTGACCCCAGCTTGTGCTTCTTCCAGCTCAGCATTTCTCATGAGGTACTCTTCACATAATTTAAATAAACAGTTGTCAATATACAACCTTGACTTAATCCTTTCACTGTTTGGAACCAGTCTGTTATTCCATGTCCAGTTCCAACTTTTGCTTCCTAATCTGCATACAGATTTCTCAAGAGGCAGGTCAGGTTTTCTGGTATTCCCATCTCTTTCAGAACTTTCCACAGTTTATTGTGATCCACACAGCCAAAGGCTTTGGCATAGTAAATAAAGCAGAAATAGATGTTTTTCTGGACCACACTTGCCTCTTCAATGATCCAAAGGATGTTGGCAATTTGACCTCTGGTTCCTCTGTCTTTTCTAAATCCAACTTTAACATACGGAATTTCATGATTCATGTACTGTTGAAGCATGACTTGGAGAATTTTGAGCATTTCTTTACTAGTGTGTGAGATGAGTGTAATTGTGCAGTAGTTTGAGCATTCTTTGGCATTGCCTTTCTTTGGGATTGGAATGAAAACTGACCTTTTCCAGTCCTGTGGCCACTGCTGAGTTTTCCAAATTTGCTGGCATGTTGAATGGCGCACTTTCACTGCATCATCTGTTAGGATTTGAAATAGCTCACCTGGAATTCCATCACCTCCACTAGTTTTGTTAGTAGTGACGCTTCCTAAGGCCCACTTGACTACACACTCCAGGATGTCTGGCTCTAGGTCAGTTATTGAGATTATGATCATCTGGGTCGTGAAGATCTTTTGTCTATAGTTCTTCTGTGTATTCTTCCCACCTCTTCTTACATCTTCTGCTTCTGTTAGGCCCATACTATTTCTGTCCTTTATTGTACCCATCTTTGCATGAAATTTTCCCTTGGAATCTCTACTTTCTTTGGAGAGATCTCTTTCCCATTGTATTGTTTTCCTCTATTCCTTTGCCTTGTTCACTGAGGATGGGTTTCTTATCTCTCCTTGCTATTCTTTGGAAGTCTGCATTAAAATGGGTATATCTTTCCATTTCTCCTTTTCTTTTTGCTTCTCTTCTTTTCACAGCAGTTTGTAAGCCCTCCTCAGACAGCCATTTCATTTTTTTGCATTTCTTTTTCTTTGGGATGGTTTGGTTCTCTGTCTCCTATACAATGTCATGAAACTCTGTCTACGGTTCTACAGACATTCTATCAGATCTAATCCCTTGAATCTGTTATTCACTTCCACTGTATAATCATAAGGTTTTGATTTAAGTCATACCTGATTGGTCTAGTGGTTTTCCCCACTTTCTCCAATTTAAGTCTGAATTTGGCACTAATGAGTTCATGATCTGAGCCACAGTCAGCTCCCGGTCTTGATTTTGCTGACAGTATAGAGATTCTTCATCTTAGACTGCAAAGAATATAATCAATATGATTTCAGTATTGACCATTTGGTGATTTCCATGTGTGGAATCGTCTCCTGTGTTTTTTGAAGAGTGTGTTTGTAAATACCAGTGCATTATCTTGGCGAAACTCTACTAGCCTTTGCCCTGTTTCATTCTGTACTCCAAGGCCAAATTTGCCTGTTACTCCAAGTGTTTCTTGATTTGCTACTTTTGCATTCCAGTCCCCTATAACAAAAAAGACACCTTTTTTGGGTATTGGTTCTGGAATGTCTTGTAGGTCTTCAAAGAACCGTTCAACTTCAGCTTCTTCAGTATTACTGGTCATGGGATAGACTTTGATTACTGTGATATTTAATGATTTGCCTTGGATACAAAGATCATTCTGTCATTTTTCAGCTTGTATCCAAATACTGAATTTCTGACTCATGTTGACTATGATGACTACTTCATTTCTTCTAAAGGATTCTTGCTCACAGTAGTAGATATAATGGTCATCTGAGTTAAATTCACCCATTCCTGTCCATTTTATTTCTCTGATTCCTAAGATGTCAGTGTTCACTCTTGCCATTTCCTGTTTGACCACTTCCAATTTGCCTTGATTCATTGACCTAACATTCCAGGTTCCTATGCAATATTGCTCTTTACAGCATTGGACTTTGCTTTTATCACCAGTCACATTCACAGCTGCGTGTTGTTTTTTCTTTGGCTCCATCTCTATTCTTTCTGGAGTTTATACCCCACTGATCTCCAGTAGCATATTGGGTACCTACTGATCTGGAGAGTTCATCTTTCAGTGTACCATCTTTTAGCCTTTTTATACTGTTCATGGGGTTCTCAAGTCAAGAATACTGAAGTGGTTTGCCATTACCTTCTCCAATGAACCACATTTTATCAGAACTCTCCACTATGACCCTTCCATCTTGGGTGGCCCTACATAGCACTGCTCATAGTTTCATTAAGTTAGAGAAGGCTATGTTCCATGTCATCAGATTGGTTAGTTTTCTGGGATTGTGGTTTTCAATCTTTGTGCCCTCTGAAGGAGAAAGAGAAGAGGCTTATGGAAACTTCGTGATGGGAGATAATGACTGAGGAGGAAACAGGGTCTTGTTCTCATAAGTGGTAAATCTTTAATCCAGTTTTCTGTTGATGGGTGAAGTTGTGTTCCCTTCCTGTTATTTACCTGGGGTCAAACTACGGTGCAGGTAATGAAGACAATGACTACCTCCTTCAAAATGTCCTATGCATATACTGCTAAACTCAGTGCCCCTGACACTGAAGCAGGCAGACACCAACCCACGCCTCCACTGGAGACTCCTAGACACTCCCGGGCAAGTGTGGGTCAGCCTTTTGTGGGGTTACTGCTCCTTTCCCCTGGATCTTGGTGTGCACACAGTTCTGTTTGTGCCCTTCAACAGTCTATTTCCCAGTCTTTTGTAAGTTCTGACAGCTCTATGGTGGGGTTAATGGCGACCTCCTCCAAGAGGGCTTATGTTATACCCAAGTCTGCTGCACCCAGCGATACCCATGTCTGGCACACCCTGAGCCTGTACCCCTGTGGCAGCCCACTGCTAAACCATATCTCCACAGGAGACACTCAAACACAGTTCTGTCTCAGTCTCTGTGGGTTCTCTGGGTCCTGGTGCACACAAGGTTTATTTGAGCTCTCTGAGCAGATCTGGCAGGAATGTGGTTTCATTCTAAATTTGAATTCCCCTCCCCCCCCACCGTCTTGCTGGGGCTTCTCTGACCTTGGACATGGGGTATCTCCTCAAAGTCATTCCAGCGCTGTGCAGCCACTGCTCTAGCACCTACTGTCTTGCTGGGGCTTCTCCTTTGCCCTTGGATATGGGGTATCTCCTCACAGGTGCTCCAGCTCCACATAGCCACCGCTCCAGTGCCTACCGTCTGGTGATCCAGTGGTTGAGACTCCATGCTTTCACTGCAAGAGGTATCGTCAGTCTGGGAAGAAGATCTCACATGCTCTGTTAAGGAGAAAAACTTAGTATTTATCCCTCAAAGCTCTGAAGTCTTAGCCTCGTTGTCCACTCAGGGGAGATACAAGATTAGTAACCAGAAATCTTTTTTCATTTCCTTTAATAAATATGAATTATCAGAAAAAGAAAGTTTAAAAATCTCATTTAAATTCATGTCATAACAATAAAATACTTAGGAATAAAGTTAATCAAGGAGGTGAAAGATGTATACACTGAAAACTATACAACATTGATAAAGGAAACTGAAGATGTTTCAAAGAAATGGAAATATATTCTGTGGTCTTGAATTGGGGGAATTAATATTGTTAAAATGGCCATGTCCCTTAAAGCAAGCTACAACTTTATTGAAATTCCTTACAAAATACCCATGACATTTTCCACAGAACTAGAAGACATAATCCTAAAATTTATATGAATCTACCAAAAGTCCAGGATTTTCAAAGAAACCTTAGGAAAAAGAATAAAGCTGGAATGAATAATTCTTACAGACTTCAGACTATACTACAAAAATATATTAATTAAAACATTGTGGCATTTGCACAAAAACAGGAATATACTTCAATAGAACAGAATAGAGAGCCCAGAAATTAAGTGACACACCTATGGTCAAATAATCTATGACAAATGAGGCAGAAATATACTGTGGTGAAGATAGTCTCTTTCAAGAAAAGCTGGAAAGGTACATATAAATCAATAAAATTAGAATGCTCCTGAAAATCATATATGAAAATAAACACCTACAGATTTAAAGGCCTAAATATAAAATGGACACCATAAAACTCCTAGAAGAGAATATATGCAAAACTTACTTTTACAATAGTATTAGTTTCTTAGATCAGTCACCCAAAGCTAAATTAATAAAAGCAAAAATAAGCAAATTTGTCCTAATCAAAGTTTAAAAACTTTTTGCAAAGCAGAAAAACATGAACAGAATGAAAAAGCAACCTGTAGAACGAGAGAAAATATTTGCTAATTATGTGACTGACAGGGGTTTAATATCTAAAATATGAAAACCTCATACTATGCAAAAAAAAAAAAAAAAAAGGACCCAGTTGAAAAACGGGCAGAAAACATAAATAGACACTTTTCCAAAGAAAACATAGAAAATGGCCAATGGGCACATAAAAATGATGCTTAACATTGCTAATTATTAGGGCTTCCCTGGTAGCTCAGCTGGTAAAGAATCTACCTGCAATGCAGGAGACCCCAGTTTGATTCCTGGGTTGGGAAGATTCACTGGAGCAGGGAAAGTTTACCTATGCCAGTATTCTGGCCTGGAGAATTCCATGGACTGTAGAGACTCAGACCAAACTGCAATAAGTTATCATCTCGCAAAGGTCAGAATGGCCATTATCAGTAAGTCTACAAACAATAAATGCTGAAGAGGCTGTGGAGAAAAAGGAACTCTCCTGCTGTATTTGTGTGAATGTAAATTTGTATAGACACTATGGAGAGTAATATTATGGTTCCTTAAGAAATTTAAAAATAGAGTTACCATATTATCCAGCACTCCCTCTCTTGGGCATATATATGGAAAAAAATGAAAACTCTAATTTTAAAAGGTAAATGCAGCCCAATTTGTTCATATTAGAATTGTTTATAATGGCTAAGACAATGGGAAGAACCAAAGAATAACTTTAAAAATGTGTTGTACATATATACAAAGGAATGTGTTATATAATGGAACGTTAGTTGTAAAAAAGAGTAAGATAGTCAGTTACATTGGTGGACCTAGTAAATATGCTTATGTGTAGTACATCAGACAAAGAAATACAAATACTGTATGATATCAGTACATGCGGAATCTAAAAAATGATAAAAGACACATCTACATACAAAACAGAAATAAACACACAGATGCAAAAAACAAACTTACGGTCACCAAAGGGGAAAGGGAGGAAACGAGGGACAAATTAAGATTATGAGTGTAACAGATATTAACTACTGTACATAAAATTGATAAGTAACAAGGATTTTCTGTATAGCACAGGGAATTATATTTAATATTTTATAATAAACTGTAATGGAATATGCTCTGAAAAATATAACCAAATCACTTTGCTGTGCATATGTCACTAACATGATATTGTAAATATTGTAAATCAACTATACTTCATATAATATGAATGAACAGAGAAAAGATTATGCTAATTGAAAGAAACTGATGACAAAACTCACGTGTTATATTTTTCCTTTTACAAGATGTGACCAGAATGAGCTATTCATTAGACACAGAAAGATTAGTTATTGCCATGGGTTGTGAGAATGTGAGAGGAAAGGCTACAGGGGTTAACTGGTAATTGGTATGGCATTTCTATTTGGGGTAATAAAAATGTCCGAAAATTATAGAGTGGTGATGGTTGCACAACTCTGTCTATATAATAATAGCCTATGAAGTATATATTTTAGATGGTGAATTTTAAGACATATCAATTACATCTCAATAAAACTTTTTTGGGGAAAAAATCTCCTGAAAAAAAATGCCCACATTGGTTTTCCTTGGATAATTCTACCAAACATGTAAAAAGAATTTAAAACAAATATATCTACAATTTCTTCCAGAAAATAGAAGAAAATTAATACTTCCTAACTCATTTTATGAGACTAGTGTTACACTACTATTGTAACAAAAAACAACATAATAAAAGAAAACTATAGACCAATGTTCTTCTTGAAATAGATTTTAAAATCTGCAAAAAAATATTGTAGATCACACACATCAATATGTAAAATTAATTGTGACTGTGACTATGTGGGATTTACTTCATTTACACAGGACTTGTTCAATATTACTAAGTCTGTTGATGTAATCCTTCCTATAAACAAGCTAAGAAGAAAAATCATATGGTAATATCAACTGACACAGAAAAATACATTTCACCCAACCTAACTCCTAATTATAATTTTTTAAACTCTCAGAAACATAGGCATTGAGAAGAATTTATACAACTTGATAGTATCTGTAAAAAACACATAGACTTTGGAGAGAATATCTAAAATTACGAATAAGGCAAAGATGCTCACTCTCATCACTTTACTTAAAATTGAAGTAAAAGTCTAGTCAAAGCTATGGTTTCTCCATTAGTCACGTATGGATGTGAGAGTTGGACTATAAAGAGAGATGAGCACTGAATAATTGATGCTTTTGAACTGTGGTGCTGGAGAAGTCTCTTGAGAGTCCCTTGAACTGCAAGGAGATCCAACCAGTCCATCCTAAAGGAAATCAGTCTTGAATATTCATTGGAAGGACTGATGCTGAAGCTGAAACTCCAATACTTTGGCCACCTGATGTGAAGAACTGACTCATTAGTAAAGACCCTGATGCTGGGAAAGATTGAAGACAGTAGAGAATGAGATGATTGGATGGCATCACTGACTCGATGGACATGAGTTTGATCAAGCTCCGGGAGTTGGTAATGGACAGGGAAGCCTGGCATGCTGCAGTCCATGGGGTCGCAAAGAGTTGGACACGACTGAGCAACTGAACTGATAACATTATTTAAGTTATACAGTATGTTGATGTGATGCATTTATATATTGCAAAAATAATTACCAGTGTAGCCTTAGCTAATACCTCCATTGCAACATATAATTGTCATTTCATTTTGTGGTAAGAATATTCACAATCCAGTCTCTTAATAACTTTGAATTATAAAATACAGTATTGTTAATTATAATCACAATGCTATACATTAGCTCTCCAGAACTTATTCATCTTCTAAATTTAAGTTTGAATATTTTGAGCAACATCTCCCCAATACTCCCACCTCCAGCCTCTTTTAAATAGCATTACACTCTGCTTTGATGAGTTTGGCATTTTTTGATTCCACATGTAAGTGATATCATACAGTATCTCTCTCTGTCTAAAATGTCCATATAATGCCCTGAAAGTACATCTATGTTGTTGCAAATCACAAGATTTGCCTTCTTTCTCATGGCTAAATAATATCTTATTATATTCTTTATGCATTCATTGACAGATACTTAGGTTGTTTCCTTATCTTGACTATTGAGAATAATGCTAAAATAAACATGAGAGTGTAGATATATTTTTATTTTCTTCAGATATACACTTATAAGTAGAATTGCTGGATCATATGGCAGTTCTATTCTTAGTTTTTCAACATGGTACTTGAAGTCCTAACCAAAGTAATGAGTCAAGAAAAGGAAACAAAATACATAAATGTCATAAAGGAAAAAATAAAGCTATCCATAACTGCAGATGACAGGATATGGTGTTCTACTTAGAAAATCCCAAGGTATGTATAAGAAAAAACAAAAAATAAAACAAACAAACAAAAAAACACCAAAACTTATGGAACTGAGTTCAGCAAGTTTGCAGGATACAAGATAAACACACACACAAAAAATCACATTTCTATGTACTAACAATGAATATACAAAACCCAAAACAAACAAACAAACAAAAAAAAAAACGCAATGCTATTTACAACTGTTCTAAAGAAAACTAAATACTTAGATAAAATTCTAACAAGACACGTACAACATGTATGTTGAAAGTTACAAAATGCTGATAAAATAATGAAAAAATAAGTAGTTAGGCAGAATGTGTTTGTGGATTGAAAGACTCAGTTTATTAAAATGTCTATTCTCTCCAAACAGATCTATAGGTTTTAATGCAATTTCTAACAAAACCTCAGCAAAGTTTTTCATAAACATAGTCAACAAACTCTAAAAGTTATATAGTAATGTAGAAAGGCACTAGTGTAGGTAAAATCATTTTGAAAAAGGAGAATAAATTGGAAGGAGTTATTCTACCTGATATTATGAATTACTATATAACTACCATAATCAAGGTAGTGTGGTATTAATAGAGAGCTAGAAACACAGATCAATGAAATAGAATAGAGAATCCAGAAATAGACCCACACAAATATGCCCAAATAATTTTCACACTGTTGCAAAATCAAATCACTCTTCAATGGATCAATGGGCAAAGAATTTCAGTAAATTGTGCTGAAACAACTGAATACCTATAGGTAAAAAATATTGAAAAACATAAAAGAACTTTGACCTAAACCTCATACTCCACATAAAATCCAACACAAAGTGAATCATGAACTTAAATATAAAATATAAAATCATAAAATTAAAAAAAAAAAACCCTGGAGAAATTCTTTGAAATCTAGGGCTAAGCAGAAATTTCTTAGACTTCACAAAAACAAAATCATAATCCATAAAATGACAAAAAATTGATAAATTGATATGTATATATATGCGTGTATATACACACAAGCATATGCATACATATTTATATGTATATATGCGTATATATAGGGCTTCCCTAGTGGCTCAAGCAGTAAAGCATTTACCTACAATGTGGGAGACTTGGGTTCAATCCCTGGGTTAGGAAGATTTTCTGGAGAAGGAAATGGCAACCCACTCCAGTACTCTTGCTTGGAAAACCCCATAGACGGAGAAGCCTGCTACACTACAGTCCATGGGGTCACAAAGTCGGACATGACTGAGTGAATTCACTCACTTATGCATATATATATATACATACATATATATATATGTGTGTGTGTGTGTGTGTGTACTTTGAATATGCATGTACGTGCACACACACACACACGCACACACACATATATATGTATATATGGGATGCTTGAAATGGGACAGTTTAAACAGAAATATTAATAATACATTTAAAATTTGGCAAAAGACACAGCAGACATTTTATGAAAAAGGGCAAGCAAGTGGCTAATTATCATGTGAAAGATGTTCATTAATATTAACCATTAGGGAAATGAAAAGTACAATCACAAGTCACCACTACAAGCTTGTTGCAATAAAGCAACAACAAAAACAACAACAAACAATAGCACCACCAAATTTTGGTCAACAAATGGATAAACTGGATCATTAGTAAATACTTCTGGGAATGTAAAATTGTACAACCATTTTGCAAAACAATCTAACAGTTTCCTCAAAAACTAGACATGCAGTACCATAGAAGCCAGCAATTGCAAACTTGGACTTTTACTTAGAGAAATGAAAATGTACTTTCACATAAAACCTTATACATAAATGATCATAATAGCATAATAGCATTAATTTTATTTTATTTTGAAGTATAGTTAATTAACAATGTTGTGTTAGTTTCAGGTGGACAGCAAAGTGATTCAGTTATACATATTGATTTGTAATGCATATATCTATTCTTTTTCAAACTATTTTCTCATTTATTACACAGTACTGAGTAGAGTTCACTGTGCTTTGTAGTAGACTCTTTTTAATTATCTATGTTAGATATAGCAGTGTATACATGTCAATCCAAAACTCCCAATTTATGAACCTCCCCTCTTCCCACCTGATAACCATAAATTCTTTCTCTAAGTCTGTGAGTCTGTTTCCATTTTGTAAATAAGTTTATTTGTATCATTTTTTAGATTCTGCATATAAACAATATTATGTAATATTTGTCTTTCTCTGTCTGACTTACTTCACTTAATATGATAATCTCCAAGTCCATCCATGTTGCTGCAAATGGCATTATTTCATTTTTAATGTTTAATAATACACTGAACATATTATATAAGCATTTTAATTTTTGTGAAATAAATCAAGTGCCCCATACTGAAAAATGTATGTTACTCATAAATATCTTTTTTGATACCATTTTCTAGTTAGATGCCTCTTCAAAGTAAGCATTTTTTAAATTTAATTTTTATTTTATATTGGGGTTTAATTGATTTACAATGTTGTGTTAGTTTCAGTTGTACAACAAAATTGTTCAGTTATACATATATATGTATATATGCTTTTCCAAATTCTTTTCCCATATAGGTTATTACAGACTAGTAAGCAGAGTTCCTTGTGCTATACAAGATGTCCTTCTTGTTATCTATTTTACATAGAGTAATATGTATTTATTAATCCCAAATTCCTGATTTATTCTTCCTTCCTTTTGTTCCTCTCTGGTAGCAATCAGTTTATTTTTGAAGTCTCTGAGTCTGTTTCTGTTTTGTAAATAAGTTCATTTGTATCCTCATTTTAGATTCCATGCATAAGTGATATGATATGATATTTGTTTTTCTCTTCTCACTTGGCTTTAGTATGATAATCTCTACATCCATTCATGTTGCTACAGAAGGCATTATTTTGTTATTTTTAAAACCTGAGTGATAATCCAATGGATATATGCACTCTATGCTTTTACCCATTCATCTGTTGATGGACATTCTGGTTATTTTGATGTCTTGATTGTTGTAAGCAGTGCTGCAGTAAACATTGAGGAGCATGAATTATTTTGAACCATGATTTTATCCAGATATACCCAAGAGAGGGATTACTGGATCATCAGTTCAGTTCAGTCGCCCAGTCGTGTCTGACTCTTTGCAACCCCATGAATCGCAGCACGCCAGGCCTCCCTGTCCATCACCAACTCCCACAGTTTACTCAAACTTATGTCCATTGAGTCAGTGATGCCATCCAGCCATCTCATCCTCTGTCATCCCCTTCTCCTCCAGCCCCAATCCCTCCCAGCATCAGACTGTAGCTCTATTTTCAGTTACTTAAGGAATCTCCATATTGTTCTCTGTGGTGACTGTACCAAATAACATTCTCACCAACAGTGTAGGAGGGTACTTTTCTCAATACCCTCACCAGCATGTGTTGTTTGTAGACTTTTCGATGACGGCCATTGTGTTATAGTTTCAATGTTCAGTTCAGTTCAGTCGCTCAGTTGTGTCCGACTCTTTGTGACCCTATGAATCACAGTACGCCAAGCCTCCCTGTCCATCACCAACTCCTGGAGTCTACCCAAACCCATCTCCATCGAGTCGGTGATGCCATCCAGCCATCTCATCCTCTGTCGTCTGCTTCTGCTCCTGCCTCCAATCCTTCCCAGCATTAGGGTATTTTCCAATGAGTCAATTCTTCGCATGAGGTGGCCAAAGTATTGGAGTTTCAGCTTCAGCATCAGTCCTTCCAATGAATATTCAGGACTGATTTTCTTTAGGATGGACTGGATGGATATTCTTGCAGTCCGAGGAACTCTCAAGAGTCTTCTCCAACACCACAGTTCAAAAATATCAGTTCTTCAGCGTTCAGTTTTCTTCACCATCCAACTCTCACATCCATACATGACTACTGGAAAAACCATAGCCTTGACTAGACAGACCTTTGTTGGCAAAGCAATATCTTTGTTTTTAAATATGCTATCCAGGTTGGTCATAACTTTCCTTCCAAGGAGTAAATGCCTTTTAAGTTCATGGCTGCAATCACCATCTGCAGTGATTTTGGAGCCCAAAAATAAAGTCTGACACTGTTTCCACTGTTTCCCCATCTATTTCCCATGAAGTGATGGGACCCAGATGCCATGATCTTTGTTTTCTGAATGTTGAGCTTTAAGCCATCTTTTTCACTCTCCTCTTTCACTTTCATCAAGAGGCTTTTTAGTTCCTCTTCACTTTCTGCCATAAGGGTGGTGTCATCTGCATATCTGAGGTTATTGATATTTCTCCTGGCAATCTTGATTTCAGCTTGTGCTTCCTCCAGCTCAGGGTTTCTCATGATGTACTCTGCATACAAGTTAAATAAACCCTATCAAATTAAAAATGGTATTTTCCACAGAAGTAAAACAAACAAACAAAAATCTCAAAGTATGTAGAGAGACACAAAAGTCCATGAATAGCCAAAACAACCTTGAGAAAGAAAAACAGAGCTAGAGGATTCCAGCTCCTTGGCTTCAGAATACACTACAAAGCTACACTCATCAAATCAGTATGGAACTGGTGCAAAAAAACAGAAATATAGATTAATGGAAAATAATAGAAAGCCCAGAAGTGAACCCGCACACCTGTAATTAATTAATCTATGACAAAGGAGACAAGAATATAAAATGGAGAAAAGGCAGAATGTTTAAAAAATGGTGCTTGGAAAATTGGACAGCTCCATGTAAAAAATGAAATTTGAATATTCTTTAATACCATTCACAAAAATAAACTCAAAATGGAGCTTTTGCAAGATGTTGGAGGAGTAGGACAATGTAGAGCTCATTTAACCTCACAAACAGATCAAGAATATATCTACAAGTTGGACAGTTCCTACAGAGTACCTATTAAACACTAGGAGAGGATCTTGGACATCTAAAAGGAAAATCTGAAAACATTTCCTCTAAGATCAGGAATAATACAAAGATGTCCACTCTTGCCAGTTCCATTCAACATAGTTTTGGAAGTTCTAGTCATGGCAATCAGAGGAGAAAAAAAGAAAGAAAATGAATCAAAATTGGAAAAGAAGAAGTAAAATTGTTACTGTTTGCAGATGACACTATACTATATATAGAAAGTTCTAAAAATGCCACCAGAAGACTACTAGAGTTCATCAATAAATTTGGTAAAGTCACAAGATAGAAAATTAATATGCAGATATCTATTACATTCCTATCCACTAGCAATGAATAATCAGAAAAAAAATTTCCAGAGACAATCCCTTTTGCCATTGATTTAAAAGAATAATATACTTAGGAATAAACCTACTTAAGTTGGAAAAATAACTGTACTCAGAAAAAATAGAATGCTGATGAAAGAAATAAAAAATGACACAAACAGATGGAGCGATATACCATATACTTGGACAGGATGAATCAATGTTGAGAAAATGACTATACAACCAAAAGCAATTTACAGACTCAAAGCAATACCAAATTACCTAGGGCATTTTTCAGAGAACTAGAACAGTAACCTTTGCAATTTGTATGGAAACAGTAAAAACCCCAAATAGTGAAAGAAATCTTGAGAAAGAAGAATGGAACTGGGGGAATCAGGTTCCCTGACTTCAGACTATACTAGAAAACTATGGTCATAAAAATAGTATGGTATTGGTGCAAGACAGAAATTTAGGTAAATGGAACATGATAGAAAGTCCAGAGATAAGCCCATGCACCTCTGACTGCCTAACCTATGATAAAGAAGGCAAGAATAGATAATGGAGAAAAGACCATCTCTTTACTAAGTGGGAGAGGGAAAACTGGACAAAAATAAAATAAAAACTAATTAAAGACCTAAATAAAACATTCTAATTTTTACTTTATTTTGTATACAGTATTAAGGAGTGTTCTAAATTCATTCTTTTACATGCCTCTGTCCAGTTGTAACCACTAGACCGTTCAGGTATGACATAAATCAAATTCCTTATGATTATACAGTAGAAGTGAGAAATAGATTTAAGGGAGTAGATCTGATAGACAGAGTGCCTGGTGAACTATGGATGGAAGTTCGTGACATTGTATGGGAGACAGGGATCGAAACCATCCCCATGGAAAACAAATGCAAAAAAGCAAAATGACTGTCTGAGGCTGCCTTATAAATAGTTGTGAAACAAAAAGAAGCAAAAAGCAAAGGGGAAAAGGAAAGACATGCCCATTTGAATGCAGAGTTCCAAAGAAGACCAAGAAGAGATAAGAAAGCCTTCCTCTAAAATTAATGCAAAGAAATAGAGGAGAACAATGGCATGGGAAAGACTAGAGATCTCTTCAAGAAAATTAGAGATACCAAGGGAACATTTCATGCAAAGATGGGCTTGACAAAAGACAGAAATGGTATGGACCTAACAAAAGCAGAAGATATTAAGAAGAGGTGGCAAGGATACACAGAAGAACTGTACAAAAAAGATCTTCATGACCCAGATAATCATGATGGTGTGATCACTCACCTAGAGCCAAACATCCTGGAATGTGAAGTCAAGTGGGCCTTAGGAAGCATCACTATGAACAAACAGAGTGGGGGTGATGGAATTCCAGTTGAGCTATTTCAAATCCTGAAGGATGATGCTGTGAATGTTATGCACTCAATGTGCCAACAAATTTGGAAAACTTAGCAGTGACCACAGGACTGGAAAAGGTCAGTTTTCATTCCAATCCCAAAGAAAGGCAATCCCAAAGAGTGCTCAAACTACCACACAATTGCACTCATGTCACACACTAGTAAAGTAATGCTCAAAATTCTCCAAGCCAGGCTTCAGCAATATGTGAACTGTGAAGTTCCAGATATTCAAGCTGGTTTTAGAAAAGGCAGAGGAACCAGAGATCAAATTGCCAACATCTTATGCATCATCTAAAAAGCAAGAGAGTTCCAGAAAAACATCTATTTCTGCTTTATTGATTACACCAAAGCCTTCGACTGTGTGGATCACAATAAAATGTAGAAAATTCTGAAAGAGATGGGCATACCAGACCACCTGAGCTGCCTCCTGAGAAATTTGTATGCAGGTCAAGAAGCAACAGCTGGAACTGGACATGGAATAACAGACTGGTTCCAAATAAGAAAAAGAGTACGTCAGGGCTGTGTATGTCACCCTGCTTATTTAACTTATACGCAGAGTACATCATGAGTGATGCTGGGCTGGATGAAACAAAAGCTGGATTCAAGATTGCTGGGAGAAATATCAATAACCTCAGATATGCAGATGACACCACCCTTTTGGCAGAAAGTGATGAGGAACTAAAGAGCCTCTTCATGAAAGTAAAAGAGGAGTGTGAAAAAGTTGGCTTAAAGCTCAACATTCAGAAAACTGAGATAATGGGATCTGGTTCCATCACTTCACGGGATATAGATGGGGAAACAGTGGCTGACTTTATTTTTGTGGGGGCTCCAAAATCACTGCAGATGGTGATTGCTGCCATGAAATTAAAAGAGGCTTTCTCTTTGGAAGGAATGTTATGACCAACCTAGATAGCATATTAAAAAGCAGAGACATTATTTTGCCAGCAAAGGTTCTTCTAGTCAAGGCTATGGTTTTTCCAGTGGTCATGTATGGATGTGAGAGTTGGACTGTGAAGAAAGCTGAGCATTGAAAAATTTATGTTTTTGAACTGTGGTGTTGGAGAAGACTCTTCAGAGTCCCTTGGACTGCAAAGAGATCCAACCAGTCCATCCTAAAGGAGATCAGTCCTGGGTGTTCATTGGAAGGACTGATGCTGAAACTGAAACTCCAATACTTTGGCCACCTCATGCGAAGAGTTGACTCATTGGAAAAGTCCCTGATGCTGGGAGGGATTGGGGGGTAGGAGGAGAAGGGGACGACAGAGGATGAGATGGCTGGATGGCATCACCAACTCGATGGACATGAGTTTGAGTAAACTCCGGCAGCTGGTGATGGACAGGGAGGCCTGGCGTGCTGCGATTCATGGGGTTGCAAAGAGTCTGACATGACTGGGCGACTGAACGGAACTGAACTGAATCCATGTTACTCTCTCCATGCAGTCCATCCTGTCCTTCTTCCCCCCACTCCATGTCCATAAGTCTGTAATCTACATCTGTGTCTCCATTGGTGCCTCGAAAATAATTTAATCAGTAACATCCTTCTAGATTCTATATATATATGCATTAGTGTATATTTGCTTTTCTCTTTCTGACTTCTTTACTCTATATAATAGGCTTTAGGTTCATCAATCTCATTAGAACTGACTCAAATGCTTTCTTTTTAATGGCTGAATAATATTCCATTGTATGTATGTACCACTGCTTTCTTATCCATTCATCTATTGATGGACATTTATGTTTCTTCCATGTACTAGCTATTGTAAATTGTGCTTCAGTGAACATTGGAATACATCTGTCTTTTTCAGTTTTGGTTTCCTCAGGGTATATGGCTAGAAGCTGTGTATACTGTTCTATGGTATTTTTATTTCTAGTTTTTTAAGGAATCTGCATGCTGTCTTCCATAGTGGTTGCATCAATTTACATTCCCACCAGCAGTGCAAAAGGGTTTCCTTTTCTCTATACCCTCTCCAGCATTTACTGTTTCTTAATATTTTGATGATGGCCATTTTGACTGATGTGATGATATATCTTTTTAGTTTTGATTTGCATTTCTATAATAATGAGAGATATTTGACATCTTTTCTTGTGTTTATTAGTCACCTGTATGTCTTCTTTGGAGAAATGCTTGCTTTTATTCTTCTCTTACTTTTTGACTGGGTTGTTTGTTTTCCTGGTATTGATTCCTATAAGCTTCTTGTATATTTTGGAAATAATCCTGTGTCAGTTGTTTCATTTCCTATTGTTTTCTTCCATTCTGAGGGTTGTATTTTCACCTTGTTTATAGTTTCCTTTGCTATGCAAAAGTGTTTAAGTTTAATTAGGTCCCACTTTTTTAATTTTTGTTTTAAATTCCATTACTCTAGGAAGTGGGTCATGGAAGATCTTGCTGTGATCTCTGTTCAGCCAATGTTTTCCTCTGAGAGTTTTATAGTTTGTGGTCTAACATTTAGGTCTTTAATCCATTTTTACTTTATCTTTGTGTATGTTGTTAGGAAGTATTTTAATTTCATTTTTTTTACATGCAGCTGTCCAGTTTTCCCAGCACCCCTTATTGAAAAAACTGTCTTTTCCCCATTGTGTATTCTTGCCTCCTTTGACAAAGATGATTTGCCCATAGGTTTGTGGGCTTATGTCTGGGTTTTCTATTTTGTCCCATTGGTCTATATTTCTATTTTTGTACCAGTACCATACTGTCTTGATAACTGTAGCTTTGTAATACTGTCTGAAGTCAGGAAGGTTGATTCCTCCAGCACCATTCTTATTTTCTCAAGATTGCTTTGGCTATTTGGAGTCTTCTGTGTTTCCATATGCATTGTGAAATTTTTTGTTCTAGTTCTGTGAAAAATGCCATTTGTAATTTGATAGGATCACACTGAATGTGTAGATTGCATTTGGCAGTATAGTCATTTTCACAATGTTGATTCTTCCAATCCAGTAACATGGTATATCTCTCCATCTGTTTATATGGTCTTTGATTTCTTTCCTCAGTGTCTTATAGTTTTCTGTATACAGATCTTTTGTCTCCTTAGGTATGTTTATTGCTAGATATTTTATTCTTTCTGTTGCAGTGGTAAATGGGATTGATTCTTTAATTTCTCTGATTTTTCATTGTTAGTATATAGGAGGTTCTCTTGGACTGCAAGGAGATGAAACCAGTCAATCCTAAAGGAAATCAGTCCTAAATATTCATTGGAAGGACTGATGCTGAAACTGAAGCTCCAATACCTTGGCCACCTAGTGAGAAGAACTGACTCATTGGAAAAGACCTTAATGCTGGGAAAGGTTGAAGGCAGGAGAAGAAGGGAATGACAGAAGATGAGATGGTTGGAGGGCATCATTGACTTTACAGACATGAGTTTCAGCAAGCCTGGGAGCTGGCAATAGACAGAAAAGCCTGGCATGCTGCACTTCATGGGCTCACAAAGATTCGAACATGAATGAGTGACTGAATTGAAAACTGACAAAGGAATGCAAGTAAATTCTCTGTATTGATTTTGTATCCTGGAACTTTGCTAAATTCACGATTTGCTCTAATAATTTACTGATAGTATCTTTAAAGTTTTATATGTATAGTACCATGTCATCTGAAAACAGTGAGAGTTTTATTTCTTCTTTTCCATTTTGAATTCTTTTTATTTCTTTTCCTTCTCTGATTGCCAAAGCTGGGACTTCCAAAACTATGCTGAATAATAGTGGTGAGATTGGCACCCTTGTCTTGTTCCTGATCTTACAGAAAATGCTTTCAATTTTTTACCATTGAGAATAATGTTTGCTGTGGGTTTATCATATGTGGCCTTTACTTCAAGATCAAGCAAGTCAATCCTAAAGGAAGTAAACCCTGAATATTCCCTGGAAGGATTGATACTGAAACTGAACCTCCAATTGGTCCTCTGATTCAAAGAGCTGACTTGTTGAAAAAGACCCTGATGCTGGGAAAGATTGAAGGCAGGAGGAGAAGGGGATGACAGAGGATGAGATGGTTGAATGGCATTGCTAACTCAATGGACATGAGTTTGAGCAACTTCTGGGAGGTAGCAAAGGGAAGCCTGGTGTGATTCAGTCCATGGGGTCTCAAAGAGTTGGACTTGACTGTGTGACTGAACAACAACAGTGTTCTTATTTCCATTTTCTTAATTGCTTGGGATTTGTTTCTGTAGGTATTTCTCTTCTCTTATGGTTGCTGTCTATCTAACTCCTTTAACATTTATTGTAAAGCTGGTTTGCATTATTAAATTCTTTTAACTTTTGCTTGTCTGTAAATCTCTTGATTTCACCATCAATTTCAAAGAGGTCCTTGCTGGGTAGCGTAATCTTGGTTGTAAATGTTTCCCTTTCAGTACTTTAAATATATCCTGCCTTTCCCTTCTGGCCTGCAGAATTTCTGCTGAAAAACCAGCTGTTAAGCATATGGGATTTCCCTTGTATGTTACTTGTGGCTTTTTCCTTGCTGCTTTTAATATTCTTTCTTTGTGCTTAACTTTTTAAAATTTGATTAGTTTGTGTCTTGGCATGTTTCTCCTTGGGTTTACCATATATTGGACTCTCCGTGCTTCTTGGATTTAATTGACTATTTCCTTTCCCAGGTTGAGAAAATTTTCGACTATAATCTCTTCAAAAATGTTTTCATACTCTTTCATTTTATCTTGTTATTCCAGTACCCCTATAATATAAATGTTGGTGCATTTAATACTGTCCTAGAGGTCTCTGAGACTATCCTCAGTTCTTTTCATTCTTTTTCCTGTATTCTGCTCTTTAGCAGATATTTCTACCATTCTGTCTTTTAGCTAACTTATCTGTTCCTCTGCCTCAGATACTCTGCTATTGATTCCTTATAGAGTAATTTTAATTTCACAAATTGCATTGTTTGTCTCTGTTTAGTCTTTATTTTTTCTAGGTGTTTGTTAAATGTGTCAATTGATTCTTTCATTTTCTCCATTATATTTTCAAGGTTTTGGATCATCTTTGCACTCAGTATGCCAGCAAATTTGGAAAACTTAGCAGTGGCCACAGGACTGGAAAATGTCAGTTTTCATTCCAAATCCTAAGAAAGGCAATCCCAAAGAATGTTCAAACTACTGCACAATTGCACTCATCTCACACACTAGTAAAGTAATGCTCAAAATTCTCCAAGCCAGGCTTCAGCAATAAGTGAACTGAGAACTTCCAGATGTTCAAGCTGGTTTTAGAAATGGCAGAGGAACCAGAGATCAAATTGCCAACATCCTATGGATCATCAAAAAAGCAAGAGAGTTCCAGAAAAACATCTTTTTTTGCTTTATTGACTACACCAAAGCCTTCGACTGTGTGGATCACAATAAACTGTGGAAAATTCTGAAGGAGATGGGCATACCAGACCACCTGACCTGCCTCTTGAGAAACCTGTATACAGGTCAGGAAGCAACAGTTAGAACTGGACATGGAACAACAGACTAGTTCCAAAGAGGAAAAGGAGTACACCAAGGCTATATATTGTCACGCTGCTTATTTAACTTATATGCAGAGTAAATCATGAAAAAACGCTGGACTGAAAGAAGCACAAGGTGGAATTAAGATTGCCAGGAGAAATATCAGTAACCTTAGATATGCAGATGACACCACCCTTATGGCAGAAAGTGAAGAGGAACTAAAAAGCCTCTTGATGAAAGTGAAAGATGAAAGTGAAAAAGTTGGCTTAAAGCTCAACATTCAGAAAACTGAGATAATGGCATCTGGTCCCATCACTTCATGGGAAATAGATGGGAAAACACTGAAAGCAATGTCAGACCTTATTTTTCTGGGCTCTAAAATCACTGTAGATGGTGACTGCAGCCATGAAATTAAAAGACGCTTACTCCTTGGAAGGAAAGTTATGACCAAACTAGACAGCATATTGAAAAGCAGAGACATTACTTTGCCAACAAATGTCCATCTGGTCAAGGCTATGTTTTTTCCAGTGGTCATGTATGGATGTGAGAGTTGGACTGTGAAGAAAGCTGAGCGCTGAAAAATTAATGCTTTTGAACTGTGGTGTTGGAGAAGACTCTTGAGAGTCCCTTGGTCTACAAGGAGATCCAACCAGTCCATCCTGAAGGAGATCAGTCCTGGGTGTTCATTGGAAGGACTGATGCTGAAGTTGAAATTCCAATACTTTGGCCACCTCATGCAAAGAGTTGACTCATTGGAAAAGACCCTGATGCTTGGAGGGATTGAGGGTAAGAGGAGAAGGGGACGACAGAGGATGAAATGGCTGGATGGCATCACCGACTCAATGGGCATGAGTTTGAATAATCTCTGGGTGTTTTTGATGGACAGGGAGGCCTGGCGTGCTGTGATTCATGGGGTCGCAAAGAGTTGGACACGACTGAGTGACTGAACTGAACTGAACTTACTATCATTACTCTGAATTCTTTTTCAGATAGTTTGCCTATTTTGTCTTTCTTTATTTGGACTTGTGTTTTTTCTAAGTTTCTCCTTAATCTTTGCAATGTTTATCTGCCTTTTCATGTTTTGTTTTTTTTTTTTTTTTTAACAGGCCTCCTTTTCCCAAGCTTTGAAGTCAAATATCTTTTTCCTTTTGATTTCTTCTCTCAATAGGTATGGCTGCTCCAGTTGTTTGTGTAAGCTTCATGTTGGGTGTGACTTGTACTTGTTTTCTTGTGGGAAGAGGTCAGTTTTTTGTCCCTCTGATGGGCAGGACTGTGAGGTAGCAGTCATGTCTGATGATTATTTGGTTTGTATTTTTATCTTTGTTGTTTGTGAAACGTTGTTACTGAATCACTAAAAAACACTGGGATTCTTGGCCTCCAGAGGAGAAGAATTCAATCTGGTGCCAGAGACGAGGCTTGATTGCTCAGAGCTTTTGAGCAATAGAGTTTTATTAAAGTATAAAAGGGATAGAGAAAGTATCTGACATAGACATCAGAAGGGGGCAGAAAGAGTACCCCCTTGCTAGTGTTATCAATGGAGTTATATACTCTTCAATTAGTTATTACAATGAATCAAAAGGATCTCTGGAGGTTGTAAAGACCTCACCAGACCTACTCCCATAATTTATATTTTAAGATAACAGGATTAGCCAGAAGTTTTTTTTTTTTTTTTTTCCAGACACTGTCCTCAAGCAGGATGCATTATTGTTATATGATCCTAAGGAAAGTAGAGGGGGAAAAAGTTTGTCCTTTCTTCCTCCTTGAGAATTCCACACCCCTCTCTCCTTGGGGACCCCTGGACTTCTTATCAATCTGCCTAGGAATTGACTCATTTGGATGAGGCATCATGAACTGGGTGCTGCTGGTAGTTGGGTCTTAATAGAGGTAGATGCCTTTGTGGGAGTTCTCGCTAACTGATACTCCCTAGAGTTAGGGGTTCTCTAGCAGTCTGGGACCTTGGAGTCAACATTAACACTCCAAAGGCTCAGGGCCTGATCTCTGGCCAGCAACTGAAGATTCCATAGGTGGTTTGTTATGGTGCTAAATTGGTTTAAAAGAAACACTCAAAAACAAGAAACAAAAGATATACCTAAGACAAATGGCAAATAAAAAATCAGGCAAATAATGCAAAAATAATGAAATATGCACACATACATATATACCCATAAACAAAACCAAAGCAGTTCCCCAAATAAATAACTAAAATACAATACAATAGGTTGACCCAGCTGCAGAGGAAATCAAATATTATATCAATTGGTTAAAAACATAACTAAATAAAGAACAAACTGGAACATAAATTCAAAGCAAGGTGCCAACTGGAGAATAAAGCAACAAATACAAAACAACCTAATAACAAGGTGAGAAAGAGAAAGAAAAGCAATAAAAGAAAGAATAGAAATGCAAAGTTAAATAGAGGGAGATAAAGAAGATTTATAAAGATAAAGAAGATTAAACAATTACTACAACAGGAAAAATACATTAGGAAAAACAAAAAGAAAGCATAAGTGTAGAAAAATAACAATAAAATTTTTAAAAAAAGAAAGAAAAAAAAGGAAAACCCCCACAGAACTGCAAAAGGTCAGCATAAAGTCAGAAGTATATAAAATAAATTAAAAGTGTGATTAAAAATTCTCTAATGTTTAAATAGATTTAATAGTATTAATAAAATCAACAGCTACAACAACAGAGGGAAACAAATGAAAAGAAATCAAGAAACTACAAAGCAAGTCAAAGTATAGGAATAATGAATGCTTTTCTTGAATGTCAGCTGTCAGCATTGTTTCCCTTGCTGTGACTCACAGTCTACTTCACCTCCCTAAGTTGCTCTCCAATACTGGTCTGGTGTCTGGACTTGCTGTGGGGGCAGCTCAGATGCTAATCTCATCCTATTCTTGTGTGTTCTTGCCTCCTGTGTCCACAGCTGTCAGAACTAGTGCATTTTCTTTTGTGGGGAGTCTCATTGTCCTTTTATATATTCCATAGACACAGAATCTACCTAGTTGATCATGTGGATTTAATCTGCAGCTTGTACAGTTTGTGGGAAAGTTTTGGGCCATCTTCTTTAGCTGCACCACCTCTGGGTTTCAGTTGTGGTTTTATCTCCATCTCTGCATGTGGCTCATCCACAGGATTTTGCTCCCGGGGCTGCCCTGGAGGAATGTGGGCCTGACCCAGTGAGGACCAGTTGTGCAGGTGATGTAACTGATTGGGTCACAAGGACCCTGGCATCACCAGGTACTCAGGGGAGCCACAGGCTAAGGCAGCAGGTAATGTGATGCTCTTAAGTTTTTTTCTAGCCTTTGGCAGTTCTGTTCCATTGGGGGGTGGGGTGAGTGTCAAGGTGGTGTGGTTGTTTGGATGATGGAGACCCTGGAAGTGCCGGCTACCCAGGGATGTGACTATTGTCACAAGAGATAAGGTGCTATTAGGCCTTTTTCTAGCCTCTGGCAGCTCTGCTCCATTGAGGACTGAGCATTAAGGTGATGCAACAGCTTGGGGCATGGGGACCTTGGTATCACCAAGTGTGCAGGGACACCGACTGTCTCAGCCACAGGAACTATGGCCTTATCAGAGTCTTTCTAGACTCTGGCAGCTGGCAACCAGAGGGCCTCTTTGGTTGGTCCTTTTTTGTTGCTCAGCCCATTCAGGCACTTAGATGGCCACACTGTCTGGGGTCCTTATCTGTTGTTCTGTGCATCAGGTTCTGAAAAAGCCAGTCTCTCTGGAGTCTTTAATGTTCATCTGCTGGTACTGGCATGTGGGGAGAGAGAGGCTGCAGTTATGGGCACCATCCTCTATGCATGACTCAGCAGTATCACCTTGCTTCCATGGATGCCAGGTTCCTCCAAAAACATTTCCCATCACCATCTCTTCCCTCACAAGACCTTGCCCTGGGATTTCTCTTCAGTTCATATACTCTAGCTCCCAGCCAGTGTGCTTTCTAGGAGACTTGCATCCCTGCCAGCAGTATGTATGGCAGCAGCAAGGATTGTCTGTGTGATTCTTATTCCATTTAGAGTATCAGATCAGCTGCTTTACTCACAGAATCAAATGATTCTCCTCTGTTCCAAACAATTGCTCCAATGTGGGGATCAGAGACCTGCTTCAGTTCCTTCACCCATCAAGGGCAGGTGCATTCCTGCTGACTCTCTTTTTCCCCTTACTCTCTCCATCCTACTGAGTTTTGTGTGATTCTATATATTTTTTCCCAGTGGTCAGCTACTCCTGCCTGTTCTCAGCTGGTGTTCTGCAAGATCCTCTGTGTCTGGAAGCATATTTCTGATGTATCTGTGGAGACAGATATATTCCACACCCACCTACTCCTCCATCATCATTTTCTCCTAAATCATAGCAAAATTTTTTTTCACCTACCCCCTAGAGTAATGAAAATAAAAACAAAAATATACATATGGGATCTAATTAAACTTAAAAGCTTTTGTAGAGCAAAGGAAACCATAAACAAAATGAAAAGACAATCCTTAGATTCAAAGAAAATATTTGTAAATGAAGCAATCAACAAGCAATTAATCTTCAAAATATATAAAAACTCATCCTGCTCAATATCAAAATAATAAACAAACCAATCAAAAAATAAGCAAGTGATTTAAATGGACATTTCTTTAAACAAACATACACATGACTAAAAAGCACATGAAAAGATTCTCAACATCACAAATAATTAGAAAAATGCAAATCAAAACAGCAAATGAGGCACTACCTCACACCACTCAGAATGGCCTTCATAAAAATAATAATAATAAAGGACAACTACAATAAATGCTGGAGAGGGTGTGTAGAAAAGGGAACCCTCCTACACTGTTGGGAATTTAAAATGGTACAGCCCCTGTGGAGAATAGTATGGAAGTTTCTTCAAAAGCTAAAATTGGAGATACTATTTGATCCAGCAATCCCATTCCTGGGCACATATCTGGAGAAATCATAATTCAAAAAGAAACACACACCCGAATGCTCATGGCAATTCTATTTACAATAGCCAGGACAAGGAAGCAACCTTAATGCTCATGAACAGAGGAACAGCTAAAAGAAGATGTGGAACTTATATACAGAATATTACTCAGTCATAAAAAATGAATGAAACTATGCCATTTGAAGCAACATGGGTCGACCTAGAGATTGTCCTACTGAGTGAAGTAAGTCAGGCAGAGAAAGACAAATTTCATATGATTTGGCTTATATGTGGCATCTAAAAAAAAAGAGTACAAATGAACTCATCTAGAAAACAAATAGAGTTACAGATATTGAAAATAAACTTATGGTTACCAGAGGGTAAGGCAGAGAGAGAGAGATAAATTGGAAGATTGTGATTGACATATACACACTATCATATATAAAAGAGATAACTAATTAGGACCTACTGTATAGCAAACAGAACTCTACTCAATACTCTATAATGGTCTATATGGGAAAAGAATAGAAAAAAATGGATATATGAATAGGGAAATTATATACGATTCACTTTGCTGTACACCTGAAACTGACACAACATTGTAAATCTACTATACTTCAATATTAAAAAAAAAAAAAAAGACTACTCAAAACAGACTAAAGACTTAAATGTAAGTCTGGATACTATAAAACTCTTGAGGTAAACATTGGCAGGACGCTCTTTGACATAAAGTGCAACAATATTTTTTCAATCTGTCTCCTAGAGTAATGGAAATAAAAACAAAAATAAACAAATGAGACCTAACTAAAACCAATGCTTTTGCATAGCAAAGGAAATTATAAGCAAAACGAAAAAACAACCCACAGAATGGAAGAATATATTTGTGCAAGATGTGACCGACAAGCCTTTAATCTCCAAAATTTACATACAGCTCATGCTCATCAATTAAAAAACAACAACAACAAAAAACTCGATCAAAACACAGGCAGAAAAACAAAGACAGAAGACCTAAATATATATTATTCTAAAGAAGATATACAGATGGCTGAGGCAGATGAAAAAAAAAAAAAGTTCAACATTGCTAATTATTAGAGAAATACATAATAGCTTTATTTTTTAATAGCCAAGAAGTGAATTCCTCTCATTTATCCATCCATAGGTCAATAGTTAAATGAATTGGGATATATACACCTCATGGAGTACAATTCAATGGAGGCATACCCTCCCATTGTCTGAATCTGATAATCACTTATTTTAGAAGCATTGTGCTTACTGTACTATATTACACTATATCTCATTTTAATTTATTGTTAAGGAATTGCAGTCTTTAAATTGTAACTCCCCCAACATCCTCATCCAGATGCCTATAACACTCTGTCTTTTATTTTAATTGGAAGCTAATTACTTTACAATATTGTAGTGGTTTTGCCATACATTGACATGACTCTCCCAAGGGTGTACACGAGTTCCCTATCTTGAACCCCCCTCCCAACACCCTCCCCATTCCATCACTCTGGGTCATCCGAGTGCACCAGCCCTGAGCATCCTGTCTCATGCATTGAACCTGGACTGGCAATCTGTTACACATATGATAATATACATGTTTCAATGCTATTCTCTCAAATCTTCACGCCCTTGCCTTCTCCCACAGAGTCCAAAAGACTGTTCTATACATCTGTGTCTCTTTTTCTGTCTCGCATATAAGATTAGCATTACCATCTTACTAAATTCCATATATATGTATTAATATACTGTATTGGTGTTTTTCTTTCTGGCTTACTTCACTCTGTATAATAGGCTCCAGTTTCACCCACCTCATTAGAACTGATTAAAATGCATTCTTTTTAATGGCTGAGTAATATTCCATGGTGTATATGTACTGCTGCTTTCTTATCCATTCATCTGCTGATGGACATCTAGGTTGCTTTCATTTCCTAACTATTATAAAGAGTGCCATGATGAACATTGGGGTACACGTGTCTCTTTCAATTCTGGTTTCCTCAGTGTGTATGCCCAGGAGTGGGATTGCTGGGTCGTATGGCAGTGCTATTTCTGGTTTTCTAAGGAATATCCACACTGTTCTCCATGGTGACTGAACTAGTTTGCATTCCCACCAACAGTGTAAGAGGGTTCTTTTTCTCCACACTCTCTCTAGCATTTATTGCTTGTAGACTTTTGGATAGCAGCCATTCTGACTGGCGTGAAATGCTACCTCATTGTGGTTTTGATTTGCTTTTCTCTGATAATAAGTGATGTTGAGCATCTTTTCATGTGTTTGTTAGCCATCTGTATGTCTTCTTTGGAGAAATGTCTGTTTAGTTCTTTGGCCCAGTTTTTGATTGGGTCATTTATTTTTCTGGAATTGAGCTGCAAGAGTTGCTTTCACATTTTTGAGATTAATTCTTTGTCAGTTGCTTTGTTTACTATTATTTTCTCCCATTCTGAGGGCTGTCCTTTCACCTTGCTTATAGTTTCCTTTGTTGTGCAAAAGCTTTTAAGTTTAGTTAGGTCCTATTTGTTTATTTTTTCTTTTATTGCAATTACTCTAGGAGGTGGGTCATAGAGGATCCTGCTGTGATTTATGTCGGAGAGTGTTTTGCCTATGTTCTCCTCTAGCAGTTTTATAGTTTCTGGTCTTACATTTAGATCTTTAATCCATTTTGAGTTTATTTTTGTGTATGGTGTTAGAAAGTGTTCCAGTTTCATTCTTTTACAGTTGGTTGATCAGTTTTCCCACCACGATTTGTTGAAGAGATTATCTTTTCTCTATTGTATATTCTTGCCTCATTTGTCGAAGCTAAGGTGTCCATAGGTGTGTGGATTTATCTCTGGGCTTTCTATTCTGTTCCATTCATCGATATTTCTGTCTTTGTGCCAGTACCATACTGTCTTGATGACTGTGGCTTTGTAGTAGAGTCTGAAGTCAGGCAGATTGATTCCTCCAGTTCCATTCTTCTTTCTCAAGATTACTTTGGCTATTCGAGATTTTTTGTATTTCCATACAAATTGTGAAATTATTTGTTCTAGTTCTCTGAAAAATACCGTTGTTAGCTTGATAGGGATTGCATTGAATCTATAGATTGCTTTGGGTAGTATACTCATTTTCACTATCTTGATTCTTCCAATTCATGAACATGGTATATTTCTCCATCTATTTGAGGCCTCTTTGATTTCTTTCATCAGTGTTTTATAGTTTTCTATATATAGTTCTTTTGTTTCTTTAGGTAGATATATTCCTAAGTATTTTATTCTTTTTGTTACAATGGTGAATGGACTTGTTTCCTTAATTTCTCTATTTTTTCATGCTTAGTGTATAGGAATGCAAGGGATTTCTGTGTATTAATTTTGTATCCTTCAAATTTACTATATTCATTGTTTAGCTCTATAATTTTCTGGTGGAGTCTTCAGGGTTTTCTATGTAGAGGATCATGTCATCTGCAAACAGTGAGTTTTACATCTTCTTTTTCAATCTGGATTCCTTTTTTTTTTTCTTTTTCTGCTCTGTTTGTTGTGGTCAAAACTATGTTGAATAATAATGGTGAGTGTGGGTACCTATATCCTGTATGTGACTTTAGGGGAAATCCTTTAAATTTTTCACCATGGAGGATAATGTTTGCTGTGGGTTTGTCATATATAGCTTCTATTATGTTGAGGTATGTTCTTTCTACGGCTGCTTTCTGGAGCATTTTTATTATAAATGGATGTTGACTTTTGTTAAAGGCTTTATCTGCATCTATTAAGATAATCATATGGTTTTTATCTTTCAATTTGTTAATGTGGTGTATCACATTGACTGATTTGCAAATATTGAAGAATCTTTGCATCCCTGGGATAAAGCCCACTTGGTCATGATGTATGACCTTTTTAATATGTTGTTGGATTCTGTTCGCTAGAATTTTATTAAGGATTTTTCACCTATGCTCGTCAGTGATAGTGACCTGTAGTTTTCTTTTTTTTGTGGCATCTTTGTCTGGTTTTGGTGTTAGGGTGATGGTGGCCTCATAGAATGAGTTTGGAAGTTTACCTTCCTCTGAAATTTTCTGAAGTTTGAGTAGGATAGGTGTTAGCTCTTCTCTAAATTTTTGGTAGAATTCAGCTGTGAAGCCGTCTGGTCCTGGGTTTTTGTTCGCTGGAAGATTTCTGATTACAGTTTCAGTTTCCATGCTTGTGATGGGCCTGCTAATATTTTCCATTTCTTCCTGCTTCAGTTTTGGAAACCTGTGCCTTTCTAAGAATTTGTTAATTTCTTCCAAGTTGTCCATTTTATGTATATAGTTGCTGATAGTAGTCTCTTATGATCCTTTGTATTTCTGTGTTGTCTGTTTTGATTTCTCCATTTTCATTTCTTATTTTGTTGATTTGATTCTTCTCCCTTTGTTTCTTGATGAGTTTGGATAATGGTTTGTCAATTTTATTTATCTTCTCAAAGAACCAGCTTTTGACTTGGTTGATTTCTGCTATGATCTCTGTTTTGCCTTTTGCATTTTTTTCTGCCCTAATTTTTAAGATTTCTTCCCTTCTTTCCTTCACTGGGGTTCTTCATTTCTTCCTTTTCTAGTTGTTTTACATATAGAGTTAGGTTATTTATATGACTTTTTTCTTGTTTCTTGATGTAAGCGTGTATCACTATCCACCTTCCCCTTAGCACTGCTATTACAGTGTCCCATAGATTTTGGTTTGTTGTGCTTTCATTTTCATTTGTTTTTATGCATAGTTTGATTTGTTTTTTTATTGCTTCTGTGATTTGTTGGTTATTCAGCAGCATGTTTTTCGGCGTCCATATGTTGGAATTTTTAATAGTTTTTCTCTTGTAATTGACCTCTAATCTTACTGCATTGTGGTCAGAAAAGATGCTTGGAATGATTTCAATTTTTTTAATTTACAAAGGCTAGATTTATGGCCCAAGATGTAATCTATCCTGGAGAAATTTCCACGTTCACTTGAGAAAAAAGGTGAAATTCATTGTTTTAGGGTTAAATGTCCTATAGATATCAATTAGGTCTAACTGTTTTATTGTATCATTTAAAGTTTGTGTTTCCTTGTCAATTTTCTGTTTAGTTGATCTATCCATAGGTGTGAGAGGGGTATTAAAGCTGCCCACTATTACTGTGTTATTGTTAATGTCCCCTTTCATACTTGTTAGCATTTTCCTTACATATTGTGGTGCTCCTATGTTGGGTGCATATATATTTATAATTATTATATCTTCTTATTGGATTGATCCTTTGATCATTATGTAGTGTCCTTCATTGTATCTTTTCACGGCCTGTATTTCAAAGTCAATTTATCTGATATGAGTATTGCTACTTCTGCAGTTTTTGGTCTCCATTTGTGTGAAATAACTTTTTCCAGCCCTTCACTTTCAGTCTGTATGTGTCCCTTTTTTTGAAGTGGGTCTCTTGTACACAGCATATATAGCGGTCTTGTTTTTGTTCCACTCAGCCAGTCTTTGTCTTTTGGTTGGGGCATTCAACCCATTTACATTTAATGTAATTATTGATAGGTATGATCCTGTTGCCATTTGCTTTGCTATTTTGGGTTCGAGTTTATACACCCTCTCTATGTTTCTTGTCTAGAGAAGATTCTTTAGCATTTGTTGGAGAGCTGGTTTGGTGGTGCTGAGTTCTCTCAGCTTTTGCTTGTCTGTAAAGCTTTTGATTTCTCCTTCATATTTGAATGAGATCCTTGCTGGGTACAGTAGTCTGGGTTGTAGGTTTTTCTCTTTCTTTCTTTAAAATATGTCCTGCCTGAAGAGTTTCTATTGAAAGATCAGCTGTTAGCCTTATGGGAATCCCCTTGTGTGTTATTTGTTGTTTCTACCTTGCTGCTTTTAATATTTGTTCTTTGTGTTTGATATTTGCTAATTTGATTAATATGTGTCTTGGGGTGTTTTGTCTTGGGTTTATCCTGTTTGGGACTCTATGGGTTTCCTGGACTTTGGTGGTTATTTCCTTACCCATTTTAGGGAAGTTTTCAACTATTATCTCCTCAAGTATTTTCCATGGTCTTATTTTTGTCTTTTTCTTCTGAGACTCTTATGATTCGAATGCTGGGGCGTTTAACATTGTCCCAGAGGTCTCTGAGGTTGCCCTCATTTGTTTTAATTCATTTTTCTTTTTTTCTCCTGCTTCCTTTATTTGTACCATTCTGTCTTCTACCTCACTTATCATATCTTCTTCCTTAGTTTTTCTACTGTTGTTTCCCTCCAGAGTGTTTTTTATCTCATTTATTGCATTATTCATTATATATTGACTCTTTTTTATTTCTTCTAGGTCCTTGTAAAACATTTCTTGCATCATCTGAATCCTTGTCTCCAGGCTATTTATCTGTAACTTCATTTTTTTAAATCAAGATTTTGGATAATTTTTACAGTCATTGTTCTGAATTCTTTTTCAGGTAGACTCCCTATCTCATCCTCTTTTGTTTGGTTTGGTGGGTATTTATCATTTTACTTTACCTACTGAGTATTTCTCTGCTTTTTCATCCTGTTTAGATTGCTATGTTTGGGGTGGCCTTTCTGTATTCCTGCAGTTTGTGGTTATTCTTTATTGTGGAGGTTCCTCACTGTGGATGGGGTTGCAAAGGTGGTTTGTCAAGGCTTCCTAGTTAGGGAAGCTTGTGTTGGTGTTTTTCTGGGTGGAGCTGTATTTCTTCTCTGGAGTGCAATGAAATGTCCAGTAGTGAGTTTTGAGATGCCTATGGGTTTGGTGTCACTTTGAGCAGCCTTTATATTGAAGCTCAGGGCTATGTTCCTGTGTTGCTGGGCAATTTGTATGGGATGTCGTGTTCTGGAACTTGTTGGCTCTTGGGTGGTGCTTGGTTTCAATGTAGGTACGGAGGCTTTTGGATGAGCTCTTATCATTTAATGTTCCCTGGAGTCAGGAGTTCTCTGGTGTTCTCAGGTTTTGGACTTAAGCCTCCTGCCTCTGGTTTTCAGTCTTATTCTTACAGTAGCCTCAAGTCTTCCCCATGATACAACACCAATGATAAAATATCTAGGTTAATGATGAAAAGTTTCTCCACAGTGAGGGGCACCCAGAGAGGTTCACAGAGTTACATGGAGAAGAAAAGAGGGATGAGGGAGATAGAGGTGACCAGGAAAAGTAGAGGGGGAATCAAAAGGGGAGAAAGCAAGCTAGACAGTAATAAATTCGATATGTGCTCTCCACTGTCTGGACCCCTCAGAGATGTTCATGGAGTTTCACAGAGAAGAGAGGAGCGAGGAAGGAGACAGAGGTGACCAAGAGGAGAAAAGTGGGGAATCAAAAAGAGAGAGACAGATCTAGGCAGTAATCAGTTCCCTAAGTGTTCTCCACAACCTGGAACACACAAAGAGATTCACAGAGTTGGGTAAAGAAGAGAAGAGGGATTGAGGAGATAGAGGCAACCTCGTGGAGGAAAAGGAGAGTGAAAAAGGGGAGAGAGCAATCAAGCCAGTAATCAAACTCCCAAGTAAAAATGAGTACTAAATATTGGGTTCTTAAAGGTACAAAATTGATAACAAATACTAAAAAGCAAAGATTAAAAATCTAGAGTAGAGTTTAGACTCTCAAAAATACAATATTAAAAAAACAAAACAAAGTCACAAAAATTATATATATATATATATATATATATATATATATATATATATATATATGAAGTTTGTTTTAAAAATAAGGTCTTTTTTTGCAAGGTAATAGTAGGTTATAAAAAATAAAATTAAAGAAGTAATAAAGGACTTAAAATTTAAAAAAAAATAAAAATTGATAACAGTAAAAATATATCTAGGAATTTCTCTGGAGCTGTTGTGGACAGCGTGGTGTCAGTTCAGTTTCAGATAGTTTCTTGATCCAGCTTATACTTCTCAAGATCTATAGGCCCCTTCCAGTGTAGTTGGTGCTAACTACAGGGTTTTAATCTGTTGCACCAGGTTTTAATCCGTTGTGTCCACTTCCAAAGTGGTTCCCTCTGTTTATTTTAGCTTATTTGCCGGTCTCTTCAGTGTCTAATTTCCGCCCTGACACAAGGGGGCGAATGTGGTCACTTATTTAGGCTCACTTGTTCAGTTGTGCTGTGCGGAGGGAGGAACACCACAAACAACTATCACTGGCGTGTGTGGGGAGTGCTCGCAGTGTCTCAGCCGCACTGGGTTGGTCCCTACTCACAGCGTGTGTACTTTCATGTCCTACACTTCCCATGCTCTAGGTTGCTCTGCTGGGGAACTGAGGTGGGCCCTGGGTTGCATGCAATTCCCAGGTCTAAGCTACTCAGGTTCAGTTTCTCAGGTACTCCACAAAGGTGCAGACTTGGTTGGGCCTGCATTTTCTGCCCTTCCTAGGTCCGAGCAGCTCAGGCGACCAGGTGCTTGGTGAGCACAGTCTCCCCAGGTGGAGAGTGAGTCTTATCAACTCCCCGGTCCCAGCCCCTCAGTGTCCTGGGTGTGCAACAGGCACACCTTCTCAGGTGCTGTGTGTCTCTTCTGGGGAGCTGATCTCTGGCTGTGACCCTCCCGGCAGATGTCAACAGTCCAGAATCCCAAGAAGTCTTGGTTAGCAATAGAGCCTGCTTGCAGTTTGGTAGAGGATGCCTCTCTGGGGCCGAGATGCCCCTTTCTGGCTCTGGCTGCAACCTGCCTGCCTGTCTCTGGCGGGGGATAGGCCAGTCCACAGAATGCTAGCTCTCCTCTGGTATTCCCTCAGTCCTTTGTTCTGTGAGCAGGCCTGGCAGAACCTTAGGTTCTGGCAGTGCCTTAGGTTAGGGCTTTTCGTGGGATAGTTCTCTCTCTATCTCTCTGTCTCTGTCTCTGTCTCTGTCTCTGTCTCTCTCTCTCTCTCTCTCTCTCTCTCTCTCTTTTGTCCTCTCTCTCTCTGGCTATCTCACATTAGTTCCCTCAGATTGCCCTCAAGGCATTCAGGCCCGGTCCTTACCCTAAGCAATGCAGCTGGAACCTTCCTGTTCAGCCCCTGCTTGCTGGTGGTGGATGCCAAGTGCTGGGAGTTGCTGTTAGGCATGTAATTTGTGGGTTTTAATTATTTTTTTAAAAATTTTTCCTCCTGGTTATGTTGCCCTCTGAGATTCCAAAACTCCCCACAGACCTGACAGTGAGAGTGTTTCCTGGTGTTGGGAAACTTCTCCTCTTTTAAGACTCCCTTCCTGGGATGGATCTCCATCCCTACCTCTTTTGTCTCTCTTTTTATCTTTTATATTTTGTCCTACCTCCTTTTGAAGACAATGGGCTGCCTTTCTGGGTGCCTGATGTCCTCTGCCAGCATTCAGAAGTTGTTTTGTGGAATTTGTTCAGCGTTCAAATGTTCTTTTGATACATTTGTTAGGGAGAGAGTGGTCTCCACACCCTATTCCTCCACCATCTTAGGACCACCCCCACTTCTGTCATTTTAAATTAATTGGTCCTGTATAAATCAGGATTATATTTCTATCATTTTAATTTGGTTTTAATATATTCTTAGTCATCAAAATACTCATGGCTTTGGACCCTTATTGGTAAGTATTCATGATATATGAATAAGTATTATCAATATTGTATGACCACAGCCATACAAAAATAATGTATGCTTAGTTGTGTGTAGACATACATGACTAGAACTCAAACTATACACTGCTTGTGATTATGAAAAATTTTGCAGTTTCTTGTGCTTTTCATATTTTTAAATTTTATTGATTTGGTTTTGCTGGGTCTTTGTTGGTGCCTGTAGACTTTAGTTGTGGTAAGTGAGGGTTACTCTTTGTTGTAGTTCACAGGCTTTTCATTGCAGTGGTTTCTCTTGTTGTGGAGCACAGGCTCTATGCACATGGGCTTCAGTAGTTGTAGCATGAAGGCTCAGTAGCTATGGCACGTGGGCTCTAGGGTGTGTGGGCTTCGGTGGCTGCAGCTCAGTCTCTAGAGCACAAGTCAGTAGTTGTAGCGATAAGGTTTAGTTGCTCCATGGCATGTGGAATCTTCCCACAGATGGGATCAAACCTGTGTTCCCTGCATTGGCAGGCAGATTCTTGTCTACTGTACCATCACAGAAGCCCTCTTGTGCTTTTTAATTTGCAATAATATACATATAAACTTTTAAAAGTTGGAAGTATTATTTTAAAAGTACCATTCCTCCCCTCAAGTGTTTCCAAGGCTTCCCAGGTGCTTCCCAGGTTTCCCAGGTGCTTCTCAGGCTTCTCAGGTGCACTAGTGGTAAAGAATCCACCTGCCAATGCAGGAAACTTAAGAGATGCAGGTTCTATTCCTGGGTTGAGCTGATACCCTGGAGGAGAACATGCCAACCCACTCTAGTACTCATGCCTGGAGAATCCCATGGACAGAGGAGTCTGGTGGGCTACAGTCCATGGGGTCACAAAAAGTCAGACATAACTGAAGCAACTTAGGACACATGCATGCCTTCCTCCCCCCACTTGAGTCAAGTAGGAGAAATATGCATGTGAACAACTAAAGTAAAATATAGTATAATATGTGTGTGTAAAACTCTATTAGCCTTTGCCCTGCTTCATTCCTTACTCCAAGGCCAAATTTGCCTGTTAGTCCAGGTGTTTCTTGACTTCCTACATTTGCATTCCAGTCCCCTATAATGAAAAGGACATCTTTTTTGGGTGTTAGTTCTAAAAGGCCTTGTAGGTCTTCATAGAACTGTTCAACTTCAGCTTCTTTAGCATTACTGGTTGGGGCATAGGCTTGGATTACCGTGATATTGAATGGTTTGCCTTGGAAACGAACAGAGATCATTCTGTCATTTTTGACATTGTATCCAAGTACTGCATTTCGGACTCTTTTGTTGACCATGATGGCTACTCCATTTCTTATAAGGGCTTCTTGCTGACAGTAGTAGATATAATGGTCATCTGAGTTAAATTCACCCATTCCAGTCCATTGTAGTTCACTGATTCCTAGAATGTTGACATTCACTCTTGCCATCTCCTGTTTGACACTTCCAATTTGCCTTGATTCATGGGCCTAACATTCCAGGTTCCTATGCAATATTGCTCTTTACAGCATCGGACCTTGCTTCTATCACCAGTCCCATCCACAACTGGCCGTTGTTTTTGCTTTGGCTCCATCTCTTCACTCTTTCTGGAGTTATTTCTCCACTGATCTCCATTAGCATATTGGGCATCTACCGACCTGGGGAGTTCCTCTTTCAGTATCCTATCATTTTGCGTTTTCATACCGTTCATGGGGTTCTCAAGGCAAGAATACTGAAGTGGTTTGCCATTCCCTTCTCCAGTGGACCACATTCTGTCAGACCTCTCCACCATGACCCGTCCATCTTGGGTGGCCCTACATGGCATGGCTTAGTTTCACTGAGTTAGACAAGAGTGTGGTCCTGTGATCAGATTGCCTAGTTTTCTGTGATTATGGTTTCAGTGTGTCTGCCTTCTGATGCCCTCTCACAACCGTCTTACTTGGATTTCTCTTACCTTGGACTTGGGGTATGTCTTCACGGCTGCTCCAGCAAAGTGCAGCCGATGCTCCTTACCTTGGACGAGGAGTATCTCCTCACTGAGGACCCTCCTGACCTTGAACTTGGGGTAGCTCCTCTCAGCCCTTCTGCGCCTGCACAGCTGCCACTCCTGGGACGTGGAGTAGCGCCTCTCGGCCGCAGCCCCTGACTCAGACGTGGGGTAGCTCCTCTCAGCCGCTCTTGCACCGTTGCAGCCTGGTGCTCTTGGTCGCCACCCCTGACCATGGGCGAGGTGTTGCTCCTCTCGGCCACGCTTCTGGGCGGTCTGTCGCAGCCCAAGGGCTTTTGCAACTGAACTGAATTGAACTAATGTGTGTGTGAATTTCACATCTTTGTTACTGTCAGCTACAGAGCCCTCATGCACTAGATAGCTCTGAATCTTAACTATCCAAGAGCTCAGGTCAACTGCCCTAATTCAAATCACCCAAGGGACTGCTGAAATTGGCAACAACGATTGAGAGTAAATGTTGGGTCAGTTTATCTTAATCCATTATGTGTGGTACTATGGCTTGCAGAGCCTTTATGAAAAGGAACACCCTATCTCCATCCCAGCTTCACGAATGTTACAACTACAGAAAAGAATCATGTTGATAGTTAACAAAGTCATGGTATATTTGCCAAATAGTTCTCTCTTCTTGGCATCCGAGTTTGATGGTGACCCAATCTGAGTTTTGAAAACAGAATTATTAATGAAGTATTTAAACACGAACTATTTGACCTGTACCTGAATTCCTATAAAGAATACCAGATAAATATCTGTGCAAGTGCAGTAGTGAGTAATTTTGCCAGTTTAACTGGAGTCTTAACTTAGAAAATATGCCTCTTTCAAGGAGTAATATTTGTTGGTGCTTCTATGAAACTGTTTTTCCTAAAATTTAAAAATTTCAATAAAGCAAAAATCCAGCATGATTATACATTAGAATAATAGATAAGAGGTCACAAGATCTTCAGGTCAAAAAAGAAATATGAAAGTTCAATTTTACAAATAGTGCTGTGATGAACATTGGGGTGCACGTGTTTCTTTCAGATCTGGTTTCCTCAGTGTGTACGCCCAGAAGTGGGATTGCTGGGTCATATGGCAGTTCTGTTTCCAGTTTTTTAAGAAATCTCCACACTGTTCTCCATAGCGGCTGTACTAGTTTGCATTTCCACCAACAGTGTAAGAGGGTTCCCTTTACTCCACACACTCTCCAGCATTTATTGCTTGTAGACTTTTGGATAGCAACCATCCTGATTGGCGTGTAATAAGGTAAGGTTGGGATGTTTCAAGAGAACAGCACTGGGAAGACCCAGAGGAATTGGGTGGAGAGGGAGGTGGGAGGAGGGATCGGGATGTGGAATACATGTAAATCCATGGCTGATTCATGTCAATGTATGACAAAAACCACTACAATATTGTAAAGTAATTAGCCTCCAACTAATAAAAATAAATGAAAAAAAAAAAAGTTCAATTTTAGGCGAAATTAAATAAAGGCAAAATATTAAACCAACACTTTCCAAAAATTAACAAAAAAAAAATGGGAAACTGAATTATGTGTTTAACAAAACTATCTTTAAATACATTAATATTATCTAATAACATTCTGAATTAATTTATATCTACAATGTTGCATTATAATTTTTCATGTGCATATGTGATCTTCAATCCAAAATAATAAATCTGGCATCTTTAACAATAAGAAATAAATGGTCATTTGATAAAAGACTTTAATGATGCAATTTGTACTATAATTTAAAGGTTTTCTATTATGCTTAATTTCAAATCTTGTAACTCTTTCAGATACTTTGAAAAAATAAATCAGTATACATGTGTACATTTCAACTAAGTAGAAATATCCTATTACTATTCTTTGAACATCTGCTCACTATAATGTATGTTTACATATCAATGTGCTGTACAAATTCGTAAACATGAACATATGAAACTTTGAAAGGAAATGACATAGTCTTTTTCCTCTCAATATTTTATTGAAACAGCATGTCAAAAGTTGGCCAGCATCACACATGTAAATAGTCTTAATACTGGATATGTTTCAAGCATTCTGCATATTTATTTGCTCTATGTTGACATTCAAACCATGTTTATTTACACAATTTTATTACAAATTATCATTTAATTGCAGACCGAACCTAAGAAGAGTAAATGTATATTAAAGCACCTATATCAAAGCAACAGTCACTGATGGCTAAGCTATGCATTTGGTTTGTTTTAAATTGCTCCAATAAACATGTTAAATTCCAGTGAAATTGACTAGTAAACTGCTGCTGTATGCCAGGATACTATTGTTATTTTGGCTAAATAAAGATTTTTCAGCACAAAGGCAACATATCTCTAAATTGGAGTAAAAACATTGTACTTCCATAAAATGTTTTTACTCCAATTCAATTCACCCTATCGATTCAATTCACAAAATGCAGTACATGCAATTAGACTCTTCTAAGTATATTTAAATCTGTCTTTCCAAATAAGAATACATATTTAATAGTATAAGAATGCAATGATTAGATGTTCTTTGTAGCATCCTTTTTTTTTTTTTTTTTTTGAGAAGAAGAGGGAGAAAAAGCAACATAGTATAAATTATTTTAAAACAAAATGAAACTAAAACCCCACTGGTTATATGAATTACAGTGAGACATCTGGAACTTAGCAAATTGCATCTTCAAATAAGGAAAAGATTTGTTATTGAGATTTAAAACAGTGATACCTGTATATTACCCTACTGTATACATGGACATATAATACTATTGTTTCAAAGCATCTAGATTTGTCATCACAATGTTTGTGGAATTTTGTAAAATATATTTAAAATATTTGTATGAATTTATTTCAATCATATTCTGGCTTACCATTGCATCAGTAACAGTTGAAAGATAAATAATGTCAGCTTTATGTGCACTGTGATTTTCTTCAAGGTGCATACTATAAATAATTAGGATAATTAAAGGGAAATCTTCCATAATATCCAATAAAGAAGCTTGTCTTTATTCATTGTTGGCACTTTTTCAAGTTGTCAGTGCTTAGAACTCTGGCCATCCAAAGACAGATTCACTGATTCATCACTTGCTGATTCTAATTTTTCATTTATTGTGTGCCATAGACTCAATTCAAACTCACAAAGAAAAAATCATGTCTACTCCTAGACTGCCTAATAGCAGTGAAATATCATGAACATCTAAATGCATAGCTTGAAGAAAATACAACTATGTTTATAATATAACAAATAGGAGTAATTATATTAATGTTTGAAGACTCTAATATTATATAATCTAAAATTATGTATTAGACTTTAAAATATAAAATATAATGTCCAGAGGGCAAACTTGCTCTTTTTCCTTAAAAAAAAAAAAGTTTTGATGCTTTAAGTTTGTTACCTAAACTTATACTTTGGTGATTAAAATGTAATGAATATAGGATTTATCCATTTAGACATGTGTTCTGCAAACAGGCTCAAATTTGAACTCAAGCCCTTGATTTCAATTTGACTGACTGTTCCAGAAAGTATAAATACTTCCTGACACCAGGTCTTAGCTTAAATAAGCTAAGTTGCAAAGATAAAGCAACATTCACTTATTTCCTGATTCAATGTACAATTTACTTATAAGTAAATGAAAGTTTATTTTCTCTAGATTTATTTTGGTTATATAATCAGATTTTTATCTAGATAACCAAATTAAATAACTGAATTAAACTGCTTCTGATAACTGAATTAAAATGCTTTTTTTTAAATGGAATGAAGTAGCTGTATGTATGCATGCATGCTAAGTCACTTCAGTAGTGTCTGACTCTTTGCAACCCTATGGACTGTAGCCCGCCAAGCTCCTCTGCCCATGGGATTCTCCAGGCAAGAATCCTGGAGTTGATTGCCATGCCCTCTTCCAGGGGATCTTTCCAACCCAGGGATCTAACTTATATCTCCTGTGGTTTCTGCATTGCAGGCAAATTCTTTACCACTGAGCCACCAGAGAAGCCTAGATGTATATATATGGTCAAACCAAATGGAAATAGCAATTTTAATTATTAGCCTTGGGAGACTATTATGTATCTTTTGGTCACTTTCATTTGGTACTTCATACTTTGTCTAACTAGAGTGACTTTTGATTTTTGTAGGTTTTAAAAGCAAACCTAATATTCAGTTGACACAGCTGAAATTAATATAATTTCATAGCATTCTGTTTTTCACTCCATAACCATTAGACTCAACTTACCAAGCTACTCAAGTTTTGCACCATTCTATTTGGTAATAGCATAGCATTTGGTAATAAGAATTTATTTAATATAAAATAGTAAGGGTACTAAATACTAATTGTACATGAATTAGAAATAATAGCAATTTCCCACAGATGAGACACTTGTTCAGAAAATAGAGGACTGCTTACTGAACTTCTTAAGGTCTCTTCCAAGTCTAATTTTCTATAAAGATTTTCCCTTGGCTTCTTCTTCAATTAAAAGTATTGAATTACAATTTGTGAATATTATATAAAAATAGCTTAAAATAGATGTCTGGGTTCTGGCCTTTAAATGTTTTCCCCTTAATATAAATCACCTTTCCCAATATAGTTTGTATTAGCAATTGTATATGGATTATACATAGAAAAATTATCTGAAAAATAAAGTATGGTGTATATATACTTGAGCAGCTACAAAATTAATGCCTTTTCTTAAATGACCATTAAAAAGTAACCCAGAGATTTTCTGGATTTTTCAGCCAAATACTTTATGGTTTTAGTTGCTAAATATCTGCCATGTAAGTCATCAGAATAAGTTTTATTACAATCTGACGTGGGAGTTTCTGCTTTCAAAAAAATCATTATTTTAGCAGTAAAATTTAGCCTACAGCTTTCCTGTTTAAGAGTAGACAGGAATAGTGTGCTTGCTACTTTAATCCTTGATTTGATAAACTTGAGTAGTATAGGTTTTCTGCCTCAAAGACTTTTATAACAGGTACCTAATTAACTTGGACAGTAAATAATTTTTCATCTTGACTAGAATACTCAGTTTGAATGTAACTATGTGCTGTTCTATCCCTGTGCCCAGAAGTGAAAGGGCATATAATTTTAATGCATGTATAATAAGGTATATTTATAAGGTACATTTGAGAAGAAAAACTATTTTGAGCAAAATAAATAATGTTGACACATGTGTGTGCTTCGTTGTGTCTGACTCTGCCACTCCATGGACTGCAGCTCACCAGGCTCCTTGTCCATGGAATTTTCTAGGCAAGAATACTGAAATGGGTTGTCATTTGCTCCATCAGGGCATCTTCCTCAATTAAGAATCAAACTCAAGTCTCTTGCATCTCCTGCATTGGCAGGCAGATTCTTTACCACTGTGCCACCTGGAAAGTCCAATAATGACATGCTCTCCCTAATATGGGACTTCCCAGGTGGCTCAGCAGTAAATAATCTGTCTGCCAATGCAGAAGCCACAGGAGACTTGAGTTTGATTCCTGGGCTGGAAAGATCCCCTCGAGAAGGAAATGGCAACCTACAATAGTATTCTTGCCTGAAAAATTCCATAGACAGAAGAGCTCAGAGGGCTTTAGTCCATGGGTCACAAAGAGTCAGACACGACTGAGTGACTGAGCATGCTCCCTAATATATAATGGAAAAGTTTTTAAAAAGCAGCTTTTCAGTGTAATTAATTTTTCAAGTCATACCATTGTGATGTGAAGGGCCTTGGCTTAATAAATTGTAGAGCTAGCAGCACCAAATTAAAATTAAAATCCAAGTCATCTTAAGGATATAGAGGTTATACTTAGCAAGTCTCACCAAAAAATTTAGGACCAGGTGAAAGGAAACTTATCAACTTCATAAACTAAAATTAAGTCTCATTTATGCTACTTTTGTGTACTTTACCACGACTGATGCAGAAGAGTGAAATTAAATTGTACCATTGTAATGCTAGTTTCATATTTATGGATTCAGCTATATTCTCACAATTCAAATAATGACTTTTAGCCTTTTAGAAGGACTACAACAATTTGTATTTGTAAACTGTATACATAAAATGTCAGGTTTGCTAAAGTACTAAGTAAACGAACATCACCTGAGAATGATCTAAAAAAATAAAAGAGCATAAAAGATCAAATGTATTTAGAAATATTTTGCTTTTGATTTAATCTTCATGTTCTTTCAGGATTAAATGGTCCTTAGGCTGCAAATATTAGTATTAGAATGGTAATGTCCTTATTTGTATCTTAAAATTGAGGCTAGTAGTCCCTTCAACAGCAGAGTATAAAAGTATAAGGCAAATGAACAATTAAATGTTCTACAGTTACGAGATAGATAATTAAAATGACACCAATATTCATAGGTAAAATTGAAATTGTTTTACTGCTTTCACAAGAATTAAATCTATCTTCTTTTGGTCATTGTCAATATGTAAGAGGCAGCTGATGTGGTAAACAGGCTTCACTATAATTAGGGACTTTGTTACCTGAAGTCATTTTTCACTAGTAATCTTATCTCATCAAACAATATTTATTGAGTATCTTACTTTGAGACCTAAGGCTACTGTAATCAGAGATTGATATAGGTCATATCTGACTTATGACATGTCATAAGGCACTTTAAATGCAGGAGAGAGGAATACCCTCTGATAATGAAGCTTTTTAAGCCCTTTAGTTTTTTACCATTTTTGGTGACATATAAAGAAAATATATGCTTACATGCAATCATTTTAGGAACATGACTATTCCATTAAAGGCAATGGTTAATTATTGGATGCCAATGAGTGTGACTGTATTTGCCTTCTATGAAAGAAACTTGACTGTTGTCATTCACTTTAAGATGGCTGGCAGCATTTACCAGTCCAGGTGGTGTGGAGAAGTTGTACCTATAAAAGCCATAGGAAGGATGGAAAGAACAACCAATTGCTTTCTGAACAATGGGGTTTGATGATAAAATATTTTCAAGTGCCTGTAATTCATACACTTGATTGGAAGAATTAGGTGCTTGTAGACACTGTCCATTTAAGTCTTCAGATGAACCATTTTTTGAATTGGTGACTCCCAAAGAAGATAACATGGGAACTTCCATCATGAGTGGGGCTGAAGACTGAGAACTGTTGTTGCTTGCTAGACTTTCAAGAGCAGGCAAGACAAGACGCTGCTGTTGCCAAAAATTAGTTGGGCAAATCTTGTAGCAAAGGGGCAGGTTGATATTGTGTAGGTACACCTCTGGACAGGGCATTCCAAGGGAGCTTGTAGGTATATGAAATGTGGAAGGGGAGAAAGGTGGAGAAAGCAAAGATTTCAAAGGAGAAGGAGCCCCTCCACTAGAGGTCACTGGGGATGAGCCGCTGCTTCCACCTGTGAATGATAAGTCAATCAATGAACAATGAACTATATGTTCCTACTGAATCAGTAGTCATGTCCATAACTATCCCTGCTTCATTCTTAGATTAGCTTTCCTTGCAAGTTCAGAGTTATTTTGCTGTTGCTGTTTAGTCACTAAGTTATGTCCAACTCTTTTGAGAACCCATGCACTGTAGTCCTCCAGGCTCTTCTACCCTCGAAATTTCCCAGCAAGAATACTGGCATGGGTTGCCATTTCCTTCTCCAGGGTATCTTCCCAATCCCGAGAACTAACCTGTGTCTCCTGTTTGTCAGACAGATTCTTTACCACTGAGCCACCATGGAAGCCACAGTTATTTTGACTCCTTTGGAAAAAACCATTTCTATGATCAAAGTTGAATATGGTATCTCTATTACTACCACTACTACTTTTAGCATTACTATCATGTATCATGCATTGAGCATTCATTATGCTCTAGAACTATACCAGGTACTTGAGCAAAATTCATTCAATGAATTACAAAAGAAGCCTAATTAAATATGATCCAGAACCAATTATATCTTACAAATAAAAGTTTTTATTTTTAACTTAAAAAAATTACTAAAATAAGTACTTGATTAAATCAAACAAGTTGGTTGAGATTCTATAGAAAGCTTTAGTTGATTAAAACGTCACTGCATATGAAAGTAATCTTATAAATTAAAAAAAAAAAGAACATTTAATATATTAAGTTTTCTCTTATGTGAAAATCACAGATGGGTAAAGTTCCATGGTGCACAATATCAAGAGTTAAAGACAGTTTTACAGGTTAAAAATACCAAGATGAAAATGAAACTGTTCATACCAGTGTTGTTAGGTGATCCTTTATGGTTGCCTAGCATCTACTAAAATCAGGGATAAATATAATGTCTAGGAAAATCTAGATTCTACACGTTATACTTGTAATTACTTAATTAAAAATTGGTTATTGACTGAGCTTGATCAAGTTTTTGTGGAGTTTTTTAGGTGCTACTAATTTTCTGAGGGTTTCTCTGGTAGCTCAGCTGGTAAGGGATCTGCCTGCAATTGTTCTTAACTACTTAAAAATACTATTTGTTGTTCAGTTGCTAAGTCATGTCCGACTCTTTTCAACCCAATGGACTGTAACCCACCAGTCCCCTCTGTTTATGAGATTTTTCAGGCAAGAACACTGGAGTGGATTGCCATTTTCTTTTCTAGGGGATCTTCAAAACCCAGGGATTGAACCCATGTCTCCTGCATTGCAGGGGAACTCTTTATTGCTGAGCCACCACAGAAGCCCATTTTTATATGTAAACATAGCTTAATCCTATATCAATAGGGTGGCAAATATCTTTTATAATTAAACATCCAAATATTATTTTACAAAAAGGGTACCCCTTTTCTTTGTAATTTGAGAATATTCTGGACATCTTTTTTTTGGACATCTTAAATAATTGAGAAAAATATATTTTAAGTTATTAATGATCATCTTTAGCTTTTTACAAATTAATGTGTTTTGTGTTAACTTGGAAAATTTAAAATCATTCTGCCTAGATGCTATAAAGTGATACTATCAAATAAGTGTTCATATATTTCTAGGCAACTTGAACCAAATTAATGCAGTCAATTCAGTAAAATATTTCACTAAATAATTAGACTTGATTTTTTTACATTTCAATTAGTTGTTATGATATTTTTATGCAAAATTCAACCTAACTATAATGCAACTGTAACTTTCAATTAATGTTTAAAGACAAACAACTTTAATGGAGTAAAGACAAAAGGGTAAAATAATTCCATATTGCTCATGAATAAAGACTTTTCTATTTATAATTGAATATCATAGTAAATGAAGGTATGCATTCTTCTACCAGAAAGTCTGAATTGTCAAATTATTATTTAGTCATGTGATGTACTACCTGACAACAAATGCTCTGCAGCTATTTTAAATGCTTATGGCAATTAAGCAAATTGGAATAGCTTAGTATTGTTTTTGGCATTTATTTTTCCTACTCACAATAAAAGGAAAATTGAAGCCAAGTGATGATGAAATTTAATGGAAGTCATTTTTATCATGTGCTGAAAGTGTTTCATAAAATATAAAATATTTATTTTAATATTTAATATATTTGAAAATAAGGCCACTAATGCACCCCAGGGCTTCCCTGATAGTAAAGTTGGCAAAGAATCTGCCTACAATGCAGGAGACCCCGGTTTGATTCCTGGGTCAGGAAGATCCACTGAGAAGGGATTGGCTACCCACTCCTATATACTTGGACTGTGGTAAAGAATCTGCCTGCAATGCGGGAGACTTGGGTTCGATCCCTGGGTTAGGAAGATCCCCTGGAGAAGGGAAAGGCTACTCACTCCAGTATTCTGGCCTGGAGAATTCCATGGACTGTATAGTACATGGGGTTGCAAAGAGTCAGACACGACTGAGAGACTTTCACTTCACTTCACTTCAGTGTACCACTGGCAGATTTTAAAAATATGGCGGGGGTGGGATGTTTCAAGAGAACAGCATTGAAACATGTATATTATCTAGGGTGAAACAGATCACCAGCCCAGGTTGGGTGCATGAGACAAGTGCTCGGGCCTGGTGCACTGGGAAGACCCAGAGAGATCGGGTGGAGAGGGAGGTGGGAGGGGGGACCGGGATGGGGAATACATGTAAATCCATGGCTAATTCATTTCAATGTATGACAAAAACTACTGCAATGATGTAAAGTAATTAACCTCCAACTAAAAAAAAATAATAATAAAAAATAAATAAAGAAAGAAAGAAAGAAAGAAAAAAGAAAAAAAAAAAAAAAGAATATGAGATCGTGAGCTGCTGAAAGACCCAGGTGATTTCTACAACTCTCAGGATGTATGATAACTCAAGAAGATACAAGTCAGTAAATCCATCATTAATTATCATGTTTATGTTCTTTTCCATCTTGCCAGTTTCCCTGCCTTTTTGCTTCTTACCTTCCCATCAAGGTAAATATACACTCACTTGATTGTAAACACACAATTTCTAGCATGTACTTATAATCCTGTGTAGCATTTATACAGAGCTTCTGATGGTCATTATTTCATTAACATTTAAAAATCAAAATTAATAAAACATCTTACTTTGCGTGTCTGCACTAAAAGTTTTAAAATCCAAAGTGAGAGAAGGCCTCCATGGGTAGGTCTCTAAAAGTCCATCCAGTACACCCCTGAAAAAGATGTACAACCTTTAGCAAGTCGAGAATGCAATTACTGGAAATAATAATTTATGTAAACTTTTGAGTTATTTTGTTATAGTTTTTAAGAGTGAATAAAATTCCCAGTGATTATTCTTAAATAAAAGCCCAAGAATATAGAATAAATAACATCTTAAAAGTGGTTTGGGGAGGGGTTTGGAGGAGGCAAGGTTTTAGAGATAAAATATCTAGGTTTCTTTCTTACTACCTACCAGTTACAAAATGCAGGGACTCTGGGCTTCTGAGCCACAGTTTCTTTAGCTGTAGTACTTGTGAAAAGGGCTATATAAACATTAGATGTGACTGTTATATTGCTTACCTGCTTCTTCCAGGATCTCTAAATCCTTTAGCAAAAGGATTCCTGTCTATTTTCAGTTTGGTAATCTAAGGATTCAGAAGAAAAAGAAAGATAAAGTCAGTGACCTCAGTAGAAAACACTGTCATTGTCGTTGTTGCTTTTAATAGTTACAACAACTACAAACTTTCCAAAGTGTAATATAGCATGTTAAATAAACATGAAGCATATTGCTAAGTCAAATTTGGAATGTTTATTGCCTTTCTCTCCTGGTAGTCTTTGTCCTGCTCTCCTTTAACACAAGACCCACACAACTCATAATCAAACTTGCCTTGATTACTAGCAATAAGACTATGGATTCTTTTTAATGGATTTCTTTTTAATTGTGGAAAATTGAATCCATATAGTACAACTTGACTCTGTCCCTAAAGCTTCTCCAGAGCCATCCCTGCTTGCCTGAGACCTAGTTGGCTTTACCTGCTGGTTTTGGTAAGCTGTCACTGTGGTGAATTCAGTTTCTTTAAAGGAGAATGTTTTAACCCCTTCAGCAGGCAGAGACTGAATCCGGGACATGTCAACCCTGCTGTCTTGCTTCATCACGTGCACACGGGGCTTGTACTTGTGCATGGACTGCAGAATGATCTGGAGGAGAAATAATCAAATGCTGCCTAGTGATTGGCTTCCCCTCCCTTACACTGGTCCCCTTCTCATCAGCACCCTGGACCTTCCCACCCAAAAGTGAAGCTAAATCAGAAAGCCTAGGCTAGCCCCACTTTTCTGTGCCATTTGGCACTAGACAGAGGTCCTCAGGCATAAGGGGTTTCAGGAAATGGACACCACAGTGGCACCAGTTAGCAGTGGTTCCATTTCCAGTTGGGGTATTTTCCTGCTTCCAAATGTTGGTGACCATGTAATGTTCCCAAGTGTCATTGAGATCCAACTGCCTGCCATAAGTTCCCTGGGCTTAGTTAACTGATGGGAAACTATTTGACCCTCCCCTCCTCCTAAACCAAGGAGAATCCTTCTTCCTTTTGTGGCTAGCACAGGGTCGGGTCAGGCAGGGCAGAGGTGATGTGCACTTGGGAAGAAGGTTCAAGGTCTATGTGACGTGAAAGGCCTTCCATGCTGGTGGGTTGTGGAGAAGACTTCCACCATACAGAAGGTGCACCTCAGGGGAAGGAAATCAGAGCCCACAGTGATTGCCAGGAAAGATGAAGTGAGAGATTGTTCAGGCAAGCATTCCCTTTCCCTCTCCCAACCAGACATCCTGGTTTAAACAAGTCACATTCAGTCCTCAAACTTCTCTTACTCACCATCTCCAACCCCCGGCATTCTCAGATGCCAAACAAAAGTCACAAGAGCTACTTTGGTCACTGGCCCAGAACTTGGACAATTCCTGAAGACCACAACTAGCATATCTGGGGAACACCTTCTTGGCCTTTCCAGGGTGAACCTCCTGCTGACGCCTTGACATCCTCCTCTTCTCCTTGGGACAAAGGATTGTGCACACTTACATGACCTTTGTCATCCATCTCATTGTTGGTGAGTTTCACACGATCAAAGCTGATGATCTGGCGCATCCATGTCTCTCCTGAACAAGGTGAGTCTGGGTGAATATAGACCCTGGGAGTGATGCATGAGTGGTCTGTATTCCCGGCTATCATCCACTGGGAGCTGTGATAGATGTACCTGAAAATGAGTGGAGTGTAAATTTAGGCACCAGCCAAAGCCAGGGATACGGGCTGCTGTGATCTGGTTCTAAAGGACTTGGTCAAGTTTTGCCTGCTAATCTCAAAGTGAGTGCGAGTGCTCAGTAGCTCAGCTGTGTACCACTCTTTGTGACCCCATGGACTGTAGCCCATCAAACTCCTCTGTCCATGAGATTCTCCAGGCAAGAATATTGGAGTGGGTTGTCATTTCCTTCTTCAGGGGCTCTTCCCAACCCAGGGATGGAATCTGCATCCCCTTGTCTCCAGAATTGCAGAGGGATTCTTTACCACTGAGCTTCTGGGTTTAACATGATTTCCAGAGAGCATCCAGGGATAGAAAGCAAACTGTAAATAAGCATATGTCATTAAAATGCTGCAAAGTGCTAGGGCAAGTATAATGTCATGGGATTTCATAATCTGGTTTGTATCTCCTCACAGAAACTGCAACAAAAATTGATCTAACTTGTTTCACCATGCAGAGACACCCGGAAAATCCTCCTGTCCCACAAGTGTCAGGGAAGAAGCAGAGGGGTGAGGAAAGTATCTGTGTGGCCCACTGCCACTAGCAGTTGTGGAAGCCCCTTTGTCCACAATGCTTTATATCAGAATACCCTCAAGGAACTCTGCCCACTGTGGTCTTGATTTCCCATTGTCTCCAATCTTTTTTCTTTTTCCACTTAATGTTTTTTAATTGAAGGATAATTGCTTTACAGAATTTTGTGGTTTTTCTGTCATACATCAGTAAGAATCAGCCACAGGTACACCCATGTTCCTCCGTCCAAAACCTCCCTCCCATCAGCCTCCCCATCCCACCCTTCTAGATGTCACAGAGCCCCTGTTTGAGTTCCCTGAGGCATACAGCAAATTCCCACTGGCTATCTATTTTATATATGGTAGTGTAAGTTTCCATGTTTCTCTCTCCATACATCTCACCCTCTCCATCCTCCCCTCCCCCATGTCCATAGGTCTATTCTCTATGTCTGTTTCTCCATTGTCTCCAGTCTTAATGGCTTAGTTATATGCCAAATTCCCAAACCAGCTCAAGTGTGAAAAGCAGCTTGTTCTGCTATTTGGGGGTTACAGTTCTAACAGGTTCTCCAGACCAGAGAATTCTCCAGACCAAGAATTCTAATTCTTGCCTCTCACACCCAGCACTGGGCACTATGCAGGCTGTTTACTAGAAAGGCTAGACACCCATTTCAGTCAAATGCTTATTTGGCTGAGTGAGGGCAGGGGCTGCCGCCTCAAACCCTTGAGTTAAAGCATGCAAAGACCCCAACTTCTAGGGTGCTAGCAAAGAGCCTCTTAGCTTTAGATCAGTGTGGCCACTTTTAGCCTGCTTTAAGTAGAGAGCTTACATTAAGAGAAACATTACTTGTATTCTCTGGGACCTAGCCTCTGCTTCAGGGAAGAGGCTAAGGAAGGACCTAGGTGAGATAACTGCTTGACTAGCTTTGGGTGGCAAATTAGAACATTGCTCAAGGACCCTGCCCTAAAATAGCACAGTCCAGAGCCCGGTAGAGCCCCAGAAGCCCCAGCATTTCTCCCCAGGTTCCTTTAAACAACTTCCTTCCCAGTTGCTGAGCCCACACCCTCTGCAGTTTGTGGATTCAAGGCTAGGATAGAGGGTTAGCGAGAGATTTGGGGTACACTTAAGCCCCAATTGAAATCTGTGTGCCAGGAATGAGAGAAAAGAAAAACAAGTCTTCTTTTCTCTCAGTCTGAACTCCCTGAACTCCAGTCTGAGGGAGAAAACTCAACTCTCAAAGCCCACAGAAGAATAATTCCCCCTTCCATGGTAGAGTTTTCAAAATAGCGCTGTCAGGTTCCATAGATCTGAATACCCATTCCAGGCCTGTAGTACACTCCTTTGGTCCCAATTACCTATAGCGTTTGGAATCTACTGGCACCACATCAATGGCCACATAGTACTGTTTCCCTGGGTCCAGTCCTTTCACTTTGACCCGAACAGAGGGGAACATCCGCCTGTGGGAGAGAAAACAGTGACTGACCTGGGTGCAATTAGAAATGTTTGGAACAGGGGAGAGGTTGGGGACAAATGAAAATCGAAGGCATTCGCAATAGTCTTCTCATTCTAGACAGGTTCAGGAATGACATTTGGTGCATGAAGAAAGGTTTCTGCTTATATATTTGATTGAACAAACTCAAGATTTCTGAGTGGAGTAGAATATTCTTACCATAAGGCTTTCGTCTGCCCCCCTTTCCACCACCACCACCATATGGAAGAAAAATAGGAGAGAAAAACCTGTGCCCCTCCCATCAGAGGTGCTTTCTGTGAGTCAGATTCGGGAAAGATTTAAATTAAGAAGATTCACATACACAAAAATTACCTAGGTGATTGAGGAAACTGTCCCACAGAAAGAGGGAAAGACCAACCTCAAATTGATTTGGGCTCAGTTTAGTGGGCCTGCTTGATGGGATATTGTTCACTAATAACTGTGAGGCTTTAACAGAGAACCCAACTGTAGCTTAAGATATGGGGGTGGCATCTGGCACCTGCCTTGGCAAGTCTACTTTGTATCATTTACTACACAGGCAGAAGCTGAGAGAATGAGTTCTTAAAACACGGTGTACAGGAAAGAAATGATGAGCCACTAATAATGGCCAGGCAAGGCCTACTCTGGTCAACTGAGAGACAGTGGTTCCTAATACTTTTCTGGGGTGTGGATATGGGGAGAGAGGTACAAGAGCATAAAACTGGAAGCACACATTTTATGAGATCAGAATATTAACTGCCTACTATGTAAAGCCCTTGAACAACTTGGGCAAAGCCAAACCTGCCAGCCTTTGTAATGATCATCTCAGTCCCAATGTCATGGAATCTCTTCCACAGCTCAGATCCTTGAAGTTCCACTTGAATAATATCTTTCTCTTCCAGACTTCCAAAGCTGTTGCAGCCTAAAGTAGTTGCTAAAGGCTGTGCTTTGGATCGCTTTTCTGTGGGAAATAGAGACACCCAGAGTTTGAGAAAGCTTCACAGTCGCACTTCTCACTGATGCCTGTCTCAGAACAGACCAGCCTAGTCTCTTTCCTGGGAACCTTGGCGACTAATTTCCAAGTTCTTCACAATACCCACTGTGTCCCCCCTGATGGAGAGAAGAAGACCCTATCGTACCCTGTGAAATGCATGACCCTTCTTCAAATATGCCGTTCTCATCTCTTTCGGAGACTTTTGGTCCCTGACGCTGAATCATCTGGGGATCTGGGTCCTTGCCCGGCTTCTTACTCTGAGAAACAGCCACCCTCTGGCTTCAGGGTTTCCAGGAGGTTGGAGAGCCTCACTTCACAAATCTGTCAGGATTTCCCCTTCACCACAAATGAACCACAATACTGTGACGAGGCTCTGAAACTTCGCCCTACAGCCAGATGGCTGAGATATCCCCGCAGCCCTGAACGCGGCCAACAGCTGGGCCAAGACATCCTGTGATAGGGCTAAGACATCCTTTGATAGGGCTAGCCGCCCTCAAGCAGCCTTGAGGCGCCAGTCTGAGACTTTCGGACCCAGCAAACTAGGGTAGCCGGCGGCGCAGGGATTTGGGCTGCGGTAGGGGTTCTTGCCTGGAGAATCCCAGGGACGGGGAAGCCTGGTGGGCTGCCGTCTATGGGGTCGCACAGAGTCGGACACGACTGAAGCGACACAGCAGCAGCAGCAGGGATACTTACCAGGCAGCTCGTTCTTCCTCCCGGCGGCGGCGCTTCTCCTTCTCTCCTCCTCCTCTCCACCCTCTTTCTCGAGCAGCTCAGGTTGCGCCTCTTCTCTAGGGTCTCGTAGTTTTCTTTTGCTGGGTCTCCCCACCAAGGCTTCCACCGAGAAGGCATGCGCCCGAGAGCTCAGAGCCATCCCTGGAGAGGTTGGAAACTGTACTCTGCAAAGTTTGAACCTGAGCTGGGTTAGGGAGGGAGAGGGTGGGAGGGCGCAGAGGATAGGCAAAGGAGGGAAAGCGGGAAAATCAGAAAAACTGAGAACTAAGAATTTTTTTTTTCTAAATCAATATGCAGGAGGAAAAAATGTATAATTTTTATATATACATATAAATGTTCTTTGAAAAGACAGAATGCAAGAAGATTAAACTGGAGCTAGAGTCCTCTGGAGTCTAGTCCCCTTTGTGGTCTCCTCCCTCCCAGTAGACATGTGCAGACCATCAGTCCTCAAATCCCTGATTCCCGGACTTGTCAGAGCTCAGAGATTGGCAAGCACAGCCCTTTTAGGGAGCAGACCTGCCGCCAATGGCGGCTCAGGCCGCTCGGATTGGGAGATAGTGTTGCATCGGACTCAGTGAATACACCGCTGGTCGGCTGTTCCTAGCCTCCACTGTTTATTTTGGAAACTGTTGGAGGCATAGAGGAAAAAAAAAAAAACAAAAAAACACCGTGAGTGACACTTCAGAGTCTGACAGGGAGGGGCGGTGGGGGTGTAGGGATAGAAGGGGTTGGAGGTTGATTGGAAAGGAGCTCAGAATAGTCTAGTGAGGAGGAGGGGTACACAAACTTACTGTTTTACATTAAATTGTGAAACTCGAAGACACGCAAAGTAATTGCCCACGGGGGACCACTTTTCCAAAAAAGTGAAACTATTATTTAACCAGATCCAGAGAAGTATATAGGGGTCTTTTGTTCTTAAGTGAGTACACTAGGGAAACAAAGAGCAGCAGGAGCTTTCTGGGCCTGTCTGTTCTACAGTCTGGATCTCAAACTAGATGGGTCCTGTGCTGGTCTGACCTCCTTATCTAGGTGGGGAGATAAGAGAGTGAAGTCAGGAGGCTCCCAGATGACCACTTTCAATGATCAAGAACAAACCTGGGCCTTCAATCCCTGCTTCTACTATGCCAAGTATTCCCACATACAGCCTCTTACAGGATTTAATTAACAAACACAGCCTAAGAACTCCAGGGCCACAAGCAGAGCACCAATTAGAATTGTGCTTCCAATGATGTGGCACCTCAAAATGTTGTGTTTAATAACTGATTCCATTGTCTCCTGAAATATCTTTTTGGGCTAAGTTTTCTTTTCCTGAAAATGGATAAAGTCACCTTCTTTGTATCAGGAAGCAACTTGCCTGCCACTTCCAAGGAATGTGTTTATGCATGCAGACCTGAGAGGCCTGCGTGTGTGCCTGGGATTTAGCCATTCACTTTTCATCAGGCATTCCTGGGCTCTCTTGCAAACTGCATCCTAACTCCTGACATTTTCACCTTTTCAGAGAGCTTAACTCTCCCATGTGTACTGAACTAAGTTGTAGTTAATTCATGTTAACTTTTTTCCAAGAGTAAAGTTATTGCAAGCCTCAGAACCAGCTCTCTGATCTGTTCAGCTGCCAAAGCACTAAACTGTCAGCTACCTGGGGCATAAGGACATACATTTATGTTAGAAGTTCTTTTTTCCACTGCTGAAAGTTTCCTTTGAATATTTTCTTTATTTCAACCAGAAACACTCATAAACCTTTATAAGAGATTCTTTAGCCCACATGGAACATGCAGAGAGAGAGAGAAAGGCTCTGGAACCCATAGATGCCCACATTAGAAAGAAATATTTTTGGTTGACAATTGGAAAATCCTTACAGTAAAATGTTGATTTTGAATTGCCAAAAAAAATGTTATAACTAGGAATATATACAGAATTTATCTCTTGAAGGAAAACTAAATTTGTATTTAATACAAATCAAATAGATTCAAAGTCTGTGGAGATACAGAGGATATAGATGTGCCTTAAGATATATATGGTTTTAAAAGCTCTTATTGAACATGAAATCTGAACTTGCTTTAAGGAGAGAGAAAGTAGTTTTTAATTCTCTAATAAAAATCTAATATTTTATTAATCACTATTAATAGGTATTATAGAGTCACAAAGGAGTCAAACACAACTGAGCAACTAAGCAACAACAACAAATAAATATGTTATTTAACACATGCACAAAACAAGGCCAACCCTGAAAATATTGCTTCTGATGAACTGTATGTGTGTTAAAATAAATGTTCAGATTTAAGTTTGTTTCTGAAAATGTTACATTTCTTGGATATTTATGAAATGAAAAGGGCAAAGACTCATGGCCTTTCTAGTTTTCTATATAGGCAATGTGGGTTATTTGGGGAAAAAGTATGTATAAAAAAACTAAATCTCACTGGAGAGAAAAAAAAATCTCACTTTCTGCAGTATTTACTAACCAAAGAGATTATGTCAAACTCATGTGAAATGATTCCAACTGCCACTTTTAATTTATAAAAGAAGGAATGAAGCATACTTAATGAAATGAATATTTCAAACATATACCTATATTGTTCATGCATGTGTGCTAGGTCCTCAGTTGTGTCCAACTCTTTGTGACCCTGTGGACTGTATAGCCTGCCAGTCTCCTCTGCCCATGGGATTCCTCAGGCTAGAATACTGGAGCAGGTTGCCATGCCTTCCTCCAGGGGATCTTCCCAAACAAAGGATTAAACCCATGTCTCTTTATGTCTACCTGCATTGGCAGGTGAGTTCTTTACCACTAGTGCTGCCTGAGGAGCCCTTACCTAAGTATAAATAAAATAAAGTACTTTTAGACTGGTCATACCTAGTGCCACACTGGTAAAACTACAAGCAACTTCATGATAGAGATTGTTTACTCCAATAGTTATTCTTCTTTCTTTCCCTTGATCCTCATTCCCCATGGTTAAGATATTTTGGCATATTACCAAGCTTGTAGTATGTGAGTCTGAAACAATTTGCTTATGGTCATTGTTGCCATTTCTTGGGAAAAGCCTTCCTACCAAAGTCAAAAAGTGCAGAGAGTCAGTTTCCTCACAACATCATTTGAGTACCTGAATCCCACTTTGCCTGAACTAGCTAAGTTGCTTACACAAATAAATCATCTTTGCTCAAGTGAGTTTCAGCTGGGTTTCTATCACTTACAAGGAAAATAATCCTGATAAATACAATCATCTTGATAAAAGTTTGGAAAAATCAACTTGTTTCCTTAATTCTTCTTCCTTTCCTCTTCCTCCTTCTTCAATACCACTGGTTCTGTGAACTAGGAAATTACATGCTATACACTATCTTAGAATATAAAAACCTGGAAGAAAATTTGACTTTCTACATAAATTACTAGGACTATGATAATTAACAAAAAGGAATAAGACTCAAGCAATAGAGCACATAGGAAGACAGACTTCGGATTCATACAGACCTGATTCAAATTCTGACTTTGCTACTTTCTATCTGAGAGACCTTACACAAGTCTTTTTTACCATTCATTCTCTTTCTTCTAATATTTCAGTTTTTACTTATAATACCTTCATAGAGCATGTTTCTGTAAGAGTATGTATCTGAGGGTTAGTAAAATGATATACACAAGTCACTTAGTATAATGCCTGGAACACAGTAAGTACTCACAGTTGTTTTCAACATTAAAGAAATGATAGAGGTTAATTTCAAGAATATATTAATATTTACATTAACTATATAGTTATAAATCCTTTGTGTCCAGGCATTAGAAACAGAAGAAATTTACACTAATATTGGCACCTTCAACTTTTGTTTAAATCATAAAGCAGATTCAAAAGTTCAGAAGTCTTTATAAAGTAATCAAGTTTCTTAATTTGAGAATAATTTTTAAAAATTCAGCTAGTGAATTAAGCAAAAATATTGCTTTTCAGTTTCTAAATCCATGGGAAATACATCTGTTAGAATACATATTCTGATCTGATTCTATTATCTTGAACTTGAAAAGATATTTTTGATATTTTACCAATTCAGTGTGAGTATATGTTTTCTTCTTATGGTAAGTAAATAAAATTTATTAATTATAGGCCTCAAACATATAGCTGTGTTTTCACTCCAGAAAATTAAGGAAGCAGGTCTAATTAATATTAAAAGTAATTCTCACACTGAATCCTTCAACTCTGGGTAAACCTAATTCAATATCATTCAATAACTTGGTATTTTAATGCATCTAGCAATTGTACTGTACATATCAAACTTTGTAATAAATGTTCTTAGGTAGAGTGGAGGAAGAAAGAGTAGGAAAACAAATTCTTATCTGTGTTCCTTTCACTTTCATGGTGAGGATTGGGAAGTTAAATGCTTATTCTTGACAAATATTGGCTGAAGGGAAATTAATTTCTTTGAATTTAATCATGTCATGTGTTCATCAAATGTCTGATATCAAGTGATGAGGGCCTTCCTATGATAATAATTATAGCATTGCTTTTGGGTTTATTATACTCCTCATTCTCATTGAGTTTTATATCAAAGGTATGCAATTTTTCCCATTTTTCTGTTCAATTTATAACTTATGACTGGTGGTCTTTTTAAAAAGTTTGGCTCTAGGAAGTTGGCTCTGAGAAATATGAGGACAATTTTGTCTTCAACTAATTTGGGGCAGAGAAGATGAATGAAATAAAAATAATAACCACTCCCCCCAAAAAATAATAAGCCCAGAAGTGGCCCTGCTCTATAGTGATTGCATGCCCAGCCAAAGGCAGCTAGGACTGACATCCAACTAGTCCATGGAAAGGAGATCTTTAGAAATCAGGTACAAATTTAAGAATCTGATGATATCTGATATTATGGCAAAGGGTTAAATGCAGTCTTAATGTGATTGAAGTGTTTGGTTCAGTAACCTGCTCACCCTGCAGGGCTGGGAAAGGCACTATCCCTACCTTAGAGGCACAGCATGAAGCTCATTGCAAGACCAATATACAAGGCACTTGAGCTAGAAAACATCCAGGTCTGCATGTAATCTTGGATACATCTCCATAGGTATTTATCTCATTCTGCAGCCATTAAAGCAGAGGGGAGGATATCAATGCATTTTCTCATCCCTTCTTACTCGAGATATATATATAATCAATTGTATGTTCATAGCTAAAAGATAGCTTAGAAACAGAAAAAGTAAGAGTTCTTTTCTTAAACTTTGAGTGTTAATCACAATGTATCACTTGTAGTAGTGTCTCCTAATATGAGCATTTTCTTGCTTTTCAACCCTGGCTCAGTTTACTGCTAAAAAAGCAGGAAATCAATTGCCTTGTGTATCAAGGGAAAGCTTTGCCTGATAAGTTTTGCTTTTTAAGTACCAGATTTCTGTAAAAATAAGGCAAATATGTTTGTTTCAATGTCCATTCTAGTATTTTAGACTATCTACTATATGACAATTTTAAAAATGAATATCTAACATTTACAGAAGTACTAATGGGAAATATTTGGCAGTAGGCTGAGGGATTTTCCCTAAGTCCATCAGAACATGAAAAGTAGGCAAACACCTACCTTGTTTATGCTTAAAGCCAAACTATGTTACTTTCACCAATTATCTGCCTTCCCAGGGTTCCTATAGTAATATTACTAGACAAAAAGCTGCTTCTGCATGAAATAAATGTTTCCAGAGTTAGGACACCCTGATCAGTACTTCCAAGGGGCAAAAGGGCAGGCCTTAATACCCAAGGAAATATACAAAAGAAGCACTACTGAAAACAACAAGGATCTGACTACCCAAATCCATCATGTTTTAATTACTGGGGAAGAAAGAGCATAAACAAAAGGTAAAGTCAATGGATATGTCTATTGACAAATGAATGCCAGCCTTTAATAAACTGGGTCCACAGGACCATGATGCACACCCTGGCTGAAACTCACTTAGGTCACTACTCAGTTAGGGGACTGACTAAATCATCTCAGTGAGTGGTTTAGTCACTAAGTCATGTCTGACTCTTGTGACCCCATGGACTGTAGCCCGCCAGGCTCCTCTGTCCATGGGATTTTCCAGGCAAGAATACTGGAGTGGATTGCCATTTCCTTCTCCAGGGGATCTTCCCAACCCAGGAATCGAACTCAGGTCTCCTTCATTGCAGGCAGATTCTTTATTGACTGAGCTATGAGGGAAGCCACTCAGTGAAGCCAGTTAAATAACTGCCTCTTCTTAAGCTCTGGAATTTGTACCTCCAGCTTAAAACTTAACTCACCTGACAGCACCAAAAAAAAAAAAAAAAAGTAGATAGAAAGTTGTAAAACACATTTATTTTTGTCTTTCGTGATGGTGAATCCAGAGTCATTTAAATTGTGTGTGTGCAGGTTTCTCATGGGAAGTGATTGTTGAACTTTTTCAAGGCAATGGCCAGTAACTCTTTGGAAAACAATTGCATTAGGATGTTTAGTATGCTAGCATTTTAATAAATACCAAAACACTTGGTATCACTTCACAACTGATTTCTCATCTCAGATTATGGTCCTGTTCTGATTTATTTTATTACAAGGAAATGAAGTTTGAGAACTCTAGCTTAAACGGAAACGTAGTCATTACTTTCCATTTTGGCAAGCTTAAAACTATGATCATTTTCACTGACGCACACATACATTCTCTTCTCTTTTCCCTTGTCTAAGGACTAGCTAGAATATCTCAATGTATTAATAAGCTTTTATGGCTGGAAGAAATTTTTCACGAAAGCATTTGTTTGTATGCATGTGTTTTTTTGTGTATTTGGATTTTTAAGTAAGAATGCTTAAGGACACATATAGAGAGTAGTATGAAGTATTTTCCTCATGAGTGATTTCTTAAAAAATAAAAGCAAACAGATGTTCTACCCTCCATTCCCCATCATTTTATTTTGCCATTGAAAAAATTTAAAAGCCAGTTTTTAATGTTCTTTTTAGGTGACAGTGAGTTTATCCAACATTGATTCACCATTTATTTTTCCTCTAGATGATGTCTTGATAAACTGGAGCCACCACAGAATGTTTGAGCTCCCCAAGGCACTGGAGATGGCTTGAGCTAAGGATCTTGGTTTGAAAGAGATCTCAGTGCATTTTATCAAGTTTTCTTGAAACAATAAGCCAGACTAAGTCAAGCTGTCATGGAGGCAGCTGATAGAAGACTCAGTGGGACTCTACTCCTGCCACCCTCCCAGTTTCTTTGTGTATCTTTATGTCTCTCTCTGTATCTCTTTTTTGTACCAGTTGAATTTTTCTCCCTGTGTGTTTCTGTTTCTCTCAGTCTCTGTGAATTAATTTATGCCTTTGTTGTTCCTTTTCTCTTCCTCCTTTTCTCTCCCCTTCTGTTTAACCCTCTCTTTCCCTCTTCCTGTCTGTCTCTGTCCCTTATATTCTTCTCCAATCAATAACCCAGGAAGGCCTGTATTACTAGGCGAGTACTGTACAGAAGCAACTGTACCACCTTACAGCAATCTCTTGACATCTTTTTCACTCAGATGCCCTCTGCAGTCACATTTTTTTAGCTTTAAGGCAGGCATGTGGCATGTGTTTATGTGTGTAGTTTCACAACACAGTGTCTTAACTAAAGCTCTGGTGAGAAAAGCAGGAATGAGTAAAAAAAAAAAATATCTTTTGGCACACCCTGCTTCTCCTTCCTCCTTCCTCTAAGGATGGCCAATGCCACACATTTTTTTTTCCATTTATTTTTATTAGTTGGAGGCTAATTACTTTACATCATTACAGTAGTTTTTGTCATACACTAAAATGAATTAGCCATGGATTTACATGTATTCCCCATCCCAGTCCCCCCTCCCACCTCCCTCTCCACCCGATCCCTCTGGGTCTTCCCAGTGCACCAGGCCTGAGCACTTGTCTCATGCACCCAACCTGGGCTGGCGATCTGTTTCACCCTAGATAATATACATGTTTCAATGCTGTTCTCTTGAAACATCCCACCCTCACTTTCTCCCACAGAGTCCACAAGTCTGTTCTATACATCTGAGTCTCTTTTTCTGTTTTGCATATAGGGTTATCATTACCATCTTTCTAAAGTCCATATATATGTATTAGTATACTGTAATGGTCTTTATCTTTCTGGCTTACTTCGCTCTGCATAACAGGCTCCAGTTTCATCCATCTCTCACTTCTGGGCATACACACCAAGGAAACCAGATCTGAAAGAGACACGTGCACCCCAATGTTCATCGCAGCACTGTTTACAATGCCACACATTTTGAGGTTCAGGCCTCCTCCATAGTGTTAGGGACTGAAGTCAAGATGAACTCAGAAAAATTCTTCTGGCTTAATGATTTGGAGCTCCTTGGAGAAGGGCCTGGGGAGAAAATATCACAACTCAGAGCCCTTCTGCCACCTCTTAGTGCTAGACATTTACCACTCAACTCAGTATGCTTCCCTCAGATCTGACCTCATCACAGGTCAATCCTCACCTTCCAGGAAGGCATGCAAGCCTCTTCCTTTTGCTCCTTAAATCTGCCCTACATGAAGTTTCATGGGTCCCCAGAAGCCTTCCCCCAGCAATCTTGCCCAGGAGAAGGACTATTACTGGGTCATTTTGGTGTCACAGCATACCCTCAAAAGACAGGCCAAGTCTAACGTTTATTCATTTTAAAAGATTAACATTCCACTTCACATCTCCTGAGTAGAGGTTTCAGAATGCCTGTTACTTAGCCCGCAATTGAAGAAGATGAAACCAACAATTATGACTTCAGCTGGACTTCCTTAACTTTATGGATTTGCCAAGTGATATTTAATAGGAAAGGCAGATACTGAGCTGAATCCTTCTACCTAAGGCCCCCAAAGAAAACCTGCAGCATGACCAGGAAGGCAGAATTTTTTTACCCGGGAGGCAAGAAATGGTTGGTCGCTGCATCAAGATGCCAGGCAGGACCCTGGTCTGAAAGTCAAGTCTAAGGCTGGGCTCATTCACTCCACAGATGCCAGTACCAACTGTCTCCAGAGTCCAGAGGAGAGTGGCTCAGAGCTGGAGTAATGAGAACACTATGTTCTGGCCCCCCAGCTACTGCATTTGCTACTTCCTGATTGGACTGGCCCTGCACCTTCTTCCATGCAGAAGACCTGCCTTGACTCAAGGCAAGCCACAAAAGCACAATGACAGTCTGTGATTTCAGCACTTAGGGCAGCAAGGTTTCAGGCTCCCAGCCTCCTTCCTCAGCCTCTCTAGGAAGCTTGCTTGGTTGTGCTCTGATCTGAGCTGCAGGCAAATGCTTCATGGGAACCTGCCTCCTAACCAGAAGTAGATTGACTATACAAGTTGAATTGCCCCATCCCCATCCCCATCCCTAGCTGCTGGAAACCTCTTTTCAAATCCCAATCAACAGCAGCTCAGTAGCTCTGCCTGTGGGGTCCAGCAGTCTGCTCTGTTTCCGGGTGGTCCACCTAGGGACCCACTCAGTCTCAGCAATTTCACATATTCAGCCCACAAAGGCAGCCAATGATATGTCCATTAGACAGCTCAGAAAGTCTCAGGGGCCATGGTCCCTCATCACCAAACCCTACAATTCCCAAAGGAAAGAGTCAGGGCTTTCCTAGGTGGAGATATATACACTATCATACACTAGGGCTTCCCTGGTGGCTCAGCGGTAAAGAATCCCTGGGTCGGAAAGATCCCCTGGAGGAGAGCATGCAACCCACTCTAGTATGCCTAGAGAATCCCACAGACAGAGGAGCCTGCTGAGCTACAGTCCATTGGGTCTCACAGAGTCACACACGACTGAAGTGACTAAGCAGCAGCAGTAGCAGCATATATATATATATATATATATATATATATATATATATATATATACTGATCTCTAGGGAATCTCAGAAATGTGTTGGTCAGTATATTTTCCTGAGGCAGACTAGAATATTTGATTTTTACCTGATTTATATCTTGAGTAGCTCAGAGAGAATTGAAAAGGGCTAATACTCTAAGCTGGAAGACTTTACTAGCGCCGAAAAATCTATGAGGACTAGAAAATTAATGCTTATTTTATCCTCTGGTGGGGTGTTTCCCTGAGAAGACAGATTTTGAATCAGTGTGGTTTAATTGAATGAATGCTAGAGAGCATTCTTTTCCACCGCTGGGAGCAGGAGAGCTTAACCTTTCTTTAGAGGACTGAGGGAAACCCCAACAAGCCCACATTTGGCTACCCTACTGTGAGGTCTTTTTTGTGTTATCTGGGGGCTTCTCTGGTAGCTCAGAAGGTAAAGCGTCTGCCTGTAATGCGGGAACCTGTGTTGGATCTCTGGGTCAGGAAGATCCCCTGCAGAAGGAAACGGCAACCCACTTTTTCCTGGAAAATTCCATGGATGGAGGAGCCTGGTAGGCTACAGGCCATGGGATCGCAAAGAGTTGGACACGACTGAGCAACTTCACTGGTTCACTGGAAGAACAAGAGGCCTCTGGACTGAAACCGGTGAGCCAGGTAAAGTGAATGCTGATCTTCCCTGGGAAACCAGTGACCAAGGAGTGCTACACTTTATATATCAAAATCTGACACTAAATTATGAGAGTACAGTGTGTTCTCGAGTTGCTGATGTTCCAACTCACAGTCAACCAGTCATAAATGTAGTTGCTTTGGATGATTTCCTGTGCAAGTTATAATTGTTTAAAGAAAAATGTTGTTCTGAACTATTTTTTCCCAGTGAATATTTCCCCTTTCTCTCAAGGAATGTGAAAGAGATTTTATTTTTTGTTTATGAGTTAATTATTCATTTTATTTCAAGTTTTAAGTCCTAAAATCAATGTAAGAAACAGGTTCCAGCCATTTTTGAAGAGAACTCAGAAACAAGAATTTCCAACGGGGTCATTTCACTTCCCCTAAAGAGGAATTTTGAAACACTCTCAAATCTGTTTCTGGTCCTGGTTTCATGTTGGAAAATGTGTTTCCTGTTCTAATTGGGGCTATTCACTTTCGGTGATATTTAAAACGAGCCCCACTCAGTTGATGTTTAGCTAACTATGAAGAAAATGGCTCTTGATTAGGCAGGCAATTACCAAACCAAAGCTGATCACTTCCCAAGCAAAACAAAGGAATGTGTAACTATTTTTCTTCTACAGTAATGAACATGGCAGGCAATTTTTTATAAATGAAATAGAGTTTTCTTTGTTGGTGAGCACCAGCAGGGCTAGGACCCATATGACAAACTGTCTTTACTAGAACCTAGACCAGTTACCTTTTTTTTTTTTTTTTTTGTCCATGTGGGGAGGGAGCTGAGTGAACACAAGTATAAACAAGATCCTGCAGTTGCAGGTCACAGCCATCTGGAGCAGAAGAGACTTGTGGCTGTCTTATCAACAATCCCACCCAGGCAACTCAAGAGACCTGAATCCTCTTCCCTCCCATCACTCTCTGCTGTGAGTCCATAGTGCTTGGCTTTGATCTATAACTCCAGTACTAATCAGTAGATACTTCACTTTTAGCCTTTGGGGAGAGGAATTCTGGAAGATCAGGCTTGATTATCTTCAGAATCACATAGGTAGTCAGAGGACAAGTGTTTGCCAGAAACCCACCTCTCAGTGTGCCTTGGACAGAGGAAGCTCTAGGTGTACCTTGCCTGCATAGATGCTGCAGTGATCTTAAACTGGGGACAAATTTTGACATTCCAAAGAAACTGCCATTTCCCCTCATGATTTCCGCAGGTGCCCTCAATTCCTGGTTGCTCCTAACAAGCCATACTCGGTGATTAGAAGAAAACAGAGGCTTGACTTTTCACAGTTCAGAAGATCTTAATAGAATTCTGGCCCAACACTGCACCCAGGTGTGGAGTCTAACAATATCACTGCCATTTTTTTTTAAGCTTACTATTTATTATTGCTTTATATAATCTTAACAGCAACAATAAGAAATGAAGTAGGTAATTTCATTTCCCCATTACCCAGATAAAGCAGTGGAGGCCTAGAAAAATTACGTGAGTGGTAGAGCCGGTTTGCCAGTCTTCAGCTCTTCGGTGAGCTTCCAAGAGCACTGCTCATGAAAGAATCAATTCCTAGACAGGGTGATAAGAAGTCTGGGGTTCCTGAGGAGGAGAAAGGGGTCTGGAGCCCTTGAGGAGGAGATAGGGGTCTGGAGTTCTCAAGGAGGAGAAAATAACATTTTTTTTTTCTTTAAGCCCAGAGCTGATGATTGTATAACACAGCAATTAATCTTGCTCAATTATATATTTTCCCTTAAACTCTTTACCCATGATTATATAACAACAATATATCCTGCTTGAGGACATGTTTCTCCTTCTTGAGTACCTTCTGATAAATCCTGTTATCTTAAAATGTATATTATGGGAGTGGGTCTGGTAAGATCTTTCTATTGTTCTAATCCTATCATCTTAAATGTAAATTGTGGGAATGGGTCTAGTAAGATCTTTACAACCTTGAGACATTCTTTTGATTTATTGTAATAACAAATTAAAAACGTATACAGCTCCCTTGCTCAGACTAATGAGTGCGGCCTTCTCTGTCCCCCTTCTGATGTCTCTGTTGGAAGCTTTCTGTGCCTCTTTTTATATGTTAATAAAACTCTGCTATACAAAAGCTCTTGAGTGATCAAGCCTGGTCCCTGGTCCTGAAGCTAAATCTTCTTCAGAGATCACAAACCCAACACCATCCTCTGTCAGCTATCACTCAGGGACAAGAGAGTATGGAATTTCTAAACCATCTGCTACCATTACATGGCCCTCTCCCAGTCTAGATCCCTCAAGGGATTTACAGCAGGAGGAGTTTTGTAAAGCTTGGGGGTAAAACTCAGTTGCCAGCCTCTCATGGAGGGCTGGCACCATTCTGGTTGGCTTGATCTTCTGTTCTGTACCCCAGGTGCTAGCCCCTAAGCAAACCTGCCTGTCCTGGCAATTTGAAGAGCTTGCACCTTCTGATGTCTGACAGGAACCTAGCTTTCTTCAAGCTTATGACTACCCTGTATGCCCCAATGTGCTGTGAAGTTTGGGGGATAGGCTGCTGTCACACATCAGGGCCTCTAGAATCTCCTTCCTATAATGTAAAAGCTCTCTCTGAGGCAAGCAAGCATCCTTACAGACAGTACTTTAAGAAGTCAAAGCATAAATGTCCCTTTGTATCATGCTTCTCTCAGTTTCTATTATCCAGTGATATCACCCTACCTATATTCAGCTTCCCAGCATTTCCCTGGACAGAATAACCTTTAAATTATCACAATCCATGGGACACTGATTTATTAAGAATTTGACTTTGTGAGAAACCAAGAATATTTTACACAATTCCTCCTGCTAGAATGTATCAAAATGCCAGGTGTATTTTTAAACTGAGAACTTGAGGCTGTTTATTTTCACCATTCTCAGAAGAGGTTGACAGGACATGATTAATGGAAAATTACAGGCTAGGTTTTCAGAAAACATTCTCTCCTTTACTTAGCACCATTACTTAACTGTTCAGATTAGCCACTACATCTACTACTAAAAACATGTGGCAAATTTTAGGTGCAATTAGTACATAAGCACTTAAGAGATCCAATGAAATAAAATTTGAAAATCAGGTTACAATTTTTATTTTAGTGCATTTGCACATATATTTTGACCTCTGAATCATCATTATTTTAAAAGGATCTTTCAACATTTGCTAAAACTCCTTTGAAATTTGAAGTGATTATAAGAATTTTTTTTCACTGTAGTAAATCTTAAACAACCACCACTTAAGGGAAACACAATATACTTTTCCATGAATCACTGTGGATGACACCAAATGTTTAGGTGATGTGATGTTGGAAAGAAGAAGCATTCCACAATATAAGATTCTGTGGTGCATGAAGTATGTAATACTTATGAAAGAAAGGTTTATTTTATTTAAATATTCAATTTTTTAACACTTTAATTCTCAATCCTAAAAATAATCTAGTATGAGAGCTAAAATATCTGTGCTTTAGTAAAATTCAGGCTTTGTGCTTTGTACAATCTTAATATACATGCTCTGGATTCAAATATTCAATGAAAAATGTTTTGTTTAATATTTAAAAGTCAAGTTTATTTGATGAAAATCAGAGACTGAAAGGGCTTCCTAGGTGGCTCAGTGGTAAAGAATCTGCCTGCAAGTGTAGGAGACAAAGTAGACACGGGTTTGTTAGATCCCTGGGTCAGGAAGATCCGCTGGAGAAGTAAATGGTAACCCACTCTAGTATTCTTGTCAGGAGAATCCTATGGGCAGAGTAGCATGGTAGACTACAGTCTATGGGGTTGCAAAGAATCAGACATAACTGAAGCAACTGAGCATGCACACAAAGACTGAAAAATGACTGATCTTTTGGGTCATTCAAACAACTGAAGCAGATTGAGCGGCAGGTCTAATTGACTGAATATAGCTTGGTCACAAGGACAGCTGCCAAAAAACGATGTTACCCCCTCAAAAAAAAAAAAAAAAAAAAAAAGGTAGGCCTTGTTATTTGAGTGAATAAATTTTTACAGCAATCAATGGAAGGATTGTAGGCATTCCAAAATTTAGAAAACTTTAAAATGAAAACTAGAATTACATTATTATAGTGCATTTAGTGAACTCTGATTAAAGTGTAAAGGACTTTTTTAGATGGTAGAAGGTAATTGGTGGTGATGTCAAATGTGTATTACACACTTTCTTGGTTTCTGATGTTTCTCTAATTTTTAGTTTTCTGTTACTTGGTGAGATTTTGAATTAGTTTCATTGCTATTATCTACTTGGTTTTACATTTGTAATTGTGTTCAGTGTGAATATCAAAAAAAAAAGGGAAGGATGTTCTCATTATATAATTTCAATACTATTTTTTAGTTATCTTTTCTAAATAAATGAAGTTCCTCCTTCCCCATAGGTATAATTAAAACATATATAGCAAACATAGCTCTCATTATAGTGGCATACAATTTTAAAATAACTATGTAACTATGTAGTCTTCTATATTTCATCCATAAACTATTTTTTTCTCATTTTTTGATACTGATAGAACCCAGCTGAGATACTTTTACCTCTAATTGAATGACACTATTTTAAAGCATCTCAAATAATGTTTTGTTTCTTTATCACAACATATTTCAGAAATGTGGACAAAGATCAACAAAATCATTTTAATTTTCTATGATAAAAAATGAAAAGAATAATAAAAAGAACAACTGGAATAATATAATCAGGAATATTTTTAAAGTTAATGTATCTTTATATGGTATGTTGGGCAACATTTTACTGGAGTAAGTATATTTATTATAGATTGGCTCAGATCATTATAGCATTTTTTAATCTTACCAGGTCCCAAGAAACTTTTATGCACTCTGGTAATATGCAAATTACCAGAGTGTATCACTCTGGTCATAAGCAAAATAAATAAAATCCAAAATTAATTAAAATGATTTGGAACTGATCTACACGCCATTAAAGGTAACTTCTCATTTTCAAACTTGTGAATATAAACAATATTTTAATTGTGTATTAATTTTTCAAAAGCTCAAGGATTAATTCTACAACATAGCAAAATTCAGCTGGCAAAAGATTGAATTTTTCTGTGGTTCTATTAGCTGTTTAATTCTTGCAATAACAAAAAAAAAAAATGATGTCTAGCTTTCAGGTAACAGTTCAGCTTGAAAAATCACCTGTCAATTTGGTAACTGATATTCTTATTCATTATGTTTTCATCTGATTGCCTTAAAGCTATGGTTTTATACAGTGTCATAGTTATGAATTTGATACTAATACATTTCTCATTATGAAATTTACTGTTGTTAACCCACTACATACTTGTAGAATTATTTATAAAGTAGATCACAGAACTTATAAGCATCTGACAAGATGTTCACAAGTACCCCCCTGCCCCTCATCACTATAGATTTATGTTGTTGTCATTTAGTCACTAAGTCATGTCCAGCTCTTTGCAACTCCATGAACTGTAGCCAGCCAGGTTCTCCTGTCCATGGGAGTCTCCAGACAAGAATACTGGAGTGAGTAGTCATGCCCTTCTCTAGGGGATCTTTCTCACCCAGGGATCAAACCCACATCTCTTAGATCTTCTGCATTGGCAAGTGGGTTCTTTATCACTAGTGCCACCTGGGAAGCCCATTTACACTGTATTAAGTCATATAATAATTTAATAATATAATAATCTAGAAATAATTTAAAGTCTTCAGGAGGGCGTTCATAGGCTATGTGCACATATTATGCCATTTTATATAAAGGAGTTGAGCATCTAGGGACTTTGGTATCCCCTGGGTCCTGGGACAAATCCCCTGAATATACTGAGGGATGACTGTAGTTAAGTGACCTGGGTTGGGTCACACAGATGAAGGTTAGAATCTTAGGGTGGGGTGGGATGTTTCGAGAGAACAGCATCAAAACATGTATATTATCTAGGGTGAAACAGATCACCAGCCCAGGTTGGATGCATGAGACCAGTGCTCGGACCTGGTGCACTGGGAAGAGCCAGAGGAATCGGGTGGAGAGGGAGGTGGGAGGGAGGATCGGGATCGGGAATACATGTAAATCCATGGCTGATTCATGTCAATGTATGACAAAAATCATGAAAATATTGTAAAGTAATTAGCCTCCAACTAATAAAAATAAAGGAAAAAAACAAAACCAAAAAAAGATAGAATCTTAAATTTAATGTTTAATTACCTGATAATTTTGAACAAATTCCTTAACCTTTCAGAGCCTCAACTTCCTCATCTATATAATACGGACAAGAGTAATTACTGTCTCATAGGGCTCCCCTGGTGGCTCAGACATTAAAGAATCTCCTGCAATGCGGGAGACCTGGGTTCTATTCCTGGGTTGGGAAGATCCCCTGGAGGAGGGCATGACAACCCACTCCAGTATTCTTGCCTGGACAATCCCCATGGACGGAGGAGCCTGGAAGGCTACAGTCCATGGGGTCACAAAGAGTTGGACACAACTGAGCAACTAAGCACAGTACATAGGGTCCCTATAAGAATGAGATAAGAATGATAAATGCTAGTTCCTAACTAAAAATTATTGAACACTCATTAACAACAAAAGCAACAAGAACAGGGATCATTGATTTACATCCAATAGTTAGAAGAATATTCAAATATTTGAAGAAATAATATGAGATGAGACCTTTTCAGATGATTAATATATTTTATATTCAATTTGTATTATTTTATAATTATTATCTACAGTTCAATCCCACCCTGGTTTAAAACAAAAGTGAAATATTTAAATTGTTGATATGTCCACACTTTGATTAGAAATGAAAGCTAACATAACACAGTATATTTTTTTAAAAGAAACCCTGAATACACTCTGCTTTCCTTTCCCATAGATTGTAAAAAAAAACAAACAAACAAAAAAAACTTTTTGTTTTGAAATGTAGATTCACATGCAGTTGGAAGAAATAATACAGAGACATCATATGTACCCTTCACCTAATTTCTCCCAATGATAATATCTTTTAAAACTATAGTATAATATCACAACCAGGATTTTGACATTGATATAATTTGCTGATTTTATTCAGCTTCCACCAGTTTTACACATATTTGTTTGTATGCGTGTCCACATATATGTATTCAGTTCTATGCAATTTTATTATAGGTGAAGGTTGATGTGATCAGCACCACCACAGTCAGTACATCAGTTCAGTTCAGTCACCCAGTTGTGTCCGACTCTTTGTGACCCCATGAATCGCAGCACACCAGGCCTTCCTGTCCATCACCAACTCCCGCAGTTTACTCAAACTCATGTCTATCGAGTTGGTGATGCCATCCAACCATCTCATCCTCTGTCGTCCCCTTCTCCTCCTGCCCCCAAACCCTCCCAGCATCAGGGTCTTTTCCAATGAGTCAACTCTTCGCATGAGGTGGCCAAAGTATTGGAGTTTCAGCTTCAGCATCAGTCCTTCCAATGAACACACAGGACTTATCTCCTTTAGGATGGACTGGTTGGATCTCTTTGCAGTCCAAGGGACTCTCAAGAGTCTTCTCCAACACCACAGTACAAAAGCATCAATTTATTGGCACTCAGCTTTCTTCACAGTCCACCTCTCACATCCATTCATGACCACTGGAAAAACCATAGCCTTGACTAGACAGACCTTTGTTGGAAAGTAATCTCTCTGCTTTTCAATATGCTATCTAGGTTGGTCATAACTTTCCTTCCAAGGAGTAAGTGTCTTTTAATTTCATGGCTGCAATCACCATCTGCAGTGATTTTGGAGCCCAGAAAAATAAAGTCTGACACTGCTTCCACTGTTTCCCCATCTCAGTCTCAAGGCATAGGCATGAATTTCTTTATATTCCCATTTATGGTGGGCTAACTACCAACAAGCTTGACCACTTCTTCCATTCAGACCTCACCTGACACCCCTACTTAAGGAAAAAAAATCCCACCCAGAACTAGCCACTGGAGACCTTGTGTGTGCCCAACTCCGGTCAAGTAACTGGGGGTCCTGGGAGCTAGGCCTGCTCAATATCTTATATCTTTTTCTTCGGAGGTTGACCTGCTTTAGCCTGCTTGGGGATCCATCAGTAGCCGGGGATCTTGGGAACTCGACCTGTTTAGTATCTGGTTCTCCAGAGGTTCACATCTTGAACCTGCTCAGGATCTGGTTCTCAGGTGCTTTGACCTGCCCAGGGATCTGGTCCTCAAGACACTGAACTGCTTCAACCTGCTTGAGGATACACATCCTGACCCAGGGGCATCAAACTCTCAGGATGCTGCAGTGCTGGGAAGGATGAATGCCAAAAATACTCACTCTAGAGAAGCTCACTTGCGAGAATAGAAGGAGGTCTACTAGTTTTTTTTTTTTTTTTTTCCTGTCGTCACTGTTATTTCACAGATGGGAAATAACAAATCCACTACACGCTTGAGATGCATCCTTAACAACTGGGAGCTGTTCAACTCTCAGATTCTAAGGGAAAGAGGAGCTTGAGATTATTTTGTAATATCATATGACCACAATACCCTCTAGTGGATGTTGAACTCTGGCCCAAGAATGGGAGTGTAAATTACACTACCATCCTACAGCTAGAACTATTCTGCAAAAGGCAGGGGAAATGATAAGAGGTCCCCTATGTCCAACTTTTGTTCCAACTAAGAGACATGAAGGGAATATGCCTTAAATATGGGATTAATGTATACCCTAAAAATGAGCCTACTAGGCCAGTGGTGTTAGATCCAGATAACCAAGAAGAAGAAGCTCCCAAGGAAGGTTTTGCACAAAAGCCAGCCAGAATATGTCTCTTGGTTGAAACTGGAGGGGAATTTGGACCAACGCAGGTCCATAAGCCCTTCTCCCTCCTAGAACTAAGATAGATCAAACAAGACCTGGGAGGCTATACAGAGGATCCAGGAAAATATACGATATGTTTCAACACCTTACTTTGGCTTTTGACATGATATGGAAAGACATGATAGTCATATTCAATCAAACCTTATCTGACCCTGAGTACATTAAGGTCTTAAAAGAATCCCAAATGTATGCTATGGAGCTTCACATATCAAGTGATAAATATCTGGTGGGGGAAACCTTAGTCCCTTCCTCAGATCACAGCTGCAACTATGACCCTGAGCACATTTTGGAAAGAGACAATTTTCTAATCTGTGTAAAGGCAAGACTAAAAGCAGCCCAACAAAGTGTAATTAGCTATGTCTGGGTTACTCAGCAGTTACTCAGGAACACAATGAGAACCCAATTGCCTTCCTGGAAAGGGTAAAAGAAGGCCCTCAAAAAGGTTTCCAATCTATACTTAGACTCTTATGAGAGGCAGGTGATTTTAAAGAACAGATTCCTGTCCCAATGTGCATCAGACATCAAGGTAAAGTTACAACAGATACAGCAGTAGGATCCTGCTGCCTCTTTAGATGAGGTGGTGCAGAGAGTCACCAATATCTTTTAAAACAGATAACAAAAATGGCAGAAGAATAGGACAGGGAGACCACTTTCTCCCCCACAAATTAATCAAAAGAACATTTGAAGGCTGAGCAAACTCCGCAAAACAACTTCTGATCACTAGCAGAGGACATCATGCACCCAGAAAAGCAGCCCATTGTCTTCGAAAGGAGTTAGGACAAAATATAAAAGATAAAAAGAGAGACAAAAGAGCTAGGGATGGAGACCCGTCCCGGTGAGGAAGTTGTAATAGAAGAAGCTTCCAAACATCAGGAAACCCTCTCACTGGCGGGCCTGGGGGAAGTTTTCGAATCTTGGAGGGCAACCTAACTGAGAGGAAAAATAAATAAAACCCACAGATTACATGCATAAAAGCAACTCCCAACAGAAAAGTACCCCAGACGCTCGCATCTGCCACCAGCAAGTGGGGGCCAAACAGAGAGGAGCAGGTGGCATTGCTCAGGGTAAGGACTGGGCCTGAATGCTCTGAGGGCAATCGGAGGGAGCTAACGTGAGATAGCAACTTAAATTGTGGGATAGCAAGAGAGAGAGAGAAAGAGCTAGCTGGCTGCGGACTGGCCCATCCCCTGCCGGAGGCAGGAGGCAAGGGCGGGGGAGGGGCAAACTTGGCCAAAGAGACAGCATCCTCTACCAAACTGCAAACAGGCTTCCAGTTTCTAGCCAAAGACTTCCTGAGATTCTGGATGGTTGACATCTGCCAGGAGGGTCACAGCTAGAGACCAAATCCCCAGAAGAGACACAAGTTGCACCGCACCGGTGCATGGGGAAACTGAGGCTGGGACCATGGAGGGGATAAGGAACACTGCACCCGCGGGGAGTGTGTTCATATAGCTCCTGGCTGCCTGAGCTGCTCCCACCAGGAAAGGCACAAAACGTAGGCCCAACCGAGTCTGCGCTTTTGTGGAGTACCCAAAAACTGGAACCACATGCAACTCAGGGCCCGCTCCCTATACAGCAACCTGGAGCCTGAGTAGTGTAGACGGGGAAAGCACACACACAGAGAGTGGGGCCAAACCCAGTGCAGCCAGAACACTGCGAATGCTCCCCATACAGGCCAGTGATATTTGTCTGCAGTGCCCCTCCCTCCCCACAACACGACTGAACAAGTGAACCTAAACAAGAGACCATCTCTGTCTGCTTGTGTCAGGACAGAAATTAGACACTGAAGAGACTGCAGACAGAAGCCAAATAAACAAAGGGAACTGCTTCAGAAGTGACCGGTGCAACAGATTGAAATACCTGTAGTTAACACCGACTACAGCAGAAGGGGCCTATAGATACTGAGAAGTGTAAGCTGTATCAAGGAGATATCCGAAACTGAACTGAACCCACACTGCCTGCAACAGCTCCAGAGAAATTCCTAGATATATTTTTACTATTTTTTAATTAAATTTTTTTTAAAATTTTTTTCTTTTATTTTCTTATAAAATTCCCTATTACTCCTCTATTACTCCTTAGTTTTCATTTTCTTTTATTTTCTTTTAAAGTCCTCTATTACTCCTCTATTACTCCTTAGTTTTCATTTTTATTTCACTATAACCTTGCAAAAAAAAAGACCCTATTTTTAAAGCAAACTTCATATATATTTCTTAAATTTTTTTGTGTTTTTGTCTTTGTTTTTAATATTGTATTTTTAAGAGTCTAACCTCTACTCTAGATTTTTAATCTTTGTTTTTCAGTATTCAATATCAATTTTGGACATTTAAGAATCCAATATTTAGTAGCCACTTTTACTCAGGAGTGGGATGATTACTCTCTCCCCCTTTTGACTCTCCTTTTTCTCCCCCAGATCACCTCTATTTCCTCTCTCTCCCTTCTCTTTTTAGTCCAATTCTGTGAATCTCTGTGGGTGTTCTGGGCTGTGGACAACACTTAGGGAACAAAGTACTGCCTGGATCTTTCTCTCTTCTCTTGAATCCCCCTTTTTCTCCTCCTGCTCACCTCTATCTCCTTCCTCCCTCTCCTCTTCTTCATGTAACTCTGTCAACCTCTCTGGGAGTCCATCATGGTGGAGAATCATTTCACCATTAACCTAGAAGTTTTATTATCAGTGCTGTATAGTTGGAGAAGTCATGACACTACTGGAAGAATAAGACTGAAATCCAGAGACAGGAGACTTAAGCCCAAAACCTGAGAACACCAGAGAACTCCTGACTACAGGGAACATTAAGTAATAAGAGGTCATCCAAAAGCCTCCATACCCACATTGAAACCAATCACCACCCAAGAGCCAATAAGTTCCAGAGCAAGACATACCATGCAAATTCTCCAGCAATGCAGGAACATAGCACTGAGCGTCAACATACAGGCTGCCCAAAGTCACACCAAACACATAGACCCATCTCAAAACTCACAACTGGACACTTCATTGCACTCCAGAGAGAAGAAATCCAGTTGCATGCACCAGAACACCGATGCAAGCTTCCCTAACCAGGAAACCTTGACAAGCCAATCGTCCAAACCCACCCACTGGGAGAAACCTCCACAATATAAAGGAACCACAGACCACCAGAATACTGAAAGTGCACCCCAAACACAGCAATCTAAACAAGATGGAAAGGCAGAGAAATACCCAGCAGGTAAAGGAACATGAAAAATGCATACCAAGCCAAACAAAAGAGGAGGAGATAGGGAATCAACCTGAAAAAGAATTTAGAATAATGATAATAAAAATGATCCAAAATCTTGAAAACAAAATGGAGTCACAGATAAATAGCCTGGGGACAAGGACTGATAAGATGCAAGAAATGTTTAACATGTACCTAGAAGAAATAAAAGAGAGTCAATTAAAAATGAATAATTCAATAAATGAGATAAAAAACACTCTGGAGGGAAACAACAGAAGAATAACGGAGGCAAAAGAGGATAAGTGAGGTAGAAGATAAATTGGTGGAAATAAATGAAGCAGAGAGGAAAAAAGAAAAGAATCAAAAGAATTGAGGACAACCTCAGGGACATCTGGGACAATGTGACACGCCCCAACATTCGAACCATAAGAGTCCCAGAAGAAGAAGACAAAAAGAAAGGCCGTGAGAAAATACTCGAGAAGGTAACAGCTGAAAACTTCCCTCAAATGGGAAGGAAATAGTCACACAAGTCCAAGAAACCCAGAGAACACCCCAAGACACATATTAATCAAATTAACAAAGATCAAACACAAAGAACAAATATTAAAAGCAGCAAGGGAGAAACAACATATAACACACAAAGGGATTCCCATAAGGATAACAGCTGATCTATCAATAGAAGCTCTTCAGGCCAGAAGGGAATGGCAGGACATACTTAAACTAATGAAAGAGAATAACCTACAACCCAGATTAGTGTACCCAGGAAGGATCTCATTCAGATATGAAGGAGAATTCAAAAACTTCACAGACAAGCAAAAGCTGAGAGAATTCAGCACCACCAAACCAGCTTTTCAACAAATGCTAAATCATCTTCTCTAGACAGGAAACACAGAAAGGTTGTATAAATGTGAACCCCAAACAGCAAAGTAAATGGCAATGGGATCATACCTATCAATAATTACCTTAAATATAAATGGGTTGAATGCCCCAACCAAAAGACAAAGACTGGCTGAATGGACACAAAAACAAGATCCCCATATATTCAGTCTACAAGAGACCAACCTCAAATCAAGGGGCATTTAAGACTGAAAGTGAAGGGCTGGAAAAAAAATTATTTCATGCAAACGGAGACCAAACAAAAGCAGGAGTCACAATACTCATATCAGATAAAATAGACTTTAAAATAAAGGCTGTGAAAAGAGACAAAGAAGGACACTACATAATGATCAAAGGATCAATCCAAGAATAAGATATAGCAATTATAAATATATATGCATGCAACATAGGAGCACCGCAATATGTAAGGTAAATGCTAATGAGTATAAAAGGGGAAATTAACAATAACACAATAATAGTGGGAGGCCTTAATTCCCCACTCACACCTATGGATAGATCAACTAAACAGAAAATTAAAATTAACAAGGAAACACAAACTTTAAATGACACAATAGACCAGACCTAATTGATATCTATAGGACATATCACCCCAAAATAATCAATTTCACCTTTTTCTCAAGTGCACACTGAATGTTCTCCAGAAGAGATAACATCCTGGGCCATAAATCTAGCCTTGGTAAATTCAAAAAAATTGAAATCAATCCAGTCATCTTTTCTGACCACAGTGCACTAAGATTAAATCTCAATTACAGGAAAAAAAAAAAACAACCTATTAAAATTCCAACATATGGAGGTTAAATAACATGCTTCTGAATAACCAACAAATCATAGAAGAAATCAAAATATGCATAGAAATGAATGAAAATGAAAACACAACAACCCAAACCTATGGGACACTGTAAAAGCAGTGCTAAGGGGAAGGTTCATAGCATTACAGGCTTACCTCAAGAAACAAGAAAAAAGTCAAATAAATAACCTAACTCTACACCTAAAGCAACTAGAGAAGGAAGAAATGAAGAACCCCAGGGTTAGTAGAGGAAAGACATTTTAAAAATTAGGGCAGAAATAAATGCAAAAGAAACGAAAGAGACCATAGCAAAAATCAACAAAGATAAAAGTTGTGCTTTTAAAAAGATAAACAAAATTGACAAACCATTAGCAAGAATCGTTAAGAAACAAAGGGAGAAGAACCAAATCAACAAAGTTAGAAATGAAAATGGAAAGATCACAACAGACAACACTGAAATACAAAGGATCATAAGAGACTACTACCAGCAGCTCTATGCCAATAAAATGGACAACTTGGAAGAAGTGAACAAATTCTTAGAAAAGTATAACTTTCCAAAACTGAACCAGGAAAAAAGAAGATCTTAACAGACCCATCACAAGCACAGAAATCGAAACTGTGATCAGAAATCTTCCAGCAAACAAAAGCCCAGGACCAGATGGCTTCACAGCTGAATTCTACCAAAAATTTAGAGACGAGCTAAGACCCATTTTACTCAAACTCTTCCAGAAAATTGAAGAAGAAGGTAAATTCCCAAACTCATTCTATGAGGCCACCATCACCCTAATTCCAAAACCAGAAAAAGATGCCACAAAAAAAAAGAAAACTACAGGCCAATATCACTGATGAACATAGACACAAAAATCCTTAACAAAATTTTAGCAAAGAGAATACAACAACATATTAAAAAGATCATACATCATGACCAAGTGGGCTTTATCCCAGGAATGAAGGAATTCTTTAATATCCACAAATCAGTCAATGTAATATACCACACTAACAAATTGAAATATAAAAACCGTATGATTATCTCAATAGAGGCAGAAAAAGCCTTTGACAAAATCCAACATCAAGTTATTATAAAAGCCTTCCAAAAAGCAAGAATAGAAGGAATATACCTCAAAATAATAAAAGCTATGTATAACAAACCCACCGCAAACATTATCCTCAGTGGTGAAAGATTGAAAGCAAGTCCCCTAAAATCAGGAACAAGAAAAAGGTGCCAACTCTCACCACTACTATTCAACATAATTTTGGACGTTTTGGCTGCAGCAATTAGAACAGAAAAAGAAATAAAGGGAATCCAGATAGGAAAGGAAGAAGTGAAACTCCCACTGTTTGCAGATGACATGATCCTCTACATAGAAAACCCCAAACATTCTACCAGAAAATTAGTAGAGCTAATCAATGAATATCATAGAGTTGCAGGATATAATTAACACACAGAAATCCCTTGCATTCCTATACATTAACAATGAGAAAACAGAAAGAGAAATTAAGGAAACAATACCATTCACCACTGCAACAAAAAGAATAAAATACTTAGGATTATATCTACCTAAAGAAACAAAAGACCTATATATGTAAAACTATAAAACACTGATAAAGGAAATAAAAGAAAGACACAAATAGATGGAGAAATAAACCGTGTTCAGGGATTGGAATAATCAATATTGTCAAAATGACTATACTACCCAAAGCAATCTATAGATTCAATGCAATCCCTATCAAGTTACCAACGGTATTGTTCACAGAACTAGAACAAATAATTTCACAATTTTTATGGAAATACAAAAAAACTTGAACAGCCAAAGCAACATTTAAAAAGAAGAATGGAACTGGAGGAATCAACTTGCCTGACTTCAGGCTCTACTACAAAGCCACAGTCATCAAGAGAGTATGGTACTGGCACAAAGACAGAAATATTGATCAATGAAACAAAATAGCCAAGAGATAAATCCACATTCCTATGGACACCTTATCTTCAAAAAAGGAGGCAAGGATTTATAATGGAAAAAAGGCAACCTCTTTAACAAATAGTGTTGGGAAAACTGGTTAACCACTTGTAAAAGGATGAAATTAGAACACTTTCTAACACCATAAACAAAAATAAACTCAAAATGGATTAAAGATCTAAATGTAAGACCAGAGACTATAAAACTCCTAGAGGAGAACATAGGTAAAACACTCTCCGACATCACAGCAGGATCCTCTATGACCCACCTCCCAGAATATTGGAAATAAAAGTAAAAATAAACAAGTGGGACCTAATGAAACTTAAAAGCTTTTGCACAACAGAGGAAACTATAAGCAAGGTGAAAAGACAGCCTTCAGAATGGGAGAAAATGATAGCAAATGAAGCAACAGACAAAGGATTAATCTCAAAAATGTACAAGCAACTCCTGCAGCTCAATTCCAGAAAAATAAATGACCCAATCAAAAAATGGGCCAAAGAACTAAACAGACATTTCTCCAAAGAAGACATACAGATGGCTAACAAACACACGAAAAGATGCTCAACATCACTCACTATCAGAGAAATGCAAATCAAAACCACAATGAGGTACCATTACATGCCAGTCAGAATGGCTGCTATCCAAAAGTCTACAAGCAATAAATGCTGGAGAGGGTGTGGAGAAAAGGGAACCCTCTTACACTGCTGATGGGAATGCAAACTAGTACAGCCACTATGGAGAATAATGTGTAGATTCCTTAAAAAACTGGAAATAGAACTGCCATATGACCCAGCAATCTCACTCCTGGGCATACACACCAAGGAAACCAGATCTGAAAGAGACACATGCACCCCAATGTTCATTGGAGCACTGTTTAAAATAGCCAGGACAGGGAAGCAACCTAGACGCTCATCAGCAGACAAATCTATAAGAAAGCTCTGGTATGTATACACAATGGGATATTACTCAGTCTTTAAAAGTAATACAGTTGAATAAGTTCTAATGAGATGCATCAAACTGGAACCCATTATACAGAGTGAAGTAAGCCAGAAAGATAAACATCAATACAGTATACTAATGCATATATGTGGAATTTAGAAAGATGGTAATGATAATCCTATATGCAAGACACAAAAAGAGACACAGATGTATAGAACAGACATTTGGACTCTATGGGAGAAGGCGAGGGTGGGATGATCTGAAAGAACAGCATTGAAGCATGCATATTATCAAGTGTGAAACAAATCATCAGTCCAGGTTGGATGCATGAGACAAGTGCTCAGGGCTGGTGCACTGGGTGATGACCCAGAGGGATGGAATGGGGAGGAGTTGGGAGAGGGGTTCAGAATGGGGAACACATGGTTCAGGATGGGGAACACATGGTTCAGGATGGGGAACACATGGTGGATTCATGTCAATGTATGGCAAAAACCACTACAATATTGTAAAGTAATTAGCCTTCAACTAATAAAAATAAATGGAAAAAAAAATAAAACAGAGAACAGAAAAGGGAAGTAAAATCCCAGGAAAGGGAAAAAAGGTAAAAAACTAGGTATGTTCAGATGCTGGCCACCCTCCACAGATGCCCTATGGCAAACCCTAAGTCCTTAAAGGACAAAGCATAATATAAAGGCTGCATTTGTAAACAGGAGGGACATTGGGCTAAAGAGTGTCCTAATTGTGGCCACCTTCCTCAGACAGTTTGCTACAAATGCCACCAGTTGGGACATTGGACAGCACTCTGTCTTCAGGACTTGAGAGCCTCAAGGTTTTCTTCCCCCTCAATGGTTAAACAGGACTGAAGCAGCCTGCTCCAGCCAGCTCCCCATTACAAATAACAATCATGGGGCTGGAGCTGAGGGTGCAACTGAATGTGGCAAGTAGGTCTGATAATTTCTTGGTTGACAATGGGGCCAATTACTCTGTCCTGACCTCTTACTCTGGAGCCTTCTCCCCCTGAACTTGTACCAACTTGTACCTGAACTTTTACTTTAAGGTGATATAGGGAAAATGTTAGAAAAAGATTCACCAAGCACTTCTTTATTGCTGTGATGGAAAGATATTTTCACATCAGTTCCTGGTGGTTCCTGAGTGCCCTGTTCACTTATTGGAAAGAGATATACTTCCTAATCTGGGAACCACCCTTGTGGTGGGAAGCTTTTCAGCCCCAAGAGCTCTACAGATCACAGTTGCTACTGAGGAACCCACTGTGGCCTCTCCCAGAGTAAGGGACCAAAAACTATGGAAGGAAAAAGTTTACACCCAGGTGGGGGACCAGGGGACTCCTAGGTGAGCACACCAAGGTAAAACAGTTGTCGTGGTCCTCTGAGATTCAATTCATTTTCCAATTGGAATTGACACGCCCTCAAAAAGAAGCTTGGGAAGGACCGAAGTCTCTAATAAACAAGTTCTTGCAGTTCACTTCAGTTCAGTCACTCAGTTATGTCCAACTCTATCTGACACCATGGACTGGAGCAAACCAGACTTCCCTGTCCATCGTCAACTCCTGGAGCTTGCTCAAACTCATGTCCATTGAGTTGGTGATGCCATCCAACCATCTCATCCTCTGTCATCCCCTTCTCCTCCTGCCTCCAATCATTCCCAGAATCAGGGTCTTTTCAAATGAGTCAGTTCTTCACATCATTTAGCTAAAGTATTGGACATTCAGCTTCAGCATCAGTCCTTCCAATGATTATTCAGGACTTATATCCTTTAGAATTGACTGGTTTAATCTCCTTGCAGTCCAAAGGACTCTCAAGAGGCTTCTCCAACACCACAGTTCAAAAGCATCACTTCTTCAGTGCTCAGCTTTCTTATGGTCCAACTCCTACATCTACACATGAACAGTGGAAAAAACATAGCTTTGACTATATGGACTTTGAGAGAAAATAATGTCTCTGCTTTTGAATATCCATATCTGAGGTTATTGATATTTCTCCCTGAAAACATGATACAAGCTTGGGCTATATCCAGTATGGCATGGCATGTGATGCACCCTGAATATAAGTTAAATAATCAAGGTGAAAATATACAGAATTCATGTGGCCCTTTCCCAATTTGGAACCAGTCTGTTGTTCCACATCCAGTTCTAACTGTTGATTCTTGACCTGCATATAGGTCTCTCAGGAGGCAGATAAGGTGGTCTGGTACTCCCATCTCTTTTTTTTTTTTTTTTTTAAATTTTTATTAGTTGGAGGCTAATTACTTTACATCATTACAGTAGTTTTTGTCATACATTGATATGAATTAGCCATGGATTTACATGTACTCCCCATCCCAGTCCCCCCTCCCACCTCCCTCTCCACCCGATCCCTCTGGGTCTTCCCAGTGCACCAGGCCTGAGCACTTGTCTCATGTACCCAACCTGGGCTGGTGATCTGTTTCACCCTAGATAATATACATGTTTCAATGCTGTTCTCCTGAAACATCCCACCCTCGCCTTCTCCCAGAGTCCACAAGTCTGTTCCATACATCTGAGTCTCTTTTTCTGTTTTGCATATAGGGTTATTGTTACCATCTTTCTAAAGTCCATATATATGTGTTAGTATACTGTAATGGTCTTTATCTTTCTGGCTTACTTCGCTCTGTATAATGGGCTCCAGTTTCATCCATCTCATTAGAACTGATTCAAATGAATTCTTTTTAATGGCTGAGTAATATTCCATGGTGTATATGTACCACAGCTTCCTCATCCATTCGTCTGCTGATGGGCATCTGGGTTGCTTCCATGTCCTGGCTATTATAAACAGTGCTGCAATGAACATTGGGGTGCATGTGTCTCTTTCAGATCTGGTTTCCTTGGTGTGTATGCCCAGAAGTGGGATTGCTGGGTCATACGGCAGTTCTATTTCCAGCTTTTTAAGAAATCTCCACACTGTTTTCCATAGTGGCTGTACTAATTTGCATTCCCACCAACAGTGTAAGAGGGTTCCCTTTTCTCCACACCCTCTCCAGCATTTATTGCTTGTAGACTTTTGGATAGCAGCCATCCTGACTGGCGTATAATGGGTACTCCCATCTCTTGAAGAACTTTCCATAGTTTGTTGTGAACCACAGAGGCAAAGACTTTAGTGTAGTCAATGAACCATAATTAGATGTTTTTCTGGAATACTTCTGCTTTTTTTATGATCCAGTAGAGGTTGGCAATTTGCTCTCTGGTGCCTCTGCCTTTAATAAATCCAACTTCAACATCTGGAAGTTCTTGGTTCACATACTGTTGAAGCCTATCTTGGAGAATTTTGAGCACTTGTTTGCTCTCATGTAAGATGAGTAAAATTGTGTGATAATTTGAGCATTCTTTAGCATTGCCTTTCTTTGGATTGAAATGAAAACGACCTTTTCCAGTCCTATGGCCACTGCTGAGTTTTCCAAACTTGTTGGCATATTCAGTGCAACACTCTAACATCATCATCTTTTAGGATTTTTTTTTTCCTTTTAATGTTGATTTATTTATTTTCTTCCATTTATTTTTATTAGTTGGAGGCTAATTACTTTACAATATTGTCATGAATTTTGTCATACATTGACATGAATCAGCCATGGATTTACATGTATTCCCCATCCCGATCCCCCTCCCACCTCCCTCTCCACCCGATTCCTCTGGGTCTTCCCGGTGCACCAGGCCCGAGCACTGGTCTCATGCATCCAACCTGGGCTGGTGACCTGTTTCACCCTAGATAATTACATGTTTCAATGCTGTTCTCTTGAAACATCCCACCCTCGCCTTCTCCCACAGAGTCCAAAATTCTGTTCTGTACATCTGTGCCTCTTTTTCTGTTTTGCATATAGGGTTATCGTTACCATCTTTCTAAATTCCATATATATGCATTAGTATACTGTATTGGTCTTTATCTTTCTGGCTTACTTCACTCTGTATAATGGGCTCCAGTTTCATCCATCTCATTAGAACTGATTCAAATGAATTCTTTTTAATGGCTGAGTAATATTCCATGGTGTATATGTACCACAGCTCCCTTATCCATTCGTCTGCTGATGGGCATCTAGGTTGCTTTCATGTCCTGGCTATGATAAACAGTGCTGCGATGAACATTGGGGTACACGTGTCTCTTTCAGATCTGGTCTCCTTGGTGTGCATGCCCAGAAGTGAGATTGCTGGGTCATATGGCAGCTCTAATTCCAGTTTTTAAAGAAATCTCCACACTGTTCTCCATAGTGGCTGTACTAGTTTGCATTCCCACCAACAGTGTAAGAGGGTTCCCTTTTCTCCACACCCTCTCCAGCATTGATTGCTTGTAGACTTTTGGATAGCAGCCATCCTGACTAGCGTGTAATGGTACCTCATTGTGGTTTTGATTTGCATTTCTCTGATAATGAGTGATGTTGAGCATCTTTTCATGTGTTTGTTAGCCATCTGTATGTCTTCTTTGGAGAAATGTCTGTTTAGTTCTTTGGCCCATTTTTTGATTGGGTCATTTATTTTCCTGGAATTGAGCTGCAGGAGTTGCTTGTATGTTTTTGAGATTAATCCTTTGTCTGTTGCTTAGTTTGCTATTAGTTTCTCCCAATCTGACGGCTGTCGTTTCACCTTGCTTATAGTTTCGTTTGTTCTGCAAAAGCTTTTAAGTTTAATTTGGTCCCATTTGTTTATTTTTGCTTTTATTTCCAATATTCTGGGAGGTGGGTCATAGAGGATCCTGCTGTGATTTATGTCGGAGAGTGTTTTGCCTATGTTCTCCTCTAGGAGTTTTATAGTCTCTGGTCTTACATTTAGATCTTTAATCCATTTTGAGTTTATTTTTGTGTATGGTATTAGAAAGTGTTCTAGCTTCATTCTTTTACAAATGGTTGACCAGTTTTCCCAGCACCACTTGTTAAAGAGGTTGTCATTTTCCATTGTATATTCTTGCCTCCTTTGTCGAAGATAAGTTGTCCATAGGTTCTTGGATTTATCTCTGGGCTTTCTATTCTGTTCCATTGATCTATATTTCTGTCTTTGTGTTTAGGATTTGAAATAGCTCAACTGGAATTGCATGACCTCCACTAGCTTTGTTCATAGTGATGCTTCCTAAAGCTCCTTAATTTCGAACTCCAGGATGTCTGGGTCTAGGTGAGTGATCACACAATTGTGGTTATCTGGGTCACTGAGGTCTTTTTTTTATAGTCCTTCTGTGTATTCTTGCCACCTCTTCTTAATATCTTCTGTTTCTATTAAATCCATACCGTTTCTGTCCTTCATTGTGCCCATGGTTGCATGTAATGTTTCCTTGGCATCTCTAATTTTCTTGAAGAGATCTCTAGTCTTTCCCATTCTTTTGTTTTCCTCTATTTCTTTGCATTGACCCCTTAAGAAGGCTTTTTCATCTCTACTTGCTATTCTTTGGAATTCTCCATTCAGGTGGATATATCTTTGCTTTTCTCCTTTCCCTTTTGCTTCTTCTCAACTATTTGTAAGGCCTCCTCAGACAATCATTTTGTCTTTTTGCATTTCCTTTTCTTGTGGAAGTTTTTGATCACTGCCTCCTGTACAATGTTATAAACTTCCTTCCATATTTCCTCAGCCTCTATGACTATCAGATCTAATCCCTTGAAACTACTTGTCACTTTCACTGTATAATTGTAAGGGATTTGATTTAGTTCATACCTCAATGTTCTAGTGTTTTTCCCTACTTTCTTCAAATCAAGTCTGAATTTTTCAAGAAGTTCATGATCTGAGCCACAGTCAGCTCCTGGTCTATTTTTTGTAACAATTTCCTTACTTGTGAGCTATTGCTCCCCACCAATTCACCATCTAACACCCCAATATTTTCTGTAAAGAAGAAGAATGAGGAACTGGTCCCAAGATGGTGCAGGGATAGGATGGGGAGACCACTTTCTCCACCTCAAATTCATCAAAAGATCATTTGAATATTGAGCAACTTCTAAAAAACAACTTCTGAACGCTGGTGAAAGACACCAAGCACCCAGAGAGGCAGCCCGATCTCTTCAAAAGGAGGTAGGACAAAATATAAAAGACAAAAACCGAGACAAAAGATTTAGAGATGAAGATACATCCTGGGTAGGGAGTCATGAAGGAGGAGACATTTCTGTATGGTAGGAAACCCTCTCACAGGCATGTCTGTGGGGAGTTTTTAAATTTCAGAAGGCAACATAACCAGGAGGAAAACAAACAAACAAACAAACACAGAATACGTGCCTAATGTCAACTACAAGCAGAGATGGAGAAATGACACAGATTCTCACATCCACCACCAGCGAGTGGGGGCTTTTTAGGTTGTGTGAGCTGCATAATCAGTCCTTAGAGTAAGAACCATGCCTGAAAGACCTGAGGACAATCTGAGGGAGCTAATGTAAGATAGCAAACCAAACCTTGGAATCACCAGTGAGACAAACAAAACAAAACCAAACAAAAACCAAAACAAAACAAAAAGAAACCCTTTCTCACCAAAGGCTCGAATATTGTCCAGTGAACCCTGGAACATTCACAGAAGAAAGGATTGCGCAAATAACAAAGGAGAGCAAGCCAGCTGCCATGCAGGGCCCTCCATCCCCAGAGGCAGAGAGGCAGGCATGCAACAGACAGAGCTGGAAGGCAAGGGGCTGCTGCAACCTCGGCATCAGAGACCACATCTTCCACCAAACTGAGCAGGCTCCCAGTTGCTAACCATATCTTCCTGGGATCCTAGATGGTTGACATCTGCCAGGAGTGTCACAGACTGAGATCATCTCCCCAGAGGAGACACACAACACACCTGGGACAGTGCATTCACAGAGCACCTGGGAAATTGAGTGTCCAGGACTGGGGAGGTGAATAAGACACAATGCCCATCTGGGACTGTGTGCTCACCAAGCACCCAGTCACCTGGGCTGCATGGATCTGGGAAGAGCACAAAATGCACAGCCCATCTGGGTCTGTGCCCCTGTGGAGTACCCGAGAACCTGAGCGGCTTACACTTGGTAAGTGCATGAAATGCAGGGCCACTTAGCACAGGGCCCTTGCAGAGTACCCTGGACCCTGGACAGTGTGGACCAGGGAAGTACATGCTGTCTTGGGCTGCAGCAAACCCAGTGTGGTCAACACACTGTGAGCAATCTCCTCACATGCCAGTGGTATTTGTTTGCAGTGTCCTTCCGTCCCCACAACATAACAAACAGGTGAGCCTAAATAAGTGACCACCTTCACCCCCTTGTGTCTGGGGGGAATTTAGACACTGAAGAGATTTGCAGACAGAGGGAGCCAAGATAAACAAAGAAGGGGGAACTGATCTGGAAGTGACAGGTGCAACAGATTAAAACCCTCCAATTAATACTGAGACTGTGCATTTTAGTGATGCTTATAAATCTTGAGAACAAGGACAAGCCGGGAAGAGGGACTATCTGGCCCTGAACTGAACTCACACTGCCCACAACTGCTACAGAGAAAGTCTTAGATATATTTTTACTATTATCACTATTTTAAAAATTGTTATATTCAATATTTTTTAAAAAATAGTTATTTATTATCTTTTCACTTTCATTTTATAGTCTACTATTACCTTTCAAAAAAACCCCTATTTTTAAAACAAATTACATATATATAATTATATATTAATATATATTATATATATATAATTTATAAATATATTAAATATATATTAAATATATATTTAAACAAATTACATATATAATTATATATAAATATATATTAAAATTTTAAATATATATATTTAAATGTATATATTTATATATACATTTATATATATAAATATATATAATTACATATATATTGTGATTGGCTTTGTTATGTATTTTTTATATTGTATTTTTCAGAGTCTAACCAATTTTCTAGGTTTTTAATCTTTGTTTTTTGATATTTGTTGTCAATTTTGTACCTTTCAGAATCTAACCTTCAGTACCCATTTTCACTCAGGGACTTGGTTACTGGCTTGATTGCTCTCTTCCCCTTTGATTCTCCCTTTTCTCCTTCATGTCAGCTCTATCTCCTTCCTCCTTCTTCTCTCCTCTACATAATTGTTAATCTCTCTGGGTGCACACGGCTGTGGAAAATTGTTTCACCATTAACCTACGGGTTTTATCTTCTGTGCTTTATAGACGGAGAAGACTTGAAGCTACTGTATGCGAAGGACTGAAAGCCAGAGGCAGGAAGTTTAACTCCAAAACCATAGAATATCAGAGAACTCCTGAATCCAGGGAACTTTAATAGACAAGAGCCCACCCAGAAGTCTCCTTACCTACACTGAAACCAAGCTCCTCCTAAGAGCCAACAAATTCCAGGGTAAGACACACAGTGCTAATTCTCCAGCAAAGCAGGGATACAACAAAAGACAGGCTGACAAAAGCCATGCCAAACCCATGGACACTCCCAATCTCCCTACTGGACACTTCATTGCAGTTCAGAGAGAAGAGATCCAGCTCTACGAAGCAGAACACAGACACAAGCCCCCCCAACCAGGAAAACTTGACAAGCCACACTAGTCCAACCCTACCCACAGGTAGCACACTCCACAATTAAGAGGAGCCACAAGCTTCCAGCCTGCAGAAAGTGCACCCCAAATAAAGCAATCTAAACAAATGAAAAGGCAGAGAAATATTCAGCTGGTAAAGACCATGATAAAAACCCATGAAACCAAAGAGGAGATAGGGAGTGAACCTGAAAAATCATTCAGAATAGTGATAATAAAGATTATCTAAAATCTTGAAAACAAAATGGAGTTGCACATAAATAGAGATAAGGATTGAGAAAATGTAAGAAAAGTTTAACAAGGACCTAGAAGAAATAAAGAGTCAACCAATACTGAACAATGTCATGACTTAGATGAAAAGCACTCTGCAGGGAACCAACAGTAGAATGGAGGATAAGTGAGGTGGAAGATAGAATAGTGGAACTAAATGTGGCATAGAGGAAAAAAAAAATAAAAGAAATGAGGACAATGTCTCATTGAGGATTGAAACATTTTCTCAATGAGAAAAATGTATCAGAGACCTCTGGGACAATGTTAAACACTCCAACATTCAATTAATAGGTGTCCCAGAAGAAGATAAAATGAAAGGGTATGAGAAAATACTTGATGAGATAATAGTCATAAACTTCCCTAAAATGGGGAAGGAAATAGCCACCCAAGTTCAAGAAACACAGAGAGTCCCAAACAGGATAAACACAAGGCAAAACACATATTAATAAAACTAACAAAAATCAAGCACAAAGAACAAATATTAAAAGAAACAAGGGAAAAGCAACAAATAACACTCAAGGGGAAACCCCATAAGGATAAGAGCTGATATTTCAACAGAAAATCTTCAAGACAGAAGAGAATGGCAGGACATACTTAAAGTGATGAAAGATGAAAGCCTACAACCAAGATTACTCTACGCAGCAAGGATCTCATTCAGATATGAAGGAGAAATCTAAAGCTATACAGAGAAGCAAAAGCTGAGAGAATTCAGCATCACCAAACCAGCTTTCCAAGAAATGCTGAAAAGATCTTCTCTATACAGGAAACAGAAAAGGTTTATAAAAATGAACCTAAAACTACAAAGTAAATGGTAATGGGATGATACTTATTAATAATTACCTTAAATGTAAATAGGTTACTTGCTTCAACCAAAAGACAAGGACTGGCCAAATTGATACAAAGACGAGATCCCTACATATGCTGTCTGGAGCAAATGCATCTCAAACCTAGGGACACATATGGACTGAAAGTGAAGGGCTGGAAAAAGATATTTCATGCAAGTGGAGACCAAAAGAAAGCAGAACTAGCAATATTCATATAAGATAAAAAAAGGCTTTGACATAAAGGCAATGATAAGAGACAAAGAAGGACACTATATAATGATCAAAGTATCAGTCCAGGAAGAAGATATAACAATTATAAATATATGCGCACCCAACTTAGGGTCACATCAGTATGTAAGGCAAATGCAAATAAGTATGAAAGGAGAACTTAACAGCAACACAATAATAGTGGAGGACTTTAATACTCCATTCACATATATGGATAGATCAAACAAACAGAAAATTAGCTTGGAAACAAAAGCTTTAAATGATACAATGGACCAGTTAGTACTAACTGATATCTGTAGGGCATTCCCCAAAACAATGGATTTCACTTTTTCTTCAAGGGCACACGAAACATTCTCCAGGATAGATCACATTCTGGGCCATGAATCTCGACTTAGCAAATTAAAAAACAAACAAACAAAAAAAATTATTTCAAGCATCTTTTCTCATCACAATGCAGTATGATTAAATGTCAAATATAGGAAAGAAGTATTAAAAGTACAAACATGTGGAGGCTAAACACTATTCTGAATAACCAACAGATCACAGATGAAATAAAAAAGGAAATCAAAATATGTATAGAAACAAATGAAAATAAAAACACGACAAGGCAAAACCTATAGAATTCAGTAGAAACAGTGCTAAAAGGGAAGTTCATAGCAATACAAGCTTACCTCAAGAAACAAGAGAAACATAAAATAAACAACCTAACTTTATAGCTAAAGCAACTCGAAAAAGAAGAAATTAAGAACCCCGAAATTAGTAGAAGGAAAGACATCATAAAAATCAGAGCAGAAATAAATGAAAAAGGAATGAAGGGGACTATAGCAAACATCAACACAGCTAAAAGCTGGTTCTTTGAGACAATAAATAACATAGAAAAACAGTTAGCCAGACTCATCAAGGAATAAAAGGAGAAAATTCAAATCTATAAAATTAGAAATGAAAATGCAGACATCACGACAAACAGCAAAGAAATACAAAAGATCATAGAAGACTGCTAAAAATGGACAATTTGGAAGAAATGGACAAATTCTTAGGAAAATATAACCTTGAAAAACTGAACCAGGAAGAAATAGAAAGTCTTAATAGACCCATCACAAGCACAGAAATCAAAACTCTATTTAAAAATCTCCAAAGAAGGAAAAGCCCAGGATCAGATGGCTTCACAGGTGAATTTTATAAAAAATTTAGAGACGAGCTGACACCTATCCTATGCAAACTCTTCCCGAACACTGCAGGGGAAGGTAAGCTCCCAAACTCATTATTTAAAACCACCACCACCATAATATCAAAACAAGACAAAATTGCTACCAAAAAAAAAAAAAAAAAGAAGGAAAGAAAGAAAAGAAAACTTCAGGCCAATATCACTGATGCAAAAATCCTCAACAAAATTCTAACAAACAGAAATTCAACAACATATTGAAAAGAACATACATCCTGACCAAGTGGGATTTACCCAGGGATGCAAGGATTCTTCAATATTCACAGATCAGTAATGTGATACACCCAAAAAACAATATGATTATCTCAATAGATGCAGAGGAAGCCTTTAACAAAATTCAACACCCATTTATCATCAAAACTCTCCAGAATGCAGGCATATTAAAATATGACTCAGCATAATAAAAGACATATATGATAAACCCACAGCAAACATTATCCTCAATGGAAAATATTGAAAGCGTTTCCTATAAAATTAAGAAAAAGACTAGTGTCCCCACTATCACCACTACTATTCAACATAGCTTTGGAAGTCCTAGTCACAGCAATAAGAGGACAAAATAAAGGAATCCATATTGGAAAAAAAATCACAAAACCCTCACTGTGTGCAGACCACATGATCCTCTACTTAGAAAACCCTAATGACACGAACAGAAAATTACTAGAGCTAATCAATGAATATAATAAACTTTCCCTTGTATTCCTATACAATAACAACCAGAAAACAGAAAGAGAAATTAAGGAAACAATCCCACTCACCATTGCAATGAAAAGACTAGAATACGTAAGAATAAATTTACCTAAGAAACAAAAGATGAACACATAAAAAAACTATAAAATAATGATGAGAAATCAAAGATGACACACATAGATGGAGAAATATACCATGTTCTTGGATTGGAAAAATCACTACAGTGAAAGTGAGTATACTACCCAAAGCAATCTATTGATTCAATGCAATCCCTATCAAGCTACCAACAGTATTTTTCACAGAAATAGAACAAATAATTTCATAATTTGTATGGAAACACAAAAAACTCAAACAGCCAAAGCGATCTTAAGAAAGAAGCATGGAACTGGAGGAATCAACGATCCTGACTTCAGACTATACTACAAAGCTAAAGTCATCAAGACTGTATGGTACTATCACAAAGATAGAAATATAGATCAGTGAAACAAAATAGAAATCCCAGAGATAAATCCATGTACCTATGGACACTTTATCTTTGACAAAGGAAGTAAAAGTATGTAAATAGAGAAAGGACAGTCTCTTTAACAAGTGGTACTGGGAAAACTGGCCAACCACCTGTAAAACAATGAAACTAGAACTCTAACACCATACACAAAAATAAACTCAAAATGGGTTAAAGACCTAAATATAAGACCATAAGCTATAAAACTTTTAGAGGAAAACATAGGCAGAACACTCTCTGACATAAACCACAGCAAGATCCTCTATTACTCACTTCCCAGAGTAATGGAATAAAAATAATGTATTTTTGATGGGACACAGTTAAACTTAAAAGCTTTTGCACAATTAATGAAACTATAAACAAAGTGAGAATACAGCCTTCAAAATGGGAAAAAAATAATAGCAAAAGAAAAAACTGACAAAGAATTAATCTCAAAAACATACAAGCAGCTCATGGAGCTCAGTACCAAAATATGAATGACCCAATCAAAATATGGGCCAAAGAACTAAACAAACATTTCTCCAAAGAAGACATACAGATGGATAACAAACACATGAAAAGATGCTCAACATCACTCATTATCAGAAAAATGCAAATCAAAGCCACAATAAGGTACCATCTCACACCTGTCAGAATGGCTGCCATCAAGAAGTCTACAAACAATGAGTGCTGGAGAGAGTGTGGAAAAAGGGAACCCTCTTACACTGTTGGTAGGAATGCAAACTAGTACAGCCACTATGGAGAACAGTGTGGAGATTCCATGAAAAACTGGAAATAGAACTGCCATATGACCCAGCAATCCCACTGCTGATCATACACACTGAGGAAACCAGAATTGAAAGAGACACATGTACCCCATTGTTCATCGAAACACTATTTATAATAGCTAGGACATGGAAACAACCTTGATGTCCATCAGCAGACGAATGGATAAGGAAGTTGTGGTACATATATACAATAGAATATTACTCAGCTATAAAAAATAACTCTTTTGAGTCAGCTTTAATGAAATGGATGAACCTGGAGCCTATTATACAGACTGAAGTAAGTCAGTAAGGGAAGTATCAATAGAGTATATCAGCACATATATATGGAATTTAGAAAGACGGTAACAACGACCGTATATGGAGGACAGCCAAAGAGACACAGCTGTAAAGAACAGAATTTTGGACTATGTGGGAGAAAGTGAGGGTGGGATGATTTGAGAAAATAGCTTTGAAAAATATATATTACCATATGTAAAATAGATGACCAGTCCAAGTTCGATTCATGAAGCAGGGCACTCAAAACCTGTTCTCTGGGACAACACAGAGGGATCAGGCAGGGAGGGATGTGGAAGGGGGATCCTGGATGGGAGGACACATGTACACCCATGGCTGATTCATGTCAATGTAGAGCAAAAGCTATCACAATGCTGTATTTAGCTTCCAATTAAAATAAGTAAATTAATTTTTTTAAAGAAGTATGGACCTGGCAAACTGTTCAAGACCTCCATATTGTAAATGAGGCTGTAGTTCCCTGCATCCCACAGTTCACAACTCTTATGCAATCTTGGGAGAAATCCTGTCCAATGCAGAATGGTTACTGTCCTGGATCTTAAGGATGTATTATTTTGCATACCACTGGCTGAGGAATCCCAATACCTTTTTGCCTTCAAATGGGAGGCTCCAGGAGGAAAACACCAACAAATGATCTGGACAGTTTTGTCTCAGGGATTTAGGTAGGCGCCCATATTTTTGGACAGTTCCTTATCCAGTATCTCCTAGATATGGACCTGAGACATAATGGGAAAATATTTTAGTATTTAGATGACCTACTAATCTACTCCACAGATGAGGGAGAAGTCCAACAACATGCGATTCAGGTCCTAAACTTTTTAGCAGAATGCAGTTACAAAGTCTCGTGGACCAAGGTACAGATGGCCCAGATAAGATTTACTTATCTGAGAGTTCAAATTATACATGGGTCCAGGAGGCTGTCCTACTATCAAGTACAGGGACTCTTCCAATTGCCTTCCCACACCACTTGGAAACAATTGTTAACTTTCCTTGGGCTAAATGGGTATTGTAGAATCTGGATGCCCAATTATGGACTAATTACCCAACCCTTATATGAAAGGCTAAAGGGACTAGTTGATTCAATCCCAATGACATGGGGACCTCCTGAACAGGAGACAGGGGTTACACTAAAATAGGCTTTAATCCAGGCACCTGGTTTGAGGTTGCCAAACTCAGAGAAAGCATCCCATCCCTATGTCCATGAGAAGGAAGGGATAACCTTGGGAATGTTAACTCAAATGCTGAGACATAAACCCCAGCCAGTGGCTTACTCATCCAAGCAGCTAGACCCAATGGCCCAAGGTTGGCCTCCCTGCCTTCAAAACCTTGAAGCCATTACAATCTTGATAGAAGATGCCTTAAAACTCTCTCTTGGAGGCAAGCCAACTATTTTTTATTAGCCAACAAGTGAAAAACTCCTGAATGGGAGAGGGCATTTACGGATGTCTGATCAAGGATCATCAGATATCTAGTGCTGATGGAAAATCTGGGACTGACTATGTCTCCTTGGGAGGTTCTTAACCCAGCTACCCTCTTGCTTACCCCTGATAGCTCTCTTCCCTTCCACTCTTGTCTAGAAACTGTAAATCTTTGGACAAAGCCTCAAGACTGATTTTCAGAGGATCCCCTGATCAACCCTGAGGAAATTTGGTACACTGACAGGAGCAGCTTTGTCTTAGATGGAAAAAGGAAAGCAGGATATGCAGCAGTCTTCAGTTTTGAGACCATAGAGGCTAAACCTTTACCATCAGGAACTTCAGCCCAATTCAGTTCAGTTCAGTTACTCAGTCATATCCTATTCTGCAACCCCATGGACTTCAGCACACCATGCTTCCCTGTCCATCATCAGCTCCTGAAGCTTGCTTAAACTCATGTCCATTGAGTCAGCGATGCCATCCAACCATCTCATCCTCTGTCATCCCTTTCTCCTCCTGCCTTCAATCTTTCCCAGCACCAGGGTCTTTTCCAGTGAGTCAGTTCTTCTCATCAGGTGAGCAAGGTACTGGAGTTTCAGCTTCAGCATCAGTCCTTCCAAAGAATATTCAGGACTGATTTCCTTTAGAATTTACTGGTTTGATCTCCTTGAAGTCCAAGGAACTCTCAAGAGTCTTCTCCAACACCACAGTTCAAAAGCATCAATACTTTGGTGCTCAGTTTTCTTTATAGTCCAACTCTCACATTTACACATGACTACTGGAAAAACAATAGCTTTGACTAGACACAACTTTGCCCAACTGGCTGAGCTTATAACTCTGACCCAAGCTTTAGAGCTGGGAAAAAGAAAAAGAGTGGCTATTTACACTGATTTCAAGTATGCTTTTCTGTTGATATACACACACGCTGCCATTTGGAAAGAGAAGGTCCACCTGACTGCCTGAGGGCCCCCAATCAAATATGGTGATTAAATCTTTAGGCTCCTGGAAGCAGTCCATCTGCCCACTGGAGTTTCAGTTTCCCACTGCAGGGGGCATCATAAAGAAAGTACAGAGGTGGCATAAGGGAACGAGGCTGCCAATCAGGCAGCTAAGAAAGCAGTATTACAAAACAGTGACCTAATAGGGGTTGCCACCCTAGTTCCACAAGTTACCTTACCAGAAACTCCTTCATATACTGAAGATGAGACCCTTAAAGTGAAGAGTGAGGGCTCTCAACAAGATAATATTTGGTAGTTCCAAAAGAAGGGACTCGTTTTTGCCTAGGAACCTCCAGTGGAAATTGGTCAGCTCCTTGCATGCCACCACTCATATAGGAGAATAAGACCTCCAGAGATTACTCAAAAGATCCTACAGAGGATTAGGCCTCCTAATGACCATAAGGCAAGTGGTCTCCTCCTGTCCTACTTGCTAATTAAACAATCTCAAAGGAGCTCAAAAAACCCAGCTGGCCAGCCCATCCAGCATCGAGGGACTTACCAAGGGTAAGGCTGGCAGATAGCCTTCATCCAGATGCTTCTCAAGGATGTAAGTACTTATTGGTCATGATAGATAACTTCACTGACTGGATTGATGTCTTTCCCACCTGGACAGAAAAGGCTGAGAAGGTGCTGAGAAAGTTACTCCATGAGATCATTCCAAGATTTGGCCCGCACAGGTCACTACAAAGTGACAGTGGGATATCATTTACTTCTAGAGTCACCCAAGGGGTTACTAAAGCATTGGGCATTACCTATTACTTCCACTGTGCCTGGAGACCTCAGTCTTCAGGAAAAGTAGAAAGAGCCAACCAATTCTTAAAATCAGCAATAAAAAAGATAATCTAGGAAACTTCCCCTAGATGGAAGGAGGCTTTACCAATAGTCCTCCTCTGCACTCTCATTGCTCCAAAAGAGCAGGTTGATTTTAGCCCTTATGAGATGTTATATGGGGACCTTTTGTTTATATCAATGACCTCTTTCTAGACCTAGAGACTCAAATCCTTTGATCTTACACTGTGGTCATTGGGAAATCCCAACAAGAAATGCACTTGTGGGGTGTCAACCCAGACCCAAAGGATTCTGAGGGACTGCCACTATAAGCCCCAGGAACTCAAGTCCTAACTAAGGTTTGGAAAGATGGGTCACCAAAGGCCACATGGAAGGGCCCCTACCCCTTAATATTTCCCCCCCCCCCCCAGACAGCAGTCAATGTACCAGGGCATGACTCCTGGATTCATTAATCTTGAGTCCAACGATAGAAGGAAACTGGGGAAGCCACCCAATACACCTTCAAGCCTCTGAGAGACCTCAAATATCTATTCAGAATTACAGGCAAGTGTCATTCTGATGAACATTCAAAAAGTTAAGCTTCTGGAGATAAACTTTCTTGGAATGGTCTTTGCATTCAGCCTCAGATACACTGTTTTCTCTCTTGGTTTGTGTTAGTCAGGGAGATCCTCTCCATGTCTGTTATCAGTTCCCATAGGCCATACTCAGGACATCACAATGTGGTTCCTGTAGCTCCTGTGCCTCACTGGTTTGAGTTACTCATATACACCTCTTAAGTCCAGCCATCACAGATATCACAGACACGTACAATAAGACTAGTTGCTGGCTATGTCCTCACTCAATTCTTAATAAGCTGACAGATCAATAGATCACGGCTGATCACCAAAAACTTATTCAAAACGAATTAAATCCTGGACAAGTTTACCACAGTAGCATTCTGGTTTCTGTCAATCAAGGATACATTCCTATGGTGGTTCTGGCCTATAATTCTGTTCTCTCCCTCTTTCCTCAGCTTACTCTTTCGGTTTGTTTCTTCTCAGGCCGACAAGATATAGGCTCAAGTTCTGATACAATATGGATACCAACCCCTGACCCCTCTGATGACTTCCTCATACAGCTCCCTCTTAGATAGATATCAGCAGCACTTACCAATACCCCTTGTTGACAGCTAGCAAGTGATGGGCACCCAAGGCTCCTTGTCATCCCAACTCAGCAGGAAGTAGCCAAAATGAATGACACCAATTTCCCCAATGAATTTGGGTCCATTCACTTGAGGAGGGAATGTTAGGTTAGGAAGTTAGGCATGAACAATGAGGGGTGGCCTGGATGAAAGGGATGCAAGCTGATCTCTAAACTCCATTCCGGACACACCTAGGAGAGCTCCAAGATATGCTACAGAATAACCACAGAGATTTTTCATTTCCTGCATATGTGCCCTAGGCACACAATCAATACAAAGTAGCTGCAGGGCTTTCTCCAAGTAACTTTAGGCAGTTCAGAGCCTCATTTCATTTCAGTTCAGTCACTCAGTCGGGTCTGACTCTTTGCGATCCCGTGGACTGCAGCGCACCAGGCCTCCCTGTCCATCACCAACTACCAGAGTTTACTCAAATTCATGTCCATTGAGCCAGTGATGGCATCCAACCATTTCATCCTCTGTTATCCCCTTCTCCTAGGAAGGGCTAATGAATATTCTACATCTAATTATAACAGACTAAATTACAGAAACACATAAACAACACAGCTTGCTGTTATATAACTCACAAATGTCAATCGGCCTTGAGCATATGACCATTTGTATTCTCTTTCATTGATTGGTGATGGATACAAGCCCTACTTTCCTCACACCATAACCAAGAGGAGGAGACTGGAAGTATGAAACGGGGAAGCCAAGAGGGGTCAAGAGGAAGGACAAGGAGGACTTCTTTAAGGTTAGTATTCCTCCATGTCTTGGGAGTGTCTGTCTCATAAAAGATCTGTCTGCTTGAGCTGAACTGAGTAGTAAGTTATTTCTTATTCTATACCCTTTAGTCCATTGCTCCAAATGTTTATGAGACAGGAACCTAGGAAGAGAAACAAACCAAACAGGGAGGGAACACAGCTCCACCTATCAACAGAAAATTGGATTAAAGATTTACTGAGCATGACCCCACCCATCAGAGCAAGATCCAGGTTCCTCCATAGCCAGTCCCTCCCATCAAGAAGCCTCCACAAGCCTCTTATCCTGATACCATCAGAAGGCAGACAGATTGAAAACCACAATTACAGAAAACTAACCAAATTGATCACTGGGATCACAGGCTTGTCTAAATACATGAAACTATGAACTATGTCATGTAGGACCACCCAAGATGAATGGGTCAAGGTGGAGAGTCTGAAAAAATGTGCACCACTGTAGAAGGGAATGACAAACCACTTCAGTATTCTTACCTTGAGAACCCCATGACAGTATGAAAAGACAAAGAGATATGACACTGAAAGATGAACTCCCCAGGCCGGTAGGTGCCAAATATGCTACTGGAGAAGAGCGGAGAAATAGTTCCAGAAAGAATGAAGAGACAGAGACAAAGCAAAAACAATGCCCAGTTGTGGATGTGACTAGTCATAGAAGTAAAGTTTTATATTGTAAAGAGCAATATTGCATAGGAACCTGGAATATTAGGTCAAGGTAAATTGGAAGTGGTATAACATGAGATGGCAAGATTGAACATTGATATTTTAGGAATCAGTGGACTAAAACGGACTGGAATGGGTGAATTTAGTTCAGATGACCATTATATCTACTACTTAGAAGTATCTACCCTTAGAGGAAACGGAGTAGCCCTTATAGTCAACAAAAGAGTCTGAAATGCAGTACTTGGGTGCAACCTCAAAAATGACAGAATGATCTCTGTTCGTTTCCAAGGCAAACAATTCAGTATCAGTAATCCAAGTCTATGCCTCAATCAGTAATGTTGAAGAAGCTGCAGTTGAACGATTTGATGGAGACCTAAAAGACCTTCTAGAACTAACAACAAAAAAGATATGCTTTTGATCATAGGGGACTGGAATGCAAATGTAGGAAGTCAAGAGATACCTAGATTAACAGGCAAATTTGGCTTTGGAGTACAAAATGATGCAGGGCAAAGGCTAACAGAGTTTTGCCAAAAGAATGCACTGGTCATAGCAAACACCTCCTTTCAACAACCCAAGAGACAACGCTACAAATGGACATCACCAGATGGTCAAAACCAAAATCAGATTGATTATACTCTTTGCTGCTAAAGAAGGAGAAGCTCTATACAGTCAGCAAAACAAGACTGTGAGCTGACTCTGGCTCAGTTCATGAACTCCTTGAAAAACTTAGACTTAAGTTGAAGAAAGTATGGAAAACCACTAGACCATTCAGGAATGACCTAAATCAAATGCCTTATGGTTATACAGTGGAGGTAACAAAGAAATTCTAGGGATTTCATATGATAGATAGAGTGCCTGAAGAACTATGGAAGGAGGTTGATAACACTGTTCAGGAGGTGGTAATGAAAACCACCCCCATGAAAAAGAAACACAAAAAGGCAAAATGGTTGTCTGAGCAGGTCTTACCAATAGCTGAGAAAGTAGAAAAGCAAAATGCAAAGGAGAAAGAGAAAGATATATCCATCTGAATGCAGAGTTCCAAACAATAGCAAGGAGAGAGAAGAAAGCCTTTTGAAATGATCAAGGCAAACACATAGAGGAAAACAATAGAATGGGAAAGACTAGAGATCTCTTCAAGAAAATTAGAGATGCCAGGGAAACATTTCATGCAAACATGGGCACAATAAAGAATAGAAATGGTATGGACCTAATAGAAGCAGAAGATATTAAGAAAAGGTGGCTGGAACACATGGCATAACTATACCAAAATAATAATAACAATAATATCAATGACCCAGATAATGATGATGGTGTGATGACTCACCTAAACCTGGACATCCTGGAGTGTGAAGTCAAGTGGGCCTTAGGAAGCACCACTATGAACAAATTAGTGGAGGTGATATAATTCCAGGTGAGCTATTTTAAATCATAAAAGATTATGCTGTTAGATTATTTCACTCAATATGCCAGAAAATTTAGAAAACAGCATTGGCCACAGGACTGGAAAAGGTCAAGTTTCATTCCAATCCCAAAGAAAGACAGTGGCAAAGCATGTTCACACTACTGCAAAATTGCACTTCTGTCACATGAGAGAAAAAGATGCTCAAAATTCCCCAAGCTAGGCTTCAAGAATACATGAAACAATAAGTTCCAGGAGTTCTAGCTGAACTTATAAAAGGTGGATGAACCAGAGGTCAAATTGCCAACATCTATTGGATCATAGAAAAAGCAGGAGAATTCCAGAAAACAACATCTGCTTCATTGACTACACTAAAGCTTTTGACTGTGTGGATCACAACAAACTGTGGAAAATTCTTAGAGATGGGAAAACCAGATCACCTTATCTGTCTCCTGAGAAATCTGGGTGCAGGGCAAGAAGCAACAGCTAAAAGCACACATGGAACAATGGACTGGTTCCAAATTGGGAAAAGAGTGCACCAAGGCTATATTGTCACCCTAGTTATTTAACTTATATGCAGAGTACATCATGCAAAATGCCAGGCCAGATGAAGCACAGGCCAGAATCAGGATGGCTGGGAGAAATATCAATAACTTCAGATATGCAGATAGCATCAGATAAGTGAAGAGGAATGAAAGATCCTCTTGATGAAAGTGAAAGAGGTGAGTGTAAAAGCTGGCTTAAGACTCAACATTCAAAAAACGAAGATCATGGCATCTGGTCCCATCACTTCATGGCAAATAGATGGGGAAAAATGGAAACAGTGAGAGACTTAACATTTTTGTGCTCCAAAATCAGTGCATATGGTGACTGCAGCCATGAAATTAAAAGATAATTGCTCCTTGGGAAAAAGAAAGCTATGATAAACCTAGACAGCATATTAAAAGTAGGACATTAATTTGCTGACAAACATCCTTACAGTCAAATCTATGGTTTTTCTTGTAGTCATGTGTAGATATGAGAATTGGACCATAAAGAAGGGTGAGTGCTGAGGAATTGATGCTTTTTAACTATAATGTTGATAAAACACTTGAGAAAGCCCCTTGGACTACAAGGAGATCAACACAGTCAATCCTGAAAGAATCAGTCCTGATTATTCATTGGAAAAACTGATGCTGAAGTTGAAACTACAGTACTTTGGGCATCTGATGCTAAGAACTGACTCATTAGAAAAGACCCTGATGCTGGGAAAGTTGGAAGGCAGAAGGCAAAGGAAATGATAGAGGATGAGATGGTTGGACGGCGTCACTGACTCGATGCACATGAGTTTGAGCAAGCTCTCGGAGTTGGTGATGGACAGGGAAGCCTGGTGTGCTGCAGTTCATGTGGGTGCAAAAAGTCATACATGACTGAGTGACTTAACTAAGCTAAATCAACATGTCCATGTCTTGGCTATTGTAAATAGTGCTGCAGTGAACATGGGGGTGTATGTGTCTTTTAGAATTGTGATTTTTCTCAAAGTATATACTCAGTAGTGGGATTGCTAGGTCATATGTTATATTTATTCCTAGTTTTGTAAGAAATCTCTATACTGTAATCCATTGTACCTCTAACATATTCCAACCAACAGAGCAGGAGGGTTCCCTTTTCTCCACATCCTCTCTAGCATTTATTGTTTTTATATATTTTGATGATGGCCTTTCTAGTTGGTGTGAGGTGATACCTAATTGTAGTTTTATTTGCATTTATCAAATAATGAGCAATGTTGGTTACATTGTCATATTTATTGATCATTCATATGGCTTCTTTTGAAAAATGTCTGTTTACGTCTTCTGCCCAGTTTTTGATTGGGTTATTTGTTTTTTTTTTTATATTGAGCTGTAGATGCTGCTTATATATTTTGTAGACTATCCCTTTGTCAGTGACCTCACTTGCAATTATGTTTTTCATTGTAAGAGCTGCCTTTCAATCTTGTTTATAGTTTCTTTTCCTTTGCAAAATGTTTTAAGTATAATTAGGTCCCATTTTTTTAATTTTTATTTTTATTCCCATTAATGTAGGAAGTGGCTCAGAGAGAATCTTGCTGTGATTTATGTCAAAGAGAGTACTGCCTATATTTTTCTGTAATAGCATTATGAATTCTGACCTTACATTTAAGTCTTAATCCATTTTGAGTTTATTTCTTGTATGATGTTATATGTTCTCATTTCATTATTTTACATATAACTGTCCAGTTTTCCCAGTACCATTTATTGAATAGACCATCTTTCCTCCATGTTATATTTTTTCCTTCTTTGTCAAAGATAAGGTTTCCATAGGTGTGTCGGTTTATCTCTGCACTTTCTACCTTGTTACATTCATTTATATTTCTGTTTTTGTGCCAGTGCCATACTTTCTTGAAAGATTGTAGCTTTGTTATATAGGCTGAAACCAGGAAGGCTGATTTCTCAAGCTCCACTCTTCTTTCTCAAGATTGCTTTGGCTATTTGAGATCTTTCGTGTTTCCATACAAATTGTGAATTTTTTTTCTAGTTCCGTAAAAAATACCATTGATCATTTGATAGGAATTGCATTGAATATGTAGGTCTCTTTAGGTAAAATAGTCATTTTTATAATATTGATTCTTCCAACCTAAGAAAATAGTATATCTCTCCATCTATTTGTGTCTTCATTGATTTCTTTCATCAGTGTCTTATGTTTTTCTCCCTTTGGATCTTTTATCTCTTTAGGGGGATTTATTCCCTGGTAGTTCAGATGGAAAAGAATCTGCCTGCAATGCAGGAAACCTGAGTTCAGTTCCTGGGTCGGGAAGATCTCCTGGAGAAGGAAATGGCAACCCATTGCAGTATTCTTGCCTGAAGAATTCCATGGACAGAGGAGACTGGTGGGCTACAGTCAACGGGGTCACAAAGAGCTGGACACGTCTAAGCGACAAATACACATTCCTAGGTAGTTTAGGAGAAGGCGATGGCACTCCACTCCAGTACTTTCACCTGGAAAATCCCATGGATGGAGGAGCCTGGTAGGCTGCAGTCCATGGGGTCGCTAAGAGTCGGACACAACTGAGCAACTTCACTTTCACTTTTCACTTTCATGCATTGGAGAAGGAAATGGCAACCCACTCCAGTGTTCTTGTCTGTAGAATCCCAGGGACGGGGGATCCTGGTGGGCTACCGTCTATGGGGTCGCATAGAGTCGGACACGACTGAAGCGACTTAGCAGCAGGTAGCTTAGTTGTGGTTTTTTTTTTTGGTTCCAGTGGTGAATGGGATTGATTCCTTAATTCCCCTTTCTGATTTTTTTTCATTGTTGATGTACAGGAATGCAAGGGATTTCTGTGTATTCATTTTAAATTTTGAGAATTTACTAAATTCAGTGATTAGTTCTAGTAGTTTTTTAGTCACATTTTTAGGGTTTTATATGTATAGTATCATGTCATCTGCAACTGTGAGAGGTTTACTTCTTTTCCATTATGGGTTTCCTTAATTTCTTTCACTTCATAATTGCTGTGGCTAGGAATTCCAAAACTATATTGAATTACAGTGGTGAGAATGTGCATCCTTGTCTTGTTCCTGATCTTAGAGGAAATTCCTTCAGTTGTTCACCACTGAGAATAATGCTTGCTGTGGGCTTGTCATATATGGCATATATTATGTTGCTGTAGGTTCCTTTTATACTGATTTTCTGGAGGCTTTTTATCATAAATGGGTGTTGAATTTTACTGAAAGATTTCTCTGCATTTATTGATATGATCATATGATTTTTATCTCTCGATTGGTTAATATGTTGCATCACATTGATTGATTTGTGTATATTGAAGAATCCTTGCATCCCTTAAATAAAGCCCACTTGATCTGATATATATCATTTTAATGTGTTGTTGAATTCTATTTGCGAGAGTTTTGTTGAAGATTTTGCATCTCTATTCATCAGTGATGTTGGCCTGTAATTTTCTTTTTTTGTGGCAATTTTGTCTGGTTGTGGCTTCAGTGTGAGGATAGCCTCATAGAATGAGTTGGGGAGTTTTCCTCCCTCCGCAATTTTTGAAACAGTTTGAGAAGAATAAATGTTAGCTCTTCTCTGAACTTTTGATGTAATTTGCCTGTGAAGCCACCTGGCCCCAACTTTCTTTTGAAGATGTTTGATTATTGTTTTAATTTCAGTGCTTGTCATTGGCCTGTTTATATTTTATATTTCTTGTTGGTTCAGGTTTGGAAGGTTATATTTTTCTAAACGTTTGTCCATTCCTTCCAGGTTGTTCATTTTATTTGCATATAGTTGTTCATAGTAATCTCTTATGATCCTTGTGTTTCTGTGCTGCCTTTTGTGACTTCTCCTTTTTCATTTCTAATTTTATAATCTCCATTTTTTTTTCTTAATAAGTCTAAGGGCTTGCCAATTTTGTTTATCTTCTCTAACAAGCAGCTTTTCATTTTACTTATCTTTGCTACTGTTTGTTTCGTATCTTTTTCATTTATTTCTGGTCTGATCTTTGTGATTGCTTCCACTAACTTTGGGGGTTTTTGTTCCTCTTTATCTAATTGCTTTTGGTGTAAGGCTAGGTTTGGTATTTCTCTTGTTCTTGAAGTAGGCTTATATTGCTATAAATTTCTTTCTTAGAACTTATTTTGCTAGATCCCATAGGCTTTGAGTTGTCATGTTTTCATTGTCATTTGTTCATAGGTATATTTTTTACTTCCTCTTTGATTTCTTCAGTGGCATTTTGGCTATTTAGATGCATATTGTTTAGCCTTCATGTGTTTGAGGGTTTTTTTTTTTTTTGCAGTTTTCCCCCTGTGATTGATATCTAATCTTATAGCATTGTGGTTAGAAAAAATGCTTGATACAATTTCAACCTTCTTAAATTTACCAAGGCTTGATTTTTTATCCAAGATGTGATCTAATCTGGAGAATGTTCCATATGCTTTTGAGAAATATGTGTATTCTGCCAATTTTGGATAGAACGTCCTCTAGATATTAATTAGGTCTTACTGTCCAATGTGCCATTTAATGACCATGCTTCCTTATTAGTTTTCTGTTCAGATTATCTCTCCATTGCTATGAGTTGGCTGTTAGAGTCCCCCATTATTATTATGCAACTTTTGATTTCTCCTTTTATAGTTTCTAGCATCTACCTTATGTATTGAGGTACTCCTATGTTGTATAGATATATATTTATAATGCTATATCTTCTTGGATTGATCCCTTGATCATTATGTAGTGTCCTCCCTTGTCTCTTGTAGCAGTCTTCATTTTAAAGTCTATTTGATCTAATGTGAGTATAGCTACTCCTTTTTATTTGGTATCCATTTGTATAGACTACATTTTTCCAGCCCTTCTTGTTGAGTCTATATGTGTCCCTAGATCTGAATTTGGTCTCTTGTAGACAGTATATATAAGAATCTTGTTTTTTATTCATTCAGCCAGTCTGTGTCTTTTGTTTAGAGCTTTAGTCCATTTACATTTAAGGTAACTATTAATATATATCCTATTACCATTTACTTTATTGGTTTTTTTTCAGGTTTTTTTTTTTTTTTTCTTTTTCCCCTTTCTAGAGAAGTTCCTTTAGCATTTGTTGTAAAGCTGGTTTGGTGGTGGTTAATTTTCTTAACTTTTGCTTATCGCTAAAGGTTTTGATATCTCTGTAAAATCTGAAACTTATCCTTGTTGGATAGAGCAATCTTGGTTGTAGGTGTTTTCTTTTCATCATTTTAAATATATCCTGCCACTTTCTTGTGGAGTTTCTGCTACTGAAAGATCAGCTGTTAAACTTATGAGGATTCCTTGTATGTAGCTTGTTGCTTTTCTCTTGTTGCTTGTAATAGTTTTTTTTTTTCTTTTTTGTTTAATTTTCATTAGTTTGATTAATTAATATGTGTCTTACCATGTTTCTCTTTGAGTTTGTCCTATATGGACTATGTGGGCTTCCTGGAATTAGCTGCTATTTCTTTTCCCATGCTATAGAAGTTTTCAACTATAATCTTCTAAAATATTTTCTCATAACCTTTCTCTTCTCTTTTTCTTCTGGGACCCCTATAATTCGAATGTTGGTGCACTTAATGTTATCCTGGAGGTCTCTGAGAGAGTCCTCATTTCTTTTCATTTTTTTTTTCTCTGTCCTGCTCTGCTTCAGTTATTTCCACCATTCTATCTTCTGGCTTACTTATCCGTTTTTTTTTTTTTTTTTTACGTTACAACATTGTATTGGTTTTGCCATACATTGACTTCAATCCGCCATGAGTGTACATGTGTTCCCCATCCTGAACCCCCCTCCCACCTCCCTCCCCATCCCATCCCTCTGGGTCATCCCAGTGCACCAGCCCCGAGCATCCTGTATCATGCATCGAACCTGAACTGGCAATTCGTTTCACATATGTTAATTTACATGTATCAATGCCATTCTCACATATCATCCCACCCTCACCCTCTCCCAAGAGTCCAAAAGACGGTTCAATATATCTGTATCTCTCTTGCTGTCTCGCATACAAGGTTATCGTTACCAACTTTCTAAATTCCATATATATGCGTTAGTATACTGTATTGCTGTTTTTCTTTCTGGCTTACTTCACTCTGTATAATAGGCTCCAGTTTCATCCACCTCAACAGAACTGATTCAAATGTATTCTTTTTAATGGGTGAGTAATATTCCATTGTGTATATGTATCACGTATTTCTTATCCATTCGTCTGCTGATGGGCATCTAGGTTGCTTCCATGTCCTGACTATTAGAAACAGTGCTGCGATGAACATTGGGGTACCAGTGTCTCTTTCAATTCTGGTTTCCTCGGTGTGTATGCCCAGGAGTGGGACTGCTGGGTCATATGGCAGTTCTATCTCCAGGTTTTTAAGGAATCTACACACTGTTCTCCATAGTGGCTGTACTAGTGTGCATTCCCACCAACAGTGTAAGAGGGTTCCCTTTTCTCCACACCCTCTCCAGCATTTATTGCTTGTAGACTTTTGGATAGCAGCCATTCTGACTGGCGTGTAATGGCACCTCACCGTGGTTTTGATTTGCATTTATCTGATAACGAGTGATGTTGAGCATATTTTCATGTATTTGTTAGTCATCTGTATGTCTTCTTTGGAGAAATGTCTGTTTAGTTCTTTGGCCCACTTTTTGATTGGGTCTTTTATTTTTCTGGAATTGAGCTGCAGGGGTTGCTTGTATATTTTTGAGACTAATTCTTTGTCCGTTGCTTCATTTGCTATTATTTTCTCCCATTCTTAAGGTTCTCTTTTCACTTTGCTTGTCGTTTCCTTTGTTGTGCAGAAGCTTTTAATTTTAATTAGGTCCCATTTTTTTAATTCTTGCTTTTATTTCCAATATTCTGGGAGTTGAATGGAATTGTTTCCTTAATTTCCCTTTCTGTTTTCTCATTGTTAGTGTATAGGAATGCAAGGGGTTTCTCTGTGTTGATTTTATATCCTGCAACTGTACTATATTCATTGATTAGCTCTAGTAATTTTCTGGTAGAGTCTTTAGGGTTTTCTGTGTAGAGGATCATGTCATCTGCAAACAGAGAGAGTTTTACTTCTTCTTTTCCAATCTGGATTATTTTATTTCTTATTCTTCTCTGATTGCTGTAGCCAAAAATTCCAAAACTATATTAAATAGTAGTGGTGAGAGTGGGCATACTTGTCTTGTTCCTGACTTTAGGGGAAATGCTTTCAAGTTTTCACCATTGAGGATAATGTTTGCTGAGGGTTTATCATATACAGCTTTTATTATGTTGAGGTATGGTCCTTCTATTCCTGCACTCTGGAGGGTTTCTATCATAAATAAATGTTGAATTTTGTCAAAGACTTTCCCTGCATCTATTGAAATAATCATATGGTTTTTATCTTTCATTTTGTTAATGTGGTGTATTACATTGATTGATTTGCAGATATTGAAGAATCCTTGCATCCCTGGGATAAAGTCCACTTGGTTATGATGTATGATCTTTTTAATATGTTGTTGGATTCTGTTTGCTAGAGTTTTGTTAAGGATTTTTGCATCTATGTTCACCAGTGATATTGGCATATAGTTTTCTTTTTTTTGTGTGTGTGTGGCACCTTTGTCTGGTTTTGGTATTAAGGTGATGGAGGCCTCATAGAATGAGTTTGGAAGTTTACTTTCCTCTGCAATTTTCTGGAAAAGTTTGAGTAGTAGAGGTGTTAGTTCTCTAAACTTCTGGTAGAATTCAGGTGTGAAGCCATCTGGTCCTGGGCATTTGTTTGTTGGAAGATTTCTAATTACAGTTTCAATTTCTGTGCTTGTGATGGGTCTGTTGAGATTTTCTATTTGTTCCTGGTTCAATTTTGGAAAGCTGTACTTCTCTAAGCATTTGTCCATTTCTTCCAAGTTGTCCATTTTATTTGCATATAGATGCTGATAATAGTCTCTTATGATCCTTTGTATTTCTATGTTGTCTGTTGTGATCTCTCCATTTTCATTTCTAATTTTATTTGATTTTTCTCCCTTTGTTTCTTGATTAGTCTCGCTAATGGTTTGTCAATTTACTTTCTCAAAGAACCAGCTTTTGGTTTTGTTAATTTTTGCTATGGTCTCTTTTGCTTCTTTTGCATTTATTTCTGCCCTAATTTTTAAGATTTCTCTCCTTCTATTAACCCTGGGGTTCATAATTTCTTCCTTTTCAAGTTGCTTTAGGTGTAGAGCTTGGTTATTTATTTGGCTTTTTTCTTATTTCCTTTTTTTTTTTTTAGTTTTATTCAACTGTGTATTATATGCCATCAGTAAAAGCACTGAATCCTAAGAATGTCATATAATGCTATGTATTTTTTTTATTTTTTTTTTAATTTTTAAATTTTTTAATTTTTTTATTAGTTGGAGGCATACCTGTATTGCTATGAACCTTCCCCTTAGCACTGCTTTTACAGTGTCCCATAGGTTTTTGGTTGTTGTGTTTTCATTTTCATTCATTTCTATGCATATTTTGATTTCTTTTTTGATTTCTTCTGTGCCTTGAGGGTTATTCAGTAGCATGTTGTTCAGCCTCCATATGTTGGAATTTTTAATAGTTTTTCTCCTGTAATTGACATCTAATCTTACTGCATTGCGGTCAGAAAAGATGCTTAGAATGATTTCAATTTTTTTTAATTTACCAAGGCTAGATTTATGGCCCAGGATGTGATCTATCCTGGAGAGGGTTCAATATGCCCTTGAGAGAAAGATGAAATTCATTGTTTTGGGGTGAAATGACATATAGATATCAATTAGGTCTAACTGGTCTATTGTATCATTTAAAGTTTGTGTTTCCTTGTCAATTTTCTGTTTAGTTGATCTATCCAAAGGTGTGAGTGGGGTATTAAAGTCTCCCACTGTTATTGTGTTATTGCTGATTTCCCCTTTCATACTTGTTAACATCATCTGTCTTACATATTGTGGTATGCACTCCTATATTGGGTGCATATATATTTATGATTGTTATATCTTCTTCTTGGATTGATGCTTTGATCATTATATAGTGTCCTTCTTTATCTCTTTTCACAGCCTTTGTTTTAAAGTCTATTTTTTCTGGTATGTGTATTGCTACTCCTGCTTTCTTTTTGTCTTTATTTGCATGAAATATCTTTTCCCAGTCCTTCATTTTCAGGCTGTATGTGTCCCTTGCTTTGAGGTGGGTCTCTTGTAAACAACATATATAGTATTTTTTCTTTTTTTTAATTTTTGTATCCATTCAGCCAATCTTAGTCTTTTGGTTGGGGCATTCAACCCATTTACATTAAGGTAATTATTGATAAGTATGATCTCATTGCCATTTTCTTTATTGTTTTGGGTTCGTGTTTATACATCCTTTCTGTGTTTCCTGTCTAGAGAAGATCCTTTAGAATTGGTTGGAGAACTGGTTTTGTTGTGCTGAATTCTCTCAGCTTTTGCTTGTCTGTAAAGCTTTTGATTTATCCTTCATATTTGAATGTGATCCTTGCTGGGTACAGTAATCTGGGTTGTAGGTTATTTCTTTCATCACTTTAAGTATATCCTGCCGTTCCCTTCTGGCTTTAAGAGTTTCTACTGAAAGAACAGCTGTTATCCTTATGGGAAACCCCTTGTGTGTTATTTGTTGTTTCTCCCTTGCTGCTTTTAATATTTGTTCTTTGTGTTTGATCTTCATTTATTAGATTATGTGTCTCGGGGTGTTTCACCTTGGATTTATCCTCTTTGGGACTCTCTGGGTTTCTTGGCCTTGGGTGATTATTTCCTTCCCCATTTTAGGGAGGTTTTCAAGTATTATCTCTTCAAGTATTTTCTCATGGTCTTTCTTTTTGTCCTCTTCTTCTGGGACTCCTATGATTCAAATGATGGGGCATTTCACATTGTCCCAGAGGTCTCTGAGGTTGTCCTTATTTCTTTAATTCTTTTTTTCTTTTTTACTCTCTGTTTCATTTATTTCTACCATTCTATCTTCTACCTCACTTATCCTATCTTCTGCCTCCATTATTCTACTGTTGGTTCCCTGCAGAGTGTTTTTTATTAATCTCATTTATTTCATTATTCATTATTGATTGACTCTTTTTTATTTCTTCTAGGTCTTTGTTAAACCTTTCTTGCATCTTCTTGATCCTTGTCTCCAGGCTATTTATCTGTAACTCCAATTTGCTTTCAAGATTTTGGATCATTTTCACTATCATTATTCAGAATTCTTTATCAGGTAGATTCCCTATCTCTTCCTCTTTTGTTTGGTTTGGTGGGCATTTATCCTGTTCCTTTACCTGCTGGGTATTTCTCTGCCTTTTCATCTTGTGTATATTGCTGTGTTTGGGGTGGCCTTTCTGTATTCTGGCAATTGGTGTTTCCTCTTTATTGTGGAGGTTCCTTGCTGTGGGTGGGGTTGGACAGGTGGCTTGTCAAGGTTTTCTGGTTAGGGAAGCTTGTGTCAGTGTTCTGGTGGGTGGAGCTGGATTTCTTCTCTCTGGAGTGCAATGAAGTGTCCAGTAATGAGTTCTGAGATGTCAATGGCTTTGGTGTGGCTTTGGTCAGCCTGTATATTGAGGCTCAGTGTTATGTTCCTGTGTTGCTGGAGAATTTCTGTGGTATGTCTTCCTCTGGAGATTGTTGGCTCTTGGGTGGTGCTAGGTTTCAGTGTAGGTATGGAGGCATTTGATGAGCTCCTATCATTTAATGTTCCCTGGATTTAGGAGTTCTCTGGTAGTCTCAGGATTTGGACTTAAGCCTCCTGCCTCTGGTTTTCAGTCTTATTCTTACAGTAGCCTCAAGACTTCTCCATCTATACAGCACCAATGATAAAACATCTAGGTTAATGATGAAAAGTTTCTCCACAGTGAGGGACACCTGGAGAGGTACACAGAGTTACATGGAGAAGAGAAGAGGGAAAAGGGAGTTAGAGGTGACCAGGAGGAGCAGAGGGGGTATAAAAAAGGGAGAGAGCAAGCTAGCCAGTAATCACTTCCTCATGTGCTCTCCACAGTCTGGACCCCTCAGAGATGATCACAGAGAGGAGAAGAGGGAGGAAGGAGACAGAGGTGGCCAGGAGGATAAAAGGGGGAATCAAAAGGAGAGAGACAGATCCAGCCAGTAATCGGTTCCCTAAGTGTTTTCCACAGGCTGGAACATACAAACAAATTCACTGAGTTGGGTAGAGAAGAAAAGGGGGCGGGGGAGATAGAGGCGACCAGGTGGAGAAAAAGGAGAGTCGAAAGGGGAAGAGAGCAAACCGGCAGTGATCCTGCTCCCAAGTAAAAATAGGTACTGAAGATTAGGTTCTTAAAGGTACAAGTTCAGTTCAGTTCAGTCGTTCAGTGGTGTCCGACTCTTTGTGACCTCATGAATGGCAGCACACCAGGCCTCCCTGTCCATCACAAACTCCCGGAGTTTATTCAAACTCATGCCCATCAAGTCAGTGATGCCATCCAGCCATTTCATCCTCTGTCGCCCCCTTCTCCTCCTGGCCCCAATCGCTCCCAGCATCAGGGTCTTTTCCAATGAGTCAACCCTTCATATGAGGTGGCCAAAGTATTGGAGTTTCAGCTTCAGGATCATTCCTTCCAATGAACATGCAGGACTTATCTCCTTCAGGATGGACTGGCGGGATCTCCTTGCAGTCAAAGGGACTCTCAAGAATATTCTCCAACAACACATTCAAAAGAATCATTTTTTCAGTGCTCAGCTTTCTTCACAGTCCAGCTCTCACATCCATACATGACCACTGGAAAAACCATAGACTTGACCAGATGGACCTTTGTTGGAAAAGTAATGTCTCTGCTTTTTAATATGCGATCTAGGTTGGTCAAAACTTTCCTTCCAAGGAGTAAGCATCTTTTAATTTCATGGCTGCAATCACCATCTGCAGTGATTTTGGAGGCCAAAAGAATAAAGTCTGACACTATTTCCACTGTCTCCCCATCTATTTCCCATGAGGTGATGGGACCAGATGCCATGATCTTAGTTTTCTGAATGTTGAGCTTTAAGCCAACTTTTTCATTTTCCTCTTTCACTTTTATCAAGACGCTTTTTAGTTCCTCTTCACTTTCTGCCATAAGGGTGGTGTCATTTGCACACCTGAGGTTATTGATATTTCTCCCGGCAATCTTGATTCCAGCTTGTGTTTCTTCCAGTCCAGCGTTTCTCATGATGTTCTCTGCATATAAGTTAAATAAGCAGGGTGAGAATATACAGCCTTGATATACTCCTTTTCCTATTTGGAACCACTCTGTTGTTCCATGTCCAGTTCTAACTGTTGCTTCCTGACTGGCATGTAGGTTTCTCAAGAGGCAGGTCAGGTGGTCTGGTATTCCCATCTCCTTCAGAATTTTCCACAGTTTATTGTGATCCACACAGTCGAAGGCTTTGGCATAGTCAATAAAGCAGAAATAGATGTTTTTCTGGAACTCTCTTGCTTTTTCAATGATCCAAAGGATGTTGGCAATTTGATCTCTGGTTCCTCTGCCTTTTCTAAAACCAGCTTGAATATCTGGAAGTTCACTGTTCACATGTTGCTGAAGCGTGGCTTGGAGAATTTTGAGCATTACTTTACTAGCATGTGAGATGAGTGAAATTGTGCAGTAGTTTGAGCAGTCTTTGGGATTGCCTTTCTTTGGGATTGGAATGAAAACTGACCTTTTCCACTCCTGTGGCCACTGCTGAGTTTTCCAAATTTGCTGGCCTATTGAGTGCAGCACTTTCACAGAATCATCCTTCAGGATTTGAAATAGCTCAACTGGAATTCCATCACATCCACTAGCTTTATTCATAGTGATGTTTCCTAAGGCCCACTTGACTTCACACTCCAGGATGTCTGGCTCTAGGTGAGTGATCACACCATTGTGATTATCTGGGTCATGAAGATCTTTTTGTACAGTTCTTCTGTGTATTCTTACCACCTCTTCTTAATATCTTCTGCTTCTGTCAGGTCCGTAGAATTTCTATACTTTATCGAACCCATTTTTGCATGAAATGTTCCCTTGGTTTCTCTAATTTTCTTAAAGAGATCTCTAGTCTTTCCCATTCTGTTGTTATCCTCTATGTCTTTGCATTGATTGCTGAGGAAGGCTTTCTTATCTCTCCTGGCTATTCTTTGGAACTCTGCATTCAAATGGGAATATCTTTCCTTTTCTCCTTTGCTTTTCACTTCTTTTCTTTTCACAGCTATTTGTAAGGCCTTCTCAGAAAACCATTTTGCTTTTTTGCATTCCTTTTCCATAGGGATGGTCTTGACCCCTGTCTCCTGTACAATGTCACAAACCTCCATCCATAGTACATCAGGCTCTCTGTTTATCAAATCTATTCCCTTAAATCTATTTCTCACTTCCACTGTATAGTCATAAGCGATTTGATTTAGGTCATACCTGAATGGTCTAGAGGTTATCCCTACTCTCTTCAGTTTAAGTCTGAATTTGGCAATAAGGAATTCATGATCTGAGCCACAGTCAGTTCCTGGTCTTTGTTTTGCTGACTGTAAAGAGCTGCTCCATCTTTGGCTGAAAAGAATATAATCAATCTGATGTCGGTGTTGACCATCTGGTGATGTCCATGTGTAGAGTCTTCTCTTGTGTTGTTGGAAGAGGGTGTTTGCTGTGACCAGTGTGTTCTCTTGGCAAAACTCTATTAGCCTTTGCCCTGCTTCATTCCATACTCCAAGGCCAAATTTGCCTATTATTCCAGGTATTTCTTGACTTCCTACTTTTGCATTCGAGTCCCCTATAATGAAAAGGATATCTTTTTTGGATGCTAGTTCTGAAAGGTCTTGTAGGTCTTCATGGAACCGTTCAACTTCGGCTTCTTCAGCATTACTGTTTGGCGCATAGGCTTGGATTACCGTGGTATTGAATGGTACAGAGATCATTCTTTCGTTTTTGAGATTACATCCAAGTACTGCATTTCAGACTCTATTGTTGACCATGATGGCTACTCCATTTCTTTTAACGGGTTCCTGCCCACAGTAGTAGATATAATGGTCATCTGAGTTAAATTCACCCATTCCAGTCCATTTTAGTTTGCTGATTCCTAGAATGTCGACATTCACTCTTGCCATCTCCTGTTTGACCACTTCCAATTTGCCTTGATTCATGGACCTAACATTTCAGGTTCCTATGCAATGTTGCTCTTTACATCATCGGACCTTGCTTCTATCACCAGTCCCATCCACAGCTGGCCATTTTTTGCTTTGGCTCCATCCCTTCATTCTTTCTGTAGTTATTTTCCACTGATCTCCAATAGCATTTTGGGTACGTACTGACCTGGGGAGTTTCTCTTTCAGTATTCTATCATTTTGCGTTTTCATACTGTTCATGGGGTTCTCAAGGCAAGAATACTGAAGTGGTTTGCCATTACCTTCTCCAGTGCACCACATTGTCAGACGTCTGCACCATGACCCGACCGTCTTGGGTGGCCCTACACGGCATGGCTTAGTTTCGTTGATTTAGATAAGACTATGGTCCTGTGATCAAGTTGGCTAGTTTTCTGTGATTATGATTTTAGTGTGTCTGCCCTCTGATGCCCTCTCACACCTACCATCTTACTTGGGTTTCTTTTAGTTGATAACAAATACCAAAAAGCAAAGATTAAAAATCTGGAGTAGAGGTTGAATTCCTAAAAATACAATGTTAAAAAAATGAAAAAAAAATCAAACAAACAATAAACAGCAAAAAACAAACAAACAACAACAACAAAAGTTACATAAATTATAAAATATGTGAATTATAAAATATATGAAGTTCATTTTAAAAATAGCTTTTTTCCCCCCAAGGTAATTGTAGGTTATAAAAATGAAAATTAAAGGAGTAATGGGTACTTAAAAATAAAATTAAAAAAATAAAACAAAGTAAAAATATTTTATTTATTTATTTATTTATTTATTTATTTTTAATTTAAAAAGTGATAGTAGTAAAAATATATCTAAGACTTTCTCTGGAGCTGTTGTGGACAGTGTGGGGTCAGTTTCTCTTCAGATAGTTCTTTGGTCCGGCTCATACTTTTGTATTTCTCAAGGTCTATAGGCCCCTTAGTCTGTGCTATCTCCAGGGTTTTAATCTAGTGCACCTGTCACTTCCAAATCTGTTCCCTCTTGTTTATTTTAGCTGCTGTTTACTGGTCTCTTCAGTGTCTAATTTCCGCCCTGCCACAAGGGGCGCTGTGGTGTTTTTTTTTTTTTTTTTTTTTTTTTTTTTTTTAGGCTTGCTTGTTCAGTCGTGCTTTGGGGAGGGAGGAGCACTGCAAACAAATATCACTGGCATGTGTGATTCAGCCACACTGGGTTTGCCCCCGCTCACGGTGTGTGTGCTTTCCCAGTCTACACTGCTCAGACTCTAGGTTGCTCTGCCAAGAACTTTCTGATGCAGGCCCTGGTTTACATGCACTTCCGAACTCTAAGCCACTCAGGTTCAGGTTCTCGGGTACTCCACAAAGGCACAGACGTGGCTGGGCCTGCGCTTTGTGCCCGTCCCAGGCCCGAGCAGCTCAGGTGACCAAGTGCTTGGTGCACGTATTCGCCCCCAGCTGGAGGCTGCGGCTTATCCCCTCCCCCATTCCAGCCGTTAGGTTTTCTGGGTGTACAATGAGCACGCCTTCTTAGGTGTGCCCTGTGTCTATTCTGGGGAGCTGGTCTCTGGCTGCGACCCTCCAGGCGGATGTCAATTGTCCAGAGTCCCAAGAAGTCTTGGTTAGCAGAGAAGTCTGCTTGCATTTTGGTGTAGGGTGCCTCTCTGGGGCCAAATGCCCCCTTCCGGCTCTGGCTGCCCTCGCCTGCCTGTCTCCAGTGGGGGGGATGGGCTGGTCTGCAGCCGGCTAGCTCTGCTCAGTCCTTTGTTCTGTGAGTGTGCCTGATGGTATCTTAGGTTAGGGCTTTTCCCATGATTGCAGGATAGCTATCCCTCAGTCTGGGTTGCTTTCTCAAGCTAGTTCCCTCAGATTGCCCTCAGGGCATTCAGGCCCGGCCTTGCCCTAAGAAATGCAGCCCACTCCTTCCTGTCCCTTCTTCCTAGTGGGGGATGGGAGCATCTGGGCTGCTGCTCTGCTGGGAGTTGCTGTTAGGCACGTAATCTGTGGGTTTTAATTATTTATTTATTTTTCCTCCCATTTATTTTGCCCTCTGAGATTCCAAGGTTCGCCACAGACCCACTGGAGAGAGTGCTTCCTGGTGTTTGGAAACTTCTTTCTTTTTTAAGACTCCCTTCCCGGGATGGATCTCCATCCCTACCTCTTTTGACTCTCTTTTTATCTTTTATATTTTGTCCTACCTCCTTTTGAAGACAATGGGATGCCTTTCTGGGTGCCTGATGTCCTCTGCCAGCAATCAGAAGTTGTTCTGTGGAATTTGCTCAGCGTTCAAATGTTCTTTTGATGAATTTGTGGGGGAGAAAGTGATCTCCCTGTCCTATTCCTCTGCCATCTTAGGACCGCCCCCTTACTTATCCATTCTTTTGCCCCAGTTATTCTGCTATTGGTTTCCTGTAGTGTGTTTTTATTCAATTATTATATTGTTCACTTTTATTGTTCTTTATTTCTTAGGGATCCTTGATAAATGTTTCTTGTATCTTCTTGATCCGTGCCTCCATTCTTTTTTTTTTTTTCCATTTATTTTTATTAGTTGGAGGCTAATTATTTTACATCATTACAGTAGTTTTTGTCATACATTGAAATGAATTAGCCATGGATTTACATGTATTCCCCATCCCGGTCCCCCCTCCTACCTCCCTCTCCACCCGATCCCTCTGGGTCTTCCCAGTGCACCAGGCCCGAGCACTTGTCTCATGCACCCAACCTGGGCTGGTGATCTGTTTCACCCTAGATAATATACATGTTTCAATGCTGTTCTCTTGAAACATCCCACCCCCTCCATTCTATTTATCCGTAATTCCATATAATCTTGAGGTTTTGGATCATCTTTACTATCATTACTCTGAATTATTTTTCAAGTAGACTGCCTATTTCTCCTCATTTGTTTGGTCTGGTGGGTTTTTACCATGCTCCTTCATCTGTTGCTTGCCTCCCTGTCTTTTCATTTTGTTTAATTTACTGTGTTTGGGGTCAATTTCCACAGGATACAAGATTATAATTCCTCTTACTTGCAGAGTCTGCCCCATATGTGGGGTTGGACTAGCACCTTGTGAAGGTTTCATGTTGTGAGGGACCAGTTCCTGTGTTCCAGTGGGTGTATCTTGATCCTGTTTCTGTAAAAGGCAATGTTGCGCCCAGTGTGTTATGGGGTGTCGGTGAGCTTGGCATGACTTTGTGCAGTCTGTGTGCTAATGGATACTGTTGTGTTCCCATTTTTCTTAGTTGTTTGGCACGGGACATCTGGTGCTGGAGCTTTCTGGCCTTTGGGTGGGGGCAGGTCTTACTGTTGAGATAGAGGCCTTTGGGAGAGCTCTCTGTTTAGTATTGCATGGGTCCGGAGTTTTCTGGTTGCCCCACACCATGGACTCAGGTCTCCCATCTCAGAATGTCAGGCCTGACCCCTTGCTAGAGCATCAGGACTCTGCAAGCCACACAGCACAGAAAGGAAAAAGAAAGAAAGAAAGAAATAGGGAAAAAATCAAACCAACCTACAAACAAAAAGGAAGAGACAGGCAAAACCCCAAGAAAAATAGTGAAAGCAACATTCATCGGACAGGAACACACAGATAAACTCACAAACTCGCAAACTCACACTCACAAAAAAATAAATAAATAAATAAATAAATAAAGAGAGGATCCAAAACATGAGAGCAATCAAACCAATAAACAGATGTTAAAAGCTAGAGTAGCAAAAATAGAAAACCAAAAACATGGAAAAAATGCAATATAATGAAAACGTGTAGTAGAAATGGTAAGAAAATAAAAATTTTATTTAAAATTAAAATATTAAAAAAGGAAAAAATAAAACATAAAAAGTAAAGAGTTATTGAAATAACCAATTGAACAAAACGGAAAAGAAAAAAGCAAATATATATATATATATATAGAGAGAGAGAGTAGGAAAAATATTATCCTCTGACATTAGTTGTCCTCACTGTAATTGTGTGCCAGTCAATCTGCCTACTAAAAACTATTCCATTATTTCTGGAAAAGTCTCTGGGCCTCCAGTGGGCAATGTGTGGTCAGCTCCTAACCAGATCTGGCCCTACTCCAGCTTGTTCCTGCTTCCAAAGTCTAAAATTGCCCCCAATGTCCAGGCTAATTGTGGGGATTTAATCCAATGCACATGTGGTTGCAGGAGCTAATTCCCTTCCTTTTCTTTGTTCACACAGTCCCTGGTGTTCTGCTTTAATGTTGTGCCCACTTTGACTTGTACACTGCCCTCAATGGACTTGAGTTTAAGTGAGCTCTGGGACTTGGTGATGGACAGGGAAGCATGCCATACTGCAGTCCATGGGATTGCAAAGAGTTGGACACGGCTGAGTGACTGAACTGAACTGAACATCATTAATTCTCAGGATTATGTGGTTCAGCATCTGTGCTTGCAAAGACGAAGTCAGTATCAAAATCTCTACATCCCAGAAATGATTTTGCTGAGCTGTAATGCAGATGAATTAACTCCAGTACTGTAAAGTCAACATAATTGAACATTGGCTACATCACAATATTCATTACTGTTATCTGGATCAAGTAGTGATGAAGTAATTTCTCCCAAGTTTTGTACTTAATATAGTCTATAGGGTGATCTCTTTGGACTTGAGAGAAGATTTCCATTCCCTACCACCAAATAAATTGGCTTTTATCAATTGCACATGGATATCTATGATTCAGAAGAGTTTCAAATGAGATTCATATGGTTTGTGACACTATAATCAAACAATTGACTGTATAAGACGAGATTCCTTTTTTGAAGGGGCAGGTGATGAAATTAAACAAATTATTAAAAGCTCAACGTGAAAGATCTACAAATTCTAGGGCTTTCTATTACTAGGTGAAGCACTGCTGTTGCTGCTGCTAAGTCACTTCAGGCGTGTCCGACTCTGTGCGACCCCACAGACAGCAGTCTACCAGGCTCCCCTGTCCCTGGGATTCTCTAGGCAAGAAAACTGGAGTGGGTTGCCTTTTCCTTCTCCAATGCATAAAAGTTAAAAGTGAAAGTGAAGTCGCTTAGTTGTGTCCGACTCTTAGTGACCCCATGGATTGCAGCCCACCAGGCTCCTCCGTCCATGGGATTTTCCAGGCAAGAGTACTGGGGTGGGGTGTCATTGCCTTCTCCAAGGTGAAGCACTCAGTTCAGTTCAGTTCAATTGCTCAGTCGTGTCCGATTCTTTGCGACCCCGTGAATCACAGCACTCCAGGCCTCCCTGTCCATCACCAACTCCCAGAGTCTACTCAAACTCATGTCCATTGAGTCGGTGATGCCATCCAACCATCTCATCCTCTGTCGTCCCCTTCTCCTCATGCCCCCAATCCCTCCCAGCATCAGGGTCTTTTCCAATGAGTCAACTTTTCATATGAGGTGGCCATAGTATTGGAGTTTCAGCTTCAGGATCATTCCTTCCAATGAACACCCAGGACTGATCTCCTTCAGGATGGACTGGTTGGATCTCCTTGCAGTCCAAGGAACTCTCAAGAGTCCTCTCCAACACCACAGTTCAAAACCATCAATTTTTCAGTGCTCAGCTTTCTTCACAGTCCAACTCTCACATCCATACATGACCACTGGAAAAACCATAGCCTTGACCAGACGGACTTTGTTGACAAAGTAATATCTCTCCTAGATATGCTGTCTAGGTTGGTCATAACTTTCCTTCCAAGAAATAAGTGTCTTTTAATTTCATGGATGAAGTCACCATCTGCAGCGGTTTTGGAGCCCCCAAAAATGAAGTCTGACACTGTTTGCACTGTCTCCCCATCTATTTCCCTTGAAGTGATGGAACCAGATGCCGTGATCTTAGTTTTCTGAATGTTGAGCTTTAAGCCAACGTTTTCACTCTCCTCTTTCACTTTCATCAAGAGGCTTTTTCGTTTCTTTTCACTTTCTGCCATAAGGGTGGTGTCATCTGCATATCTGAGGTTATTGATATTTCTCCCGGCAATCTTGATTCCAGCTTGTGCTTCTCCTAGCCCAGTGTTTCTCATGATGTACTCTGCATATAAGTTAAATAAGCAGGGTGATAATATAGAGCCTTGACATACTCCTTTTCCTATTTGGAACCAGTCTGTTGTTCCATGGGTGGTGGTAATTTTAATAATGCTTCTTCCCAGTTTGCAGGGAAGCCACACCTTTGCTATATAATTTCTATTACTCAGATTTAAAATCCTCAAAAGTAGTTGATACAAAGTCCATGTTTAAAATTCCATACTGACCAGTTATAATCATAATTTTTACTTATAGGTGACATAATTTAGGCTCTTTAAAGAGTCGTACTTTTACAATATCAAGCCTAAATTAAAGCATAAAATCCTCAGTTGCAGAGATTTTTAAAATATATTTATTTTGTAATATACAAAAGGAACAACATTCTCAGGTACTTCCTATAGTACTTTTTATATGAGAGGGAAAATTGAAATAATAAACATAGTAAATAAAATTATTTTGAATGTTTTCCTATTTAATTATCATATTACCTTAGACATTAAATTTACCAAGGTTAGATTTATGGCCAAGGATGTGATCTATTCTGGAGAAGGTTCCGTACACACTTGAGAAAAAGGTGAAGTTGATTGTTTTGGGGTGAAATGTCCTATAGATATCAATTAGGTCTAGCTGGTCCATTGTGTCCTTTAAAGTTTGTGTTTCCTTGTTAATTTTCTGTTTAGTTAATCTATCCATAGTTGTGAGTGGGGTATTAAAGTCTCACACTATTATTGTGTTACTATTAATTTCATCTTTCATACTCGTTGGCATTTGCCTTACATATTGTGGTGCTCCTATGTTGGGTGCATATATATTTATAATTGTTATATCTTCTTCTTGGATTGATCCTTTGATCATTATGTAGTGTCCTTCTTTGTCTCTTTTCACAGCCTTTATTTTAAAGTCTATTTTGTCTGATATGAGTATTGTGACTCCTGCTTTCTTTTGGTCTCCATTTGCATGAAATATTTTTTTCCAGCCCTTCACTTTTAGTCTGTATGTGTCCCTTGTTTTGAGGTAGGTCTCTTGTAGACAGCATATATAGGGGTCTTGTTTTTGCATCCATTCAGCCAGTCTTTGTCTTTTGGTTGGGGCATTCAACCCATTTACATTAAGGTAATTATTGATAGGTATGATCCCGTTGCCATTTACTTTGCTGTTTTGGGTTCGCGTTTATACAACCTTTCTGTGTTTCCTGTCTAGAGAAGATCCTTTAGCATTTGTTGAAGAGCTGGTTTGATGGTGCTGAATTCTCTCAGCTTTTGCTTGTCTGTAAAGCTTTTGAATTCTCCTTCATATCTGAATGAGATCCTTGCTGGGTAGAGTAATCTAGGTTGTAGGTTATTCTCTTTCCTTACTTCAAGTATGTCCTGCCATTCCCTTCTGGCCTGAAGGGTTTCTATTGATAGATCAAAAAATTGAAATCATTCCAGTCATCTTTTCTGACCACAGTACAGTAAGATTAGATCTCAATTACAGGAAAAAAATATTAAAAATTCAAACATATGGAGGCTAAATAACAATGTTTCTGAATTACCATAGACATTAAAAGGAAAACAATATCCATGCTATTTAACAAAATGGAAAGTTGAGAGAAAAAGACTGTATGGTATACAAAATAATACAAACTAATTAGCCCTTGGCATATTAAAACCTTGACATTGAACATTAATTGTAAAAATGCAGGCATTACCCCAAGTATTCACTTTATATAGCTGTTTTGAGTGCACAAGCACAGAATTGTACATAATCTAATTACTGAATTCTGAAAAATGTTTGCTTTTTGTTCCTGATAGAAAAATTTATAACATTTTTAGCTTGTTCCTACTACAGTAATGTGAGTTACTTAATACTAGTCTCCTCATTCTATCAAGGAGGAAACTAAGATTTAGAAGCTACTGAACTTGTGCAAGGGTAAATACCTGGTAAATCATCAGGATACAAAACAAGCCTGTTTCACTTAAAGTGTTAGAGAAATTATTCATACATTTGTGCATCATTTCACCTTTCCAAAATCTTTCATATAATTGTCATCCTGAAAAATTGATTCTTTCATCTTCAACCATAGTAAGTCTTAATGTATTTTGTTTGAAAGGAGCACACACTGGGGACTTCCCTGGTGGTCCAGTGGCTAAGATTCCATGCTCCCAGTGCAGGGGGCCAGGGTTCAACCCCTGGTCAGGGAAGTAGGTCCCACATACCACAGCTAAGACTCGAGGCAGTCAAATGAATAAACAAATAAATAAATATTTTAAAAAAAAGAAAGGAGCACACACAAGAGACTATGACTATGATGATTAATTTGTATAATGTTTTCATTATGCTGAAATATTTACAAAGCTTTAAATATTTACAATCAACTAATTTATTTGTGCTGTAGTCTTAATGACAATATTATGGCTAACTTATTCCACATTTATGTTACCATATGGAACTCAGTGCTTTCTTTTGTGACTAGTCTACCAAATCCCTAGATTGGTTATTTTTCAGTTGATTGTTTAGATGTTATTTTGACAAACAATAAATGCTTAGTAAGCACCTATTATGGGATTCCCTGGTAGTTCAGCTGGTAAAGAATCTGCCTGCAATGCAGGAGACCCCGGTTCCATTCCTGAGCTGGGATAGGCTACCCACTCCAGTATTCTTGGGTTTCCCTGGTGACTCAGATGGTAAAGAATCTACGAGCAATGCGGGAGACCTGGGTTTGATCCCTGGGTTGGGAAGATCCCCTGGAGGAAGGCATGGAAACCCACTCTAGTATTTTTGCCTGGAGAATCCCCATGGACAGAGGAGCCTGGTGGGATACAGTCCATAGGTTCGCAAAGAGTCAGACGTGGTTAAGCACAGCACAGCAAGCACCTGTTATATGTTGACATAAGACAACAGTTATATGTCATCTGGTTGTAGTACATAACACAATGAAATAGATGGAATCACATTCCTGAAGAAACTGGGCGTCTAGAGAGATTAGATTTCTATTAAAAAAATCTGTAATACAAAGAAGTGTGAAGGTATGAAGAAAGTGCTAAAACAAAAGCACAAAATATTGTTTGAGTCCAGAAAATAAAATTTAGATTTAGATGGGATCACAGAAGAATTCATGGATGATGTGGTATTTTAGAAGTCTGAAAGATTTCTAGGACTGAGAGGCAAAATTAGGGGAAATGACTATTCCATTTAGCGAGACCAATATGAACAAAGTTATAAATGCAAAGGTAGTAAAGGCTCTGTAGAAGTGGAAACAATATGATCTAGTTGGAACATGAATGAATAATCTATGTGAGGAAGGGCAAGGGAGAAATTACATTGGAAAGGTACACTGGGACTTGAGTTCCATCCTAGGGTGTTTAAACATTATCTTTTAATCACCATATATTATTAAAGGAGTTTGAACAGAGAAGTGATATTATTTAAGCTGTGCTTTAGGAATTAGTCATCTCCATGGTTACCATAGTGACTGAAATAGCTGAATTACCTGTGGTTATTTGTGCCATTAATATGAATGGATAGAATCCACCAATCAGCAATTAACCCATTTCTTGTTACTAAATGGTTATTAAACTGTAATAACAGAAATGGTAAGATTGATGCAGTAAAACTTTGCAGTGGAAATTTGAAATATCATATGAAACACAAAAATTGAAGCACAGCTGGAATCGCTATAGTGATAAAATCTATTTTTACAGTTTATGTTTGCCTATTTAGAACTTGCAACTTAGTGTAATTATCTGTTCATTTTTCTCAAATAGTATCCTGCATTATTATGGTTCTAAACATAAGTATGAGAATCCCTTATATTGAAGCCTCAATTTCAACTTTTCTAAATGATTTTGAACTTAGAGTCAATTCTGATAACCACAACATCCCTAATGAGGTAAATAGGCAGGTAGAACCAAATAAATGGAGACTAGAAGAAGTTAAGGAGTTTATCAAAAGTCATCCAATTTATTACTATCAGGGCTAGGGTAAAATATGTATCTCTTTGCTTTGAGTCCAAATTCTTTTCTGTTGCACACAAATGCTGTTTCTTCCAATAGAAAAGCATACAACTTTCAGCACAAGTAGGGAAAACCCAAACAAAAATCAATTTCTAAATGTCTAATGTAACACACACACACACGCACATGCAAAATCAGTGGAATAAACTTTTCCTTCTTAACCTGGATGTTTAGATACTGCGTTGACATAACTGTAGCATTTTCTATAATTAGTTTCAGAGCATCAATTGAAGATTTTACTGTCTGTTGAAATTACCATAGCAAATTAGATATGACAGGTTAAGATGAATCAACACCATGCCTAATGCAGTGGATATTGAGCAATTTTACAATTATCTTAGTTGAACTAAATAATCTTTTTATGTGATTTATCTAAATTATCTAGATTAGCTGGCATCATTTATTGGGGAATCTCTATAATTTGTACTCTAACTTATAGTACAAATCTTAAACTTACTTTGTACTATATAGACAAATTCAAAATTTATGTAGCTTATGCTCTGCATATAGTAAAAAAATCTGTCTTTCATTGAGGGAAATAGCAGAAACTGTATGGAATTTGTATAAAAAATTAAAGGTGGCATTCTTTCTTTTAGAGGGTTGTGTCCACATGCTGTATATATATTTAAAAAGTCATTAACCTTTTTTTTTTTTCCTGGCAGTGGTTTCAAAGCAACTCTTTTGATTATAGAGTGAACCTAGGATCAGCCATAAATATTGTAAATAAATTAAAGTTTATCTTTGGCATTTCTGCTTTCTGTTCTATAACCTCTGACTGTTTCTTTCAGAGTTTCTTTCTCCCAGAGACCTATCAGTCTCAAGCTAATTCAATCAATACCAGTCTTAGCAACTCTTTTTCTGTCTGTCAGTTAGGAACTGGTGGTTTTTCCTCTCATAAAAATACATATCTTAAACTTTTATTTATATTTTATCATTTATTGTAGATTACTTTACAATATTGGGATTTTTTTGCCATACATAAATATGAATTTGCCATAAGTACACATATGTTCCCTTTATCTTGTCCCCCTGCCACCTTCCTCTCCCTCCCACCCCTCTAGGCTGTCACAGAGCACCAGTTTTGGGTTCCTTGTGCCATACCACAAACTCCCACTGTCTATCTATTTTACATATGATACTGTGTATATTTCAATGCTATTTTCTCAAGTCATCCCATCCTCTCCTTCCCCCACTGTGTCCAAAAGACTGTTCTTTATGTCTGTGTCTCCTTTGCTGTCCTGAAAATGCAGAATCATCAGTACTATCTTTCTAGACACGACCCATCTCATAGAATAATGGAAATTTAAAAAAATGGGACCCAATTAAACATAAAAGTTTTGCACAATGAAGGAAACTGTAAGAAACGTTAAAAGACAACATTCAGATGGGAGAAAATAATAGCAAATGAAACAACTGACAAAGAATTAATCTCCAAAATATACAAGCAACTCATGCACCTCAGTACCAGAAAAACAAACAACCCAATAAAAAAATGGGCAGAAAACCTAAATAGACATTTCTTCAAAGAAGACATGCGGATGGTTAATAAACACATGAAAAAATGCTCAACATCACACATTATTGGAGAAATGCAAATCAAAACTACAATGAGATATCATCTCACACTGTTCAGAATGACCATCATTAAAAAGTCTACAAACGTTAATTGCTAGAGAAAACAGAACACTTTTACACTGTTAGTTGGAATGCAAACTGATATAGCCACTATAGAGAACAGTATGGAGAGTCCTTAAAAAAAAAAAAAAAAAAACTAGGAGTAAAACCACCATATGACCTAGCAATCCCGCTACTGGGCATATACCATAATTGAAAAAGACACATGTACCCCAATGTTCAATGCAGCACTATTAACAATAGTTAGGACTTGGGCTCCAAAATCATTGCAGATGGTGACTTTAGCCATGAGATTAAGACACTCCTTGGAAGAAACACTATGACAAACCTAGACAGTGTATTAAAAAGCAGAGACATCACTTTGCCAACAAATGTCTGAATAGTCAAAGCTATGATTTTTCCAGTAGCCATGTATGGATGTGAGAGTTGGACTATAAAGAAGGCTGAGCACTGAAGAATTGATGGTTTTGAACTTTGGTGTTGGAGAAGACTGCTGAGAATCCCTTGGACTGCAAGGATATCAAACCAGTCAATCCTAAAGGAAATCAAACCTGAATATTCATTGGAACGAGTGATGCTAAAGCTGAAGCTCCAATACCCCCGCCACCTGATGGGGAGAACTGACTCTTCAGAAAAGACCCTAATGCTGGGAAAGATTGAAAGTAGGAGGAGAAGGGGATAACAGAAGATGAGATGGTTGGATGGCATCACTGACTCGATGGACATGAGTTTGAGCAATCACCGGGAGATGATGAAGGACAGGGAAGCCTGGCTTGCTGCAGTCCATGGGGTCACCAAGAGTCAGACATGACTGAGAGACTGAACAACAGGACATGGAAGCAACCTAGATGTCCATTGAAAGATGAATGTAAAAAGAAGTTGTGGTACATATCTACAATGAGATATTACCCAGCTATAAAATAGGATGCATTTGAGTCAGCTCTAATGAGGTGGATGAGCCTAGAGCCTATACACAGAGCTAAGTAATTTAGGAAGTTAAAGACAAATACATTAACATATATTAAGGTATGAACATATATTTTACGACCAAAAACATGGCATTTCAGGGATGAGTAAATGTTATATTTTTGAATATGGGGTGGATTATTTTCTGCTATATTTATCACAATGCATATATATTCCACCAATTAATTAACATACCTGATGTCAAGTGTATAACTGGCACTAGTGACTAAAAAGTCAAAGTGAAAAATACCCTGTATATTGCATGAATTTCTACTATCCTAGTCTAATCTGAATGTTCCTGCATCTTGATATCATCTTGCATATATCTGCTTTCTGGTTTCCATGCCCTATGGTGAAAGCAACGGGCCCAATAAAAGCCATCAAGTTATCAAATAAGCCATTAAACAGAATTCACAAGAATTTGGGCTCTCGTCCTTTATAGTTAACATCACCACCATATCTCATTCCCAATTCACATTCGCTACACAGGCTTATGATTTCTGTTCCTCTTTCTATTTGGCACCTGTTCTTTTGAGGACTCATTACTGATCTGAATGTCCACTCAGAAAAATATCTTCTCATCTATATATAAAATCTCACTCCCAGTTGTCTTACTCACTACGCATTTGGCCTGTACTTGGATTCTGCTTCTGCCAAGATACAGAACACCTAGAGCAAATCTGTCCGTAGTCACACTTTTGGTTGAATTCAAAAAGTTGCTCTTGGATCTGAAAAATTAGTAGTAAAAAACATAGTAAGAAAATGTGTAAGGTTTTGTTTAAATATATTTTGAATTGTGTTAAAACCACTGCACTGCCTCAAGTATCCCAATTTCTTCTGTGATTTGACCTATTAAAAAAAAAAAAACTAATGGGAAAAATAGGTTGAGCCATTCTGTACCTTGATTTTAGTAAGGTGCAGCCTCTCCTGAAGCTTAACACATGGTAAAAATATTTAATATTCACTCAATTAATGATCCATTTTGAGCACTTGTTGCTCAGGAAACACTTACTCTTCTCTCAGATTTGCCCTACCTGAGCCAGGAAATCTATGAAAGAACTTGAGTAGACAGGGACAAAAACTATATTATTAGAGTATTCACCTTGTTTGACTATTCCATGCTTCAGGCAGTGGAATTATGGGAGTTAGAAGCCTGTGTCATAGACAGAATGAGATTTATACAGGATTTTGAATAGTCTAAGCAAGTCAATAACATAGTATAATGCAAAAGGATAGTTTGATTGTAGTATAAAACAGTTATATATTCATACATTTTCTTGTCTGTGTCAACTCAAATTTTATGTAATTTTCTCTCCTTGAAAGAAAGCTGACACACAATCTTTACCCTTTTCTCCTTTGTCACTTCATCCTTCTTGCTGACTTGAAGGCAGATATAATGGCTTGATGCTAGAGACCATACACAGTGAAGCATTAGGATAAAAAGACCCTGAGTCCTGAAAGACTGCATGAGTCAAACTGCCATATCAGCTTTGGACTGCCTATAGTCACACATTCAAATAAGAGAAAAATAACTCTCAAATTTAAATAAACCATTTTTTCAAGTCTCTATTACTCAGTCAGTTGAGCATAAGAATTCTTGGGCTGTATTTCATACAGTGTTAACTAAGTGTTCGTCACTCAGTTGTGTCTTACTCTCTATGACCCCCTGGACTATAGCCCTCCAGGCTCCTCTGTCCATGGGATTCTCCAGACATTAATACTTGGGTGGGTAGCCATCCCCTTCTCAAGGGTATCTTCCTGACACAGGGGTCATACCCAGGTCCCCTGCCTTGCAAGTGGATTCGTTACTGTCTGAGCCACTAGGGGTAGAACAATACCAATGTTTTCACCATAACATTGGGAAGTGTACTGTTTGATAGCAAAAGTATTGAAGTTAACCAGGCTGAAGTCAAATCTCAGCTGTGACTTTGCTAGAAAGTTATTTACTTTTTCTGAACCTCAGTTTCATCTATAAACGTCATGTTAATATTTACATTTTCCAACTATTTTTCATTGTTTAATTGCTGACATGTTTTAATAGACACTATAGAAATTACCCCAATTCTGAATTTTAACTCAGAATTATTCTAATATTATTTCCTCATGCTGTTAAATGCCTGTTTTATGTTATATCACAATTTTAATGTAATAGAGATAATTAATTTAATTGCCATTGAGTGTCACTATATATAATTTAGTACTTACTGTACCACCAAACCTCAGCAGGATGAGATAACAAGTTGATTTCAGCTATCATTCTGAGCTTACTTAAAATTGTTGTCAGTATTATTTTAAGAGGTTTTTCAGTTTCTACAAAGCAAGTGTAGAGTCAGAAATGATGGAAAGATCATGGGGAAAAACCAAAAATGATTATGACAAAAGAATGTTTCCGAACAACTTTATTGAGTTATTTATATAAAAATGTGTGCTTCTCAGGACTACTCTATTCATTGCATGTTTCTTTTCTTTCTGGAACTATTTACAAAAGTTTTTTTTTTCATTTATTTTTATTAGTTGGAGGCTAATTACTTTACAATATTGTAGTGGTTTTTGTCATACATTGACATGAATCAGCCATGGAGTGAAGTAAGCCAGAAAGATAAAGACCAATATAGTATACTAACGCATATATATGGAATTTACATAAGTTTTTTTTTTTTTATCAAAGCCATAAATGAAAATAGTGTTTTAGGAAAACACAGTTATATTTCTTCTTTTACTATATACGTGTCAGGCTTGATTATTACTTATGTCATAGAACTTAACTTTGTGTAGCAGCACTATATCTCACTATTAGGAACACAGACACTGGGATTAGGCATATCTGTTTTCCAATTAGAGATGCATCACTTACTATCCTTGTGACATTTACAAGGAGTAACCTAGGGCTCAGTTATTAGTTCCCATTTCTTCTGTTTCTGTACTCCCTTTATTTGGTGATCTCACGTTGTCTCATAATTTTAAATATATCTATGTAGATTACTAAAAAATTATATATTCAGGACAAAACTTTTCACAAATGGCATATGTGTGTGTGTGTGTGTGTGTGTATGAATAAATGTCTAATACTCCTCTCAAGCTTAATACATCTAAGAATAAACATCTGACATTCTCCCTTGCCCCCTAAATTGCTATGCAATCTTTTGTTCATACCTCAAACCTTACTTTCATCCATGATTCTTCTCTTATACTTACGTCCCACATTAGTTTATCTTCAAAATATATTTAGTCTCACCACTTTCTCACTATCTCTTTGTTCATGTCACTATCATCTCTCATTTGAATTATTGTAGTTCAGTCAGTTCTGTTGCTCAGTCGTGTCTGACTCTTTGCAACCCCATGTCCATCTCCAACTACTGGAGTTTACTCAAACTCATGCCCATCGAGTCGGTGATGCCATCCAGCCATGTCATCCTCTGTTGTCCCCTTCTCCTCCTGCCCCCCAATCCCTCCCAGCATCAGGGTCTTTTCCAATGAGTCAACTCTTCGCATGAGGTGGCCAAAGTATTGGAGTTTCAGCTTCATCATCCTTCCAATGAACACCCAGAACTGATCTCCTTCAGGATGGACTGGTTGGATCTCCCTGCAGTCAAAGGGACTCCCAAGAGTCTTCTCCAACACCACAGTTCAAAAGCATCAATTTTTCAGCACTCAGCTTTCTTCACATTCCAACTCTCACATCCATACATGACCACTGGAAAAACCATAGCCTTGACCAGATGGACCTTTGTTGGCAAAGTAATGTCTCTGCTTTTTAATATGCCATCTAGGTTGGTCATAACTTCCCTTCCAAGGAGTAAGCATCTTTTAATTTCATGGCTGCAGTCACCATCTGCAGTGATTTTGGAGCCCAAAAAATAAAGTCTGACACTGTTTCCCGATCTATTTCCCATGAGATAATGGGACCAGATGCCATGATTTTAGTTTTCTGTATGTTGAGCTTTAAGCCAACTTTTTCATTCTCCTCTTTCACTTTCATCAAGAGGCTTTTTAGTTCCTCTTCACTTTCTGCCATAAGGGTGGTGTAATCTGCATATCTGAGGTTATTGATATTTCTCCCAGTAATCTTAATTCCAGCTTGTGCTTCTTTCAGCCCAGCATTTCTCATGATGTACTCTGCATATAAGTTAAATAAGCAGGGTGAGAATATACAGCCTTGACGTAGTCCTTTTCGTATTTGGAACCGGTCTGTTGTTCCATGTCCAGTTCTAACTGTTGCTTCCTGACCTGCATACAGGTTTCTCAAGAGGCAGGTCAGGTGGTCTGGTATCCCCATATCCTTCAGAATTTTTCCATAGTTTATTGACATCCATACAGTCGAAGGCTTTGGCTTAGTCACTAAAGCAAAAATAGATGTTTTTCTGGAACTCTCTTGCTTTTTTGATTATCCAGCAGACATTGGCAATTTGATCTCTGGTTCCTCTGCCTTTTCTAAAACCAGCTTGAACATCTGGAAGTTCTCAGCTCATATATTGCTGAAACCTGGCTTGGAGTATTTTGAGCATTACTTTACTAGTGTGAGATGAATGCAATTGTGTGGTAGTTTGAGCGTTCTTTGGTATTGGAATGAAAACTGACATTTTCCAGTTCTGTGGCCACTGCTGAGTTTTCCAAATTTGCTGGCATATTGAGTGCAGCACTTTCACAGCATCATCTTTCAGGATTTGAAATAGCTCAACTGGAATTCCATCATATCCACTAGCTTTGTTCATAGTGATGTTTTCTAAGGCCCACTTGACTTCACATTCCAGGATGTCCGGCTCTAGGTGAGTGATCACACCATCATGGTTATCTGGGTCATGAAGATCTTTTTTGTACAGTTCTTCTGTATATTCTTACCACCTCTTCTTAATATCTTTTGCTTCTGTTAGGTCCATACAATTTCTATCCTTTATTGAGCCCATTTTTGCATGAAATGTTCCCTTGGTATCTCTAATTTTGTTGAAGAGATCTCTAGTCTTTCCCATTCTGTTGTTTTCCTCTATTTCTTTGCATTGATCACTGAGGAAGGCTTTCTTATCTCTCCCGGCTATTCATTGGAACTCTGCATTCAAATGGGAATATCTTTCCTTTTCTCCTTTGCTTTTTGCTTCTCTTCTTTTCACAGCTATTTGTAAGGCCTCCTCAGACAACCATTTTGCCTTTTTGCATTTCTTTTCCATGGGGATGGTCTTGATCCCTGTCTCCTGTACAATGTCATGAACCTCCATTCATAGTTCTTCAGGCTCTCTGTCAGATCTATTCCTTTAAATCTATTTTTCACTTCCACTGTATAATCATTAGGGATTTGATTTAGGTCATACCTGAATGGTGTTGTGGTTTTCCCTACTCTATTCACTTTAATCCTGAATTTGGCAATAAGGAGTTCATGATCTGAGCTACAGTCCACTCCAAGTCTTGTTTTTGCTGACTGTAAAGGGCTGCTCCATCTTTGGCTGCAAAGAATATAATCAATCTGATTTCGGTGTTGACTATCTGGTGATGTCCATGTGTAGAGTCTTCTCTTGTGTTGTTGGAAGAGGGTGTTTGCTATGACCAGTGCGTTCTCTTGGCAAAACTCTATTAGCCTTTGCCCTGCTTCATTCCATACTCCAAGACCAAATTTGCCTATTACTCCAGGTGTTTCTTGACTTCGTACTTTTGCATTCCAGTCCCCTATAATGAAAAGGACGTCTTTTTTGGGTGTTAGTTCTAAAAAGTCTTGTAGGTCTTCATAGAACCGTTCAAATTCGACTTCTTCAGCATTACTGGTTGGGGCATAGGCTTGGATTACTGTGATATACAAACTTAACTTCAATTGCCTACAGAAGCTCAATTCGTATACTCTGCCTCTTTTATATTTTCAAGGCCAATATTTACCTCTTTTATATTATGTATTCATTAAAAATTTTTAGCTGCTATAGTAATTTTTAAAGCTATTCCTTTATATTTTATACTTATAGTTAGGTTATTAATACACCATAAGTTTAGAGTATTAGAACTTTTGAAAATCTGACTGTACATTTACCTTTGTTCGATCCCTGGATCAGGAAGATCCCCTGGAAAAGAAAATGACAATCCACTCCAGTATTCTTTCCTGGAGAATCCCATGGACAGAGGAGCCTGGTGGGCTACAGTTCACGGGGCCACAAAGAGTCAGACATGACTGAGTGACTTCACTTTCACTTTACCTTTATCCATGTGAGGTATGCTTTCATATGCATTTATGTTACTAAAACTATCTTTTCTTTTCGTCTTGAACAACTCTTCAACATTTAACGCAAGGCAGGTATAGTGGTAATTAATTCTGCCAGCTTTTGTTTTTCTAGGAAAGTTTTTATTTCTCCTTCATATCTGAAGAAGAGCTGTAGATATATATCTCCAATATTTTTGTCTGGCAATGTTTTCTCTTTAAAAACTTTGAATGTGTCATTCTCTTGACTTGTAAGTTTTCTCTATAGAAATCTGCAGATTGAGCACTGTTTGTAATAGCCGGGACATGGAAGCAACCTATATGCCCATCAGCAGACGAATGGATGAGGAAGCTGTGGTACATATACACCATGGAATATTACTAAGCCATTAAAAAGAATTCATTTGAATCAGTTCTAATGAGAGGGGTGAAACTGGAGCCCATTATACAGAGTGAAGTAAGCCAGAAAGATAAAGACCATTACAGTATACTAACACATATATATGGAATTTAGAAAGATGGTAATGATAACCCTATATACAAAAAAAGTAAAAGAGACTCAGATGTATAGAACAGACTTGTGGACTCTGGGAGAAGGCGAGGGTGGGATGTTTCAAGAGAACAGCATCGAAACATGTATATCTAGGGTGAAACAGATCACCAGCCCAGGTTGGATGCATGAGACAAGTGCTCGGGCCTGGTGCACTGGGAAGACCCAGAGGGATGGGGTGGAGAGGGAGGTAGGAGGGGGGACCGGGATAGGGAATACATTTAAATCCATGGCTAATTCATTTCAATGTATGACAAAAACCACTGCAATGTTGTAAAGTAATTAGCCTCCAACTAATAAAAATAAATGGAAAAAAAAAAAAAGAAATCTGCAGATTGTCTAATGGGGTTTCCATTGTAGGCTACAATTACTTTTTCCTCTGTCCACTTTTAGAATTCCCTCTTTATCTTTGACATTTTCAGTAAAATATGCCTTGGGGAAGGTATTTTTATTTAGATATTATGATGACCTTTAGATTTGTGAACTTGCGTGTCCATATTTCTCCCTAGGTTTGAGAAGGTCTTGGCAATCTTTTAAAAATAAATTTTCTGGCCCCTATTTTCCTCTCTTCTATTTTTGCAACCCTGATTATTCTATTATTTACTATCTTGAGGCATCCTCATAAATTACATAAGCTTTCTTTATTTTTTTAAATTTATTCTAAGTTTTGTTCTTCTTTGTTTGGGTCACTTATAAATCCCTGTCTTCTAGTTTATTTATTCTGTCTTTCATTTGCTCTATTCTATTGCAGATATTTTCTATTGCATTTTCATTTAACTGATTGAGTTCTTCAACTCTAGGTCATTTGATTGGTTCTTTTTTATGATTTCTCTCTTTGGTAAATATATTTTTAACCTGTATTTTTTCCATTATTTAGTTAAGTGCCCTTCTGAATTTTCTCGTGGCTCATGATATACTGGCTTTTTTTTTTAACCTAAATTGCAAAATTCTATGCTTCTGATTCAGTTATTAGAGAATTATTTTTATCTTTTGGATATAAATTTTTACTTCATTTTCATGTTCCTTGTAGTTTTGTATTGCTGCCTTTATATTTGAAGCAGTAGACGCCTCCTTAAGTCTTTTTAACCACCATCAGAAAAAGTATTTTGTTTATTGGTGGTATTATATCTGGAATTTTCTCCCCCTTTGTATGGGTCCACTTGGTCCACTTTTATGTCTTCCACTTGTGGAAGAATTCTTTAGGCTTCTATGTGTTCTCTAGTTCTTAGCACTCACAGACTATCTGCTAGAAAACTCTCTTTTGCTTCCCAGAAGATGGCACTATAATGCAAGTTTGTGGTTCCTCCCTTGGCCACAGATTCTAGTTTTTTTTTCTAATAGCATTTCATTTAGAGAACTTGCCCTTCTGTAGCACTCGGGAACATGCACAATGAGCCAGGTGAAGAAAGGTGTATATTTAATATTTGGGGTATTGTGAATATCCACAAGTCCAGTGGTGTGATCCTTAGGTGAGCTCCTCATAGAGGCTTGTGGATAAACTTCTTGCTGAAATTCTGAATTTAGTAAACAAAAACTATATCCTTTAAAGCCTTTTGATAATCCTATCTGTCTTTTTCCTGATATCCCACTTAACCCCAGTCATGGCAATCCTTCCTTAATACTTTGGGTTGTGTTAGAGAGAAACAGATTTCTTCAGCAGCATCTCACACATTTGGGGTAGCTGGACACCCATTAACTGCTATTATTTTTCCCCACAGAAGGTCAATGCCAATTACTTAAGCCTTCCACTGTGTTCTCATGGAGCATGGATAGTACTAGTAAAGTTCCTCTTCCTCCTCTGCTGTGTCCAAACTGGTATTTTTTAAAGATACATTGTCATGCTGAAATCTCCCCAAAGGAAGGCTGAATTTCTCCAAATTCCCTGTTAAATGAATGTCTGCTCAAGTCACCTTTGACTGTGGCTTGGAGGGATTGGGGCAAGTTTGCTGACTCCAGTGGTTCTACAGCTAATACTAAAACCCACATACTTACTAGCAGATGCACCGGTGGATGAAACTCTATTCAGGTCTCTTGGTATATGATGCTGGATCACACAATCTCCATAGAAACACTTTCGTTTGTGTATGGGTATCTAATAAGTTGTTATAAGGGGAAACAAAGTAGGATGGATGTCTTATGCCACCATGGTGCTGATGTCATTTCCCCCTTTTTTCGATACCCTTTTTCTTGTTCTACTTGTCCATATTATTTATCACCATATAAAAAGACTTTACAAGAGACTGTTCAGGGACATCTACTTGTCCATATTATTTATCACCATATAAAAAGACTTTACAAGAGACTGTTCAGGGACATGGCATGATCCACACCTGTCTGCATCAGTGGTAACAGGCCTGCTGCCTATAAGCCCAACTGGAGTCCCAGAACTGGCCTTGTGACAAATTATGGGACTAGAGCCCCACTAGACCAAAGCCCAAGAGGCAGTTCTATTTGCCAGGAAGTCTGGCAGAAGTCACACCACCTATATAGCTTTGGTAGCAGGTCTGACAATTACACACCAAATTGTGGACCCAACAGTGAAACTGTTGCTTGGCGCCAACTCAACTCAACTGTGATCCTAGAAGTAGTCCTGTTAGTTTAGGGACCCAGCAGAAGACCTTTACATGTAAAAATCAGCCTTTAAATACTGAAAGAGTTGTCTGAACCTGCCAGTGCTTGACATCCAAGCAAAATTACACAGATCATACAAAGTCAGACAAACATGATATCATCAAAGATAACTAAGAAAGCTCTGGTAACTGACCTTAAAGAAATGAAGATCCATGAACTGATTAACAATGGATTGAAAGCAGTTATCTTCTCTCTGACCTATACTGACATCTGCTATGGTGGTGATGGCAAATCCTGGTGTCAGTGATTCTCTGGGCCCAGCAAAGTGACCAAATTTCCAAAACCTTGAAGGCAAGGAGTAACACCGCAAAATATGAACTCATTTTTCACTCTACCTTCATTGACTCAGCAGCTACCAAAAACAAAGCCTACACTTCCCAATACCTGGCAAACAAATGCAGTATTGCCTCACGAATTGATTGCTTCTCTGAGGTACCCACCAGTGTATTTGGGGAGAAGCTTCGAGAGCATGTTGAGGAGTGTCTGTCTTTCTGTGAGACTGGATAGATTCCACAAAGTAATCTGGATGTCTTGAAGGAGGCAATGATTTAGGCAGATGAAGCAGCAGCTAAGATTACTAGGAAGCTAGAGAAACAGGAAAGGAAATGCTTGAAGAAGGAAAAGAAAAAACTGGCTTCAGTTTCCCTGTCATCTTCAGAAATCAGTAATGCCCTGGAGGAGTGTGAGGAGACAAGTGAAAGCCTCCCCCCCAAAAAAAAAAAAAAAGAAAAAGGAAAAGCTCCAGAAGGATTCTCAGGAGGATGGAAGACCCATCTGCTTCCTTTTCCAAACAGAAGTAAAAAGTCTTTTTCAAAGGAGGAGCAAGTCACTAGTAATCTTGAAGAGACAGCTGGCAGTGGAATCTTCCCAAGAGGAAGAAATCTTTCCCCAACGAGGAACCAGTTGTGACTCTGAAGAGTCAGGAAACAAGAAGGTCCCCAAGAAAAAGAAGAAATTGTCTTTCAAGGATAAGTCACTCAGTAGTAGACATGAAGAGGTTACTGCCAGAAAGAGCAGCAGCTCCAAGAAAAATAAAATGCTCTCAAAGCTATACCAGGAATATTAGAATGGACATCTCTCTCTAACTTGGGGAGATATTTACCAACACATCTTCTAGAGCTCAATAAAAATGAAAACAAACAAACAACAAACAACTACCTTAAAGAAGCTCAGTGAACTGTTGGGTTGGACAAATTTTTCATTGTTTTTTTTTTTTTTTTCCCCATAAGATGGCTCTAGTAGCACTTGGTTGTCTTTAACTTAATTCAAAACAGTATCCTCCAGTGCACCAGGCCCGAGCACTTGTCTCATGCACCCAACCTGGGCTGGTGATCTGTTTCACCCTAGATAATAAACATGTTTCGATGCTGTTCTCTTGAAACATCCCACCCTCGCCTTCTCCCAGAGTCCACAAGTCTGTTCTATACATCTGAGTCTCTTTTTCTGTTTTGCATATAGGGTTATCGTTACCATCTTTCTAAATTCCATATATATGTGTTAGTGGGAGGGGGGACCGGGATGGGGAATACATGTAAATCCATGGCTAATTCATTTCAATGTATGACAAAAACTACTGCAATGATGTAAAGTAATTAGCCTCCAACTAATAAAAAAAAAAGTAAAAAATAAAGTATCCTCCAATTAAAATAAATACATATGTCAAAACAAAATATGATTAGATAGTATTGTGACAGCTGTCAGGTCAATTTTCAGTAAAAATCTCATTCAAATTTGTGAGTTTTTGTGTAAAATTTTAATATTGAAGATGGAGGGAAAAAGCAACATTTTTGGCATAATATGCTTTATTGTTTCAAGAAAGAAAAGAATGCAACTCGAATGCAACAATAACAACAACAACAACAACAAAAAAAACGATTTGTGCAGTGTATGGAGAAGGTGCTGTGACTGAACTAACATGTCAAAAGTAGTTTGCAAAGTTTAATACTGGAGATTTCTCACTGGACGAGGCTTCACAACTGGTAGGCCATTTAAGCTAGTGATCAAATCGAGGTATCACTTGAGAACAATCAATGTTATATCAATCAATAGATGGCCAACATACTCAAAATATCCAAATCAATTGTTGAACACCATTTGCACCAGCTTGGTTATATTCATTGCTTTGATGTTTGGGTTCCACATAAGTTAAGTGAGAAAAACAAAAAAAAATAAACTTTCTTGATGACATTTCTGCATGCAATTTGTTCTTTAAACATAATGAAAGCATTTCATTTTTAAAATAAATTGTGATGGGTGATGAAAAGCGGATACTGTACAATAATGTGGGATGGAATAAAATGTGAGGCAAGTGAAATGAACCACTGCCACCACACCATAAGCCAAAGGTGAATGATGTGTATATGGTGGGATTGGAAGAGAGTCTTCTATTATGAACTCTTTCCATAAAACCAATTAATTGCAAGTACTGCTCACAATTAGACACACTGAAAGTGGCACTTGATGAAAAGCATTCAGAATTAATTATCATAAAATGCATAATTTCCCATCAATTTAATGCTATGACCAGGCAAAAATGGTTACAGTTTGGCTGGGAAGTTCTGATTCATCCATCATACTCACCAACATTGCAGCTTCAGATGCCCACTTATTTCAGACTTTACAACATTCTCTTAATGGAAAAAATTGCATTCCCTCAGTCAGTTCAGTTCAGTCTCTCAGTCATTTCCGACTCTTTGTGAGCCCATGAACTGCAGCATGCCAGGCCTCCCTGTCCATCACCAAAGTCCCGGAGTTTACCCTAACCCATGTCCATTGAATTGGTGATGCCATCCAACTATCCCATCCTCTATCGTCCCCTTCTCCTCCTGCCTTCAATCTTTTCCAGCATCAGGGTCTTTTCAAATGAATCAGCTCTTCACATCAGGTGGCCAAAATATTGGAGTTTCATCTTCAACATCAGTGCTTCCAATGAACATTCAGGACTGATTCCCTTTAGGATTGCATTCCCTGGTAGACTGTAAAAAGCACCTAGAAGAGTTCTTTGTTTAAAAAGATAAAAAGTTTGGGGAATATGAAATTATAAAGTTGCCTGAAAAATGGCAGAAAGTAATGAAAGAAAATGGTGAATATGTTGTTCAATAAAGTTCTTGGTGAAAATGAAAAATGTGTCTTCTATTTTTGCTTTAAAAAATGATGGAACATTTTGACCAACCCAATACAACAGGACAGAAGTAGATTAAATAAAATCAAGAAAATACATGAACAAAATGAGAAATTTAATAACAAAATTGTTGCTGTTTAGTCACTAAGTCATTTCCAACTTTTTTGTGATCTCATGGACTATAGCCCACCAGGCTCCTCTGTCCATGGGATTTCCGAGGCAAGTATACTGGAGTAGGTTGCTATTTCCTCCCCCAGGTGATCTTCCTGACTTACAGATTGAACCAGCATCTCCTGCAGTGGCAGGTGGATTCTTTATAATTGAACCACTAGGGAAGCCCTAATAAAGAAGAAGTCATTAAAAAATTATTAAATAGAATGATATAGTGACTGAACTGAAAAATAAAATAGAAGTCTCAATAGCAGTCTCAATCATACAGAAGTAAGAATCAGCAAACTCGAAGACAGGTCATTTCAAATTATCCAGTCACAGAAGCAAAAATGATTTTTAAAAGGAGAGTGAAAAAAAGTGAAGAATAAATACAAAATTCATGCAACATCATCGAGTGTAGCACTATGTACATAAAGGGGATTCAAGAAGGAGAAAAAGACAATGGGACTGAAAGTTTATTTAAAAAACAATGTCCGAGAACTTCACAATTCTAGGCAGAGATATTGATATCTTGATTAATTAAGTACAAAAATCTCTAAACAGTTTCAATGAACTCAAAGAAGTTTACCACAAAACACATTATAATCCAATTATCATAAGTCAAAGACAAAGAAAAAAATTTGAAAACAGTACAAGAAAAATAACTTGTTATATACAAAGGGCCCCTCATAAGACTGTTGGTGGATTTCTCAGCGAAAGTATTGCAGGACAGGAGAGAGTGGGATGTACTGAAAGACTGCCAAAAAGAATACCTTACCTTCTGACTTGCAACACAGAATGTGTTTTGCCTCATTCTATTTTTTCCCCAAGTTTTATAACCAGGAAATGTAGCCATAGACGTTTATTTTTTATTAAAGATAAAAGAATACTTTTCCTGACAAAACTGTCCTTTATGAATACAAGACAGGTTAAGACTTTTCCAGAAATGAAAAAAAAAATCTAACAGGATTTATCACCACTAGACTTGCCTTATGGGTTTCCCAGGGGGTACAGTGGTGAAGAATCTGTCTGCCAATGCAAGAGACACAGTTTCAATCCCTGACTTGGGAAGATACCCTGGAGAAGGAAATGTCAACCCACTCCAGTTTTCTTGCCTGGAAAATCCCATGGACAGAGGAACCTGATGGGCTACAGTCCATGGTAACCCAAATAGTTAGATATGAATGAGAACACACATACACAAACACAGGCTTGCCTTACAATAAATGCTTAAGGAAGTTCTATTTGAAACAAACAAAAATAAATGTAAACAAACAGATAAAAACAACATGAGATCATATGAAAATATAAGTACCACTGATAAAGTTAAACATAAAGACACATGCAGAATATTGTGATGCTCCAATGGTGGCATAATAATTGTTAACACTAGTATTTAATTTAAAAGACAAAAGCAGTAAGAATCAGGATAGTCATAGAAATTTGTTAGTAGAAACACAATACATATAAAAGGGTACAATCTAATATAAGTTACATAAAGTTTGTGGAGCAAAATAACGTGTAGAGTTTCTATATATGATCTAAGCTACTTATTATTTGCTTAAAGCAGACTACGGTAACTAAAATATTTGATGAAAAATCCACAGTAACAAAAAACACAGTAGATACAAAAAGGTAAAAAGAAGAGAATCAAAGCACACCAGTACAACTATGTCATCAAACCACAAAGAAATATAACTGGAGAAAAGAGGAACAAGAGAACTATCAAACCGACCAAAATAAATAAATAACAAAATGGCAATACAAGATCTTTATGTTCATGCTCAGGGTGCCTAGGTTCAGATGTGGGTGTAGGAACCCAGGGAGAGGACAGGGGTTGGCTTGTGTGAGTATACCCTGAGAGGGCTACTGCAACAGCTGAGGGAGACCAGAGGAAAGACTGGGCATCCCAGAGTGGCAAGAGGTCATTGTTGCTGGGACATTCTAATTCTTTGCATTTGCAGATATCAGCTAAGTGCCTGCTGGCCACCTCCAAAAGTGATCAGAGCCCCAGAAGGTGGAATTAAAGGAGACTGCAGTTAATGATTTTAGAAGGGGAAACAAGGCACAGCCACTGCCAAAACTTGGGAAAGTGCCTGAGGCAGCAGACAAAAATACCACTGATGAGGTCCTGACCCCAGAGGTGGAAGTTACCCCCAAGCTGAAAACAAGCACAGGTTATTGCCCACACCTTGCTGGGAGCCTAAGCAGCTTGGCTCTTCCTAGGAATACACGACTTGAGACCAATTTCTCTGGAGATCATGCTACCTGCCTCACACTGTAACAACATCTCACAGTTTTCTACCTGTGCAGGTTTTGTGGCTGCCATACCCTTCCCTCTCCCCAGCCTGAATGAGCAAGTGAGCCTTAATAAGCCTTGGGTTTTGCCCCATTGTGTCTTAGCAGGGAACAGTCACCTGAGGGCAGCATATAAGCAGAGCCAGGACAAAACCAAAGTGGAACACCAGGGGCTGTGTGATAAAAGAAAAGAAAGGAAATTAGTTTCAGCAGCCACAGGTGCAGAAGATTAAATACCTCAAATTAGACTGAGACTGGATGTTAGGGGCAAATGTGGACTTTGGGAGTGACTACAAGCTGGAATTGGAGAAGGCAATGACACTCCATTCCAGTTCTCTTGCCAGGAAAATCCCATGGACGGAGGAGCCTGGTAGGCTGCAGTCCCTGGGGTCGCTAAGAGTCGGACATGACTGAGTGACTTTACTTTCACATTTCCCTTTCATGCATTGGAGAAGGAAATGGCAACCCACTCCAGTGTTCTTGCCTGGAGAATCTCATGGACGGGGGAGCCTGGTGGGCTGCCGTCTATGGGGTCGCAGAGTCGGACACGACTGAAGTGACTTAGCAGCAGCACAAGCTGGAGTAAGGGCAGATTTGAGATTAAGCAGAACTCACACTGTCCCAAACAGGTTCAGAGACTATCCTAGAAATATTGGATGACTTTGGTGTGGGTTTCTCTGGGTGTTCTGGGCTGTTGCGTGTTGTTTTCACCAACAGTCTTGGGGTTTTGTCTTCTGTGCTGTGTGACTTGTGAGGTCTTGTTGCTAAAGTAAAGGGCTGGTCCGGAATGCCTGAGGTGGGAAACCTGAGTCTAGGACTTTGAACCACCAGCTCCTAATTCCAGGTATCTTTAATCGATGAGATCTCTCCCAAAGGCGTTCATCTCAACACTAAGACCGAGCCCCACTCAAAGGCCAGCAAACTCCAGTTCTGCATGCCCCATTCCATTACTTTAGCAAAACAGGAACACAATCCTGCATGTTAGCAGAGAGGCTATCCAAAACCATAACAAATCCATACATACCCCAGAACACACTCCTGGACATGACACTGCCATTCAGAGAGACAAGATCCAGCTCCATCCACCAAAATACAGGCACAAATGTCACAAATGAAGAAACTTTCACGAGGCACCTGTCCAACTCCACTCATGGGGTATCAGACCCCACAATTAAGAGGAAATATGACTTTTCATCCTGCAGAAAGAAGACCCCAAACAAAGTAAATTAAACAAGATGAAAAGACAGAAAAACATACAGCAGATAAAGGAATATGGTTAAAAACACACATGACAAAAAAAAAATGAAGAAGAAATAGGCAGTCCACCTGCAAAAGAATTCAGAGTAATGATAAAGATGATCTAAAATCTTGAAAATAAAGTGGGGGCACAGATAAATAGACTGGAGGCATGGATTGAGAAGATGCAAGAAATTTTTAACAGGGACCTAAAAGAAATAAATAGTTAACAATCAACAATGAACAATGCAATACTGAGATTAAAAATACACTAAAGGGAACCAATAGCAGAGTAACTGAGGCAGAAGAATGGATAAGTGAGTTGGAAGCTAGAATGGTGGAAATAGCTGAACCAGAGCAGAATAAAGAAAAAAATAATAAAAATAAATGAGAGAAGTATCAGAGATCAAATCGAAGAAAGGAAATTAGTTCCAGCAGCCTCAGGTGCAGGTACATTAACTGTAACAACATTAGAATTGTAGGGATCCCAGAAGAAGACAAAAGGGAAGGGCATGACAAGATATTTGAAGAGATTATAGTGGAAAACTTCCCTAACACAAGAAAGGAAAATAGTCACCCAAGTCCAGGAAGCTCAGAGAGTCCTATACAGGATAAATCTAAGGAGAAACATGCCAAGACACATACTAATCAAACTAACAAAATTAAACACAAAGAATACATATTAGTATTAAAAGTAGCAAGGAAAATGCAACAGATAATATACGAGGGGATCCCCATAATGTAAACAGCTGATCTTTCAACAGAAAATCTGCAGGACAGAAAGGAGTGGCAGGATATACTTAAAGCAACAAAAGGAAAATCTTACAGCCAAGATTACTCTATCCAGCAAGAATCACACTTAGATTCAAAAGAAAACTCAAAAGATTTACAGATGAGAAAATATTGAAAGAATTCAGCACCACAAAACTAGCTTTACAACAAATGCTAATTTTGTTAGACAAAAAATCCAAAACAAAATAAAACAGAAAGAAAAGGCCTACAGAAACAAACCCAAAACAATAAATGGTAAAAGAGTTATGCATATCAATATTCACCTTACATGCAAATGGATTAAATATTCCAACCAAAAGACAGAGAATAGCTGAATGGATACAAAAACAAGACCTCTATATATGCAGTCTACAAGAGACCTAAGGGCATATACACACTGAAAGTGACGGGCTGGAAAAAGATATTCCGTGAAAATTAAAATCAAAAGATAGCAAGAGTAGCAATACTCATATTGGGAAAAAAATAGACTTTAGAGACAAAGAAGGACACTATGTAATGATTAAAGTATCAAACTGAGATGAAGATATAACCATTATAAATAAATATTCACCCAACATAGGAGCACCCCAATAAATAAGGCAAAGGTAACAACTATTAAAGAGAAAATCAACAGTAACACAATAATAGTGGGAGACATTAATATTCTCCTCACACCAATGGACAGATCATGTAGACATAAAATTAATAAGGAAATACAAGTTTTAAATGATACATTGGACCAGTTGGGCATAATTGATATCTACAGGGCATTTCATTCAAAGACAGTAGATTTCACTTTTTCCTCAAGTGCACATGGAGCATTTCCATGATAGATCACATCTTGGTTACACCAAGACATGTCAAGTTAAAAAAAAAAAAAGTGAAGACATTTCAAGCATCTTTTATGATCCCAACACTATAAGATTAGACATCAACTTCAAGAAAAAAATCTATAAGAAAAACAAATACATGGAGGTTAAACAATACTCTTCTGAATAGAAAACAGATAACTGAAGAAATCAAAAAGGAAACCAAAATATACCTAGAAGCAAATGTCAATGAAAACATGCCTCAAACTAATAAAGGCCATATATGACAAACCCGCAGCACACATCATTCCCTTAGTGAAAAACTAAAAGCATTTGCTCTAAAATCAGAAACAAGACAAGAGTGTCCATACTTGCCACTATTATGCTACATAAATTTGGAGGTTCCAGCCATGGTAACCGGATAAGAACATGAAATAAAAAGAATCCTAATTGGAAAAAAAGACATGGAAGAAAATTAGTTGTCAAATGACAGGATGAAATAATAAAAAAAAGCTGTGGTACATAGTTCAGTTGAGTTGCTCAGTTGTGTCTGAATTTTTCTGACCCCATGGACTGCAGCACACCAGGCCTCCCTGTCCGTAACCAACTATGTAGTTTACTCAAACTCATGCCCATTGAGTGGGTGATGCCCTCCAGCCATCTCATCCTCTGTCATCCCCTTCTCATCCTGCCACCAATCCCTCCCAGTATCAGGGTCTTTTCTAGTGAGTCAGCTCTTTGCACCAGATGGCCAAAGTACTGGAGTTTCAGCTTCCACATGAGTGCTTCCAATGAATATTCAGGACTGATTTCCAATAGGATGGACTGGTTGGGTTTCTTTGCAGTCCGAGGGACTCTCAAGAGTCTTCTCCAACACCACAGTTCAAAACCATGAATTCTTTGGCGCTCAGCTTTCTTTATAGTCAAACTCTCACATCTATACATGATTACTGGAAAAACCATAGCCTTGACTAGACGGACCTTTGTTGGCAAAGTAATGTCTCTGCTTTTTAATATGCTATCTAGATTGATCATGATTTTCCTTCCAAGGAGTAAGCCTCTTTTAATTTCATGGCTGCAATCACCATCTGCAGTGATTTTGGAGCCCCAAAAAGTAAAGTCACCCACCGTTTCCACAGTTTCCCATCTACTTGCCTTGAAGTAATGGGACCGGATGCCATGATCTGAGTAGCAATCAGCTCCTGGTCTTGTCTTCGCTGACTCTATAGAGATGCTTTGTTTTGGCTGCAGAGAATATAATCAATCTGATTTCGGTGTTGACCATCTGGTGATGTCCATGTGTAGAGTCTTCTCTTGAGTTGTTGGAAGAAGGTGTTTGCTATAACCTGTGTGTTCACTTGGCACACAGCCTTTGCACTGCTTCATTCTGTACTCCAGGGTCAAATTTGCCTGTTACTCCAGGTGTCTCTTGACTTCCTACTTTTGCATTCAGTCCCCTATAATGAAAATGACATCTTTTGGGGGTGTTAGTTCTAGAAGGTCTTGTAGGTCTTCATAGAACTATTCAACTTCAGCTTCTTCAGGATTACTGGTTGGGGCATAGACTTGCATTACGGTGATGTTGAATGGTTTGCCTTGAAAATGAACAAATATCATTCTGTCATTTTTAGATGGCATCCAAGTACTGCATTTCGGGCTCTTTTGTTGACCATGATGGCTACTCCATTTCTTCTAAGGGATTCTTGCCCACAATAGTAGATATAATGGTCATCTGAGTTAAATTCACCCATTCCAGGCCATTGTAGTTCGCTGATTCCGAGAATGTCAATATTCACTCTTGCCATCTCCCGTTTGACCACTACCAATTTTTCTTGATTCATGAACCTAACATTCCAGGTTCCCATGCAACATTGCTCTTTTATAGCGTCAGACCTTGCTTCCATCACCAGTCACATCCATAACTGACTGTTGTTTTTGCTTTGGCTCTGTCTCCTCATTCTTTCTGGAGTTATTTCTCCACTGATCTCCAGTAGCATATTGGGCACCTATCGACCTGGTGAGTTCACCTTTCTGTGTCCTATCTTTTTGCCTTTTCATACTGTTCAAGGGGTTCTCAAGGCAAGAATACTGAAGTTATGTGCCATTCCCTCCTCCAGTGAACCACATTTTGTAAGAACTCTCCACCATGACCCATCCATCTTGGTGGCACTACATGGCATGGCTCATAGTTTCATTGAGTTAGACAAGGCTGTGGTCCATGTGATCAGATTGGTTAGTTTTCTGTGATTGTGTTTTTCAATCTGTCTGCCCTCTGATGGAGAAGGAGGAAAGGTTTATGGAAGCTTTGTAAAGGGAGAAACTGACTGAGGGGGAAACTGGGTCTTGTTCTGATGGAATGTCGAGTGACCAAGAGGAGATATCCCACATCCAAGGTAATGAGCAGTGGCCATGAGGAGATACCCCATGTCCAAGGTCAGGAGCAGTGGCTGCACTTTGATGGACTGGCTATGAGGAGATACCCCACGTCCAAGGGCAAAGGAGAAGCCCCAGCAAGAAGGTAGGAGGGGCGAATTCACATTTAGAATCAAACCCCATTCCTGCCAGAGACGCTCAGAGGGCTCAAACAAACCTTGTGCACACCAGGACCCAGGGACCCCACAGAGACTGAGACAGAACTGTGTTTGAGTGTCTCCTGTGGAGGCACAGGTCAGCAGTAGACAGCCACAGGGTCAGGGGTTCTGGGCGCAGCAGAATTGGGTATGGTATAAACCCTCTTGGAGGAAGTCACCGTTAACCCCACCACAGAGCTGCCAGAACTAGGACTAGGAAATAGACTCTTGGAGGGCACAAACAGAACCTTGTGCACCAGGACCCAGGAAAAGTATCAGTGATCCCACAAGAGACTGACCCAGACTTTCCTGTGAGTGTCCAGGAGTCTCCAGTGTAGGTGTGGGTCAGTGGTGGCCTGCTGCTGGATTGGGGGCACTGAGTGTAGCAGTACATGAATGGCATCTTTTGATGAGGTCACATTTATCTTCATTACCTCCATCATAGTTTGGCCACAGGTAAATAGCAAAGAGGGAACACAGCTCCACCCATCAACAGATAATTGGCACATATATGGAATACGATATCACTCAGCCATAGAAATCAATGTGTTTGAGTCAGTTCTAATGAGATGGATGAACCTAGAGCCTCCTCTACAAAAGAAATCAGAAAGAGAAAAATAAATATCATATATTAATTCAGACATATAGAACCTAGAAATATAGTACTAATGAACTTACTTGCAGGGCCTCAGTGGAGATGCAGACACAGAAAACAGACTTGTGGACACAGTGGGGGAAGGAGAAGGAGGAAGGGGCGAATTGAGAGTGGCATTGAAGCAAATACATTACCATATGTAAAATATATAGCCAGTGGGAATTTGCTTTCTGATACATGGAGCTCAAACCCGATGCTCTGTGACAACCTAGAGGCATGTGATGGAGTGGGAAAGAAGTTCAAGAGGGAGGGGGCCTACATATACCTATGGCTGACTCATATTGATATATGGCAGAAACAAACACAGCATTGTAACCAATTATCTTCCAATTAAAAATAAATAAATTAAACAAAATAAAATTACTATTTTAACTCAAAAATAGACTAAGTTAAAAGCATCACGGGAGACATACAGGATCATTATACAATTATTAAAGGGTCGACTTAAAAGGAAGACATGACAATTAAAAATATATATATACCCTATAAGAAAGAAAATAAATATATAAATCAAGCAATAACATATCTGATAGGCTAAATAGACAGCAATACAATAATGATAGTAGACTTCAATACCCTACTCTATAATGGATACATCATCAAAACAGATGATTTATCTCATTTGGAAACGATTGACAGAGTGAAAGGCAATCTTTGAATGGGAAAACAATATTTTTAAACCACATATATGGCAAGGGGTTAGCATCTAAAATACATAACTAACTCATACAATTCAACACAAAAATAATTAAAAATTAGAAAAGGACTTGATATTTCTCAAAAGAAAACATACAAAATGCTAAATTTGAAAAGTGCTCAACATTACTAGTCATCAATGAAATGCAAATCAAAACCACAACTAATTTTCACTTCATACCTGTTAAGATGGCTATCATCAAAAGCAAAAAATAAATAAATAAATAAATAAGGTAATAAGTGATAGTGTAGATCTGGAGAAAAGGAAACACTTGACCACTATTGGTGGGAGTGTATATTGGCACAGCCACTGTGGAAAATAATACAGAGATTCTTCAAAATTTTAAAAGTAGAACTACCAATCCAGAAATCCCACATCTGGCCACATAACTGAAGGAAATGAAACCAGCATATCAAAGAGATATTTGCACTATCATCTCATTGTGGAATTAATCCCCATAGCCAACATATGAAAATCACCTAAATTATGTCAACAAATGAATGAATAAATAAAATACAGTATGTAATATTTTCACTGTATGTATACATACACTCACAGAAAATGGAAATATATTTCATCCTTAAAGGCAAATTTGTGATGACAGCAATGAACCTGGAGGTTATTATGCTTAGTAAAGTAAGCCCGGCAAAGAAAGACAAGTATTGCATAGTCTCACTTACATCTAAAGCCTAAAGTAATTGAACTCAGAAACACAGAGTAAAATGGTGGTTTCCAGGGTTTGGGGCTTGGGGGAAAATGGGAAGATATTGATCAAATATCACAAAGTTTCAGTTGTGCAAAATGAATAAGTTCCGGAGATTAACATACAGCAGAGTGACTATGGTTAATGATATTGTATTGAATACTTGAAATCTGCTAAGAATATAAATCTTAATTCTTTTGCTCTGAAAATATGAGGTAAAGAATATGTTAATTAGATTTATTGTAATGATTATTTCACAATGTATATGCATGTGAAAGCATCAAGTTGTCTACTTTAAATATGTACAATTTTTGTCATTTATACTTCAACAACCTCAAAGACAAAATATAAAATCTTGAAATTAATAAGAGCATGTAATTTATTAATTGAGAGATATAGTTAATAAGATTTAAACCTTACTTCTCATTTGGATTCTAGAAAATCAGAAGACAGGGAGATAACATCTACAAAGTGTTAGAAAAAGTGAATCTTTCAACCAATCCTACAATTAGGAAAACACACATTTATAAATGGAAAATTTCACAGGAATGCACAAACTGTACCCTTCTGACATTTACTTTCACCATCAAACTAGGTGTTTTTCCTTAAGTTTTCAAATCTACACAAGCATTCCTTAGTTAATAAATATTGAAAAATAATCTACTTGTAGCTTCCAATGTAATAAAACTGCAAATTCCACTCCTGGATATACATCTAGAAAAAAAAAAAACAACTAAATTGAAAAGATGCATGTGCACCAACGTTCACAGCTTCACTATTTACAATAGTCAAGACATGGCAGCAACTTAAATGGTCATCAGCAGAAGACAGAATTAAGAAAATATTATCTATATCTATGTCTATATCTATATACCCCCCCACACATAATGGAATATTATTCTGTGGTTAAAAAAATGAAATACTGTCATTTGCAGTGATATGTATGAATCTAGGGAATATTATGCTCAGCAAAATAAGTCAGACAGAGAAAGACAAATACTGTGTGATATCACTTCTATGTGGAATCTGAAATAAAATACAAATGAATTTATATGCAAAATAGAAACAGATTCACAGTTATAGAAAAGAAATTGTGGTTATAAAAAGTGAGAAGAAAGATGGGAGGGACAAATTAGGGGTACAGAATTAACAGACACAAACTACTATAAATAAAATTGATTAGAACAGAAGACATCAACAGACATTTCTCCAAAGAATGCACATAAATAGTCAGTACACACATGAAAAGATGCTCAATATAACGAATTATTAGAGAAATGCAAATCAAAACTACAATGAGGTATCATCTCACACCAGTCAGAATGGCCATCATCAAAATTTTACAAACAATAAATGCTAGAGAGAATGTGGAGGAAAAGGAGCACTCCTGCACTGTTGATAGGAATGTAAATTGATATAGCGACTATGGAGAACAGTATGGCAATTACTTTAAAAACTAGGAATAAAACTACCATATGACCTAATAATCCCACTACTGCACATATACCCTGAGAAAATCATAATTGAAAAACACACAAAATTTGGAAGATTCAGCAGTGACCACAGGACAGGAAAAGGTCAGTTTTTCTTCCAATTCCAAAGAAAGGCAATGCCAAAGAATGCTCAAACTACTGAACAATTGCACTTATCTCACACACTAGCAAAGTAATGCTCAAAATTCTCCAAGCCAGGCTTCAACAGTACGTGAACTGTGAATTTCCAGATGTGCAAGCTGGATTTAGAAAAGGCAGAGGAACTGGAGATCAAATTGCCAACATCCACTGGATCATTGAAAAAGCAAGAGAGTTCCAGAGAAACATCTACTTCTGCTTTATTGACTATGCCAAATCCTTTGACTGTGTGGATCACAACAAACTGTGGAAAATTCTTCAAGAGACGGGAATACAAAACCACCTGACCTGCGTCCTGAGAAATCTGTATGCAGGTCAGGAAGCAAGACTTAGAACTGGACATGGAACAACAGACAGGTTCCAAATCGGGAAAGGAGTACATCAAAGTTATATATTGTCACCCTGCTCATTTAACTTATATGCAGAGTACATCATGAAAATTCCTGGACTGTATGAAGCACAAGCTGGAATCAAGATTGCCAGGAGAAGTATCAATAACCTCAGATATGCAGATGTCACCACCCTTATGGCAGAAAGTGAAGAAGAACTAAAGAGCCTCTTGATGAAAGTGAAAGAGGAGAGTGAAAAAGTCAGTTTAAAGTTCAACATTCAGAAAACTAAGATCATGGCATCCGGTCCCATCACTCCATGGCAAAAAATGGGGAAACAATGGAAACTGTGACAGACTTTAGTTTGGGGGGGGGCTTCCAAAATCACTGCAGATGGTAACTGCATCCATGAAATTAAAAGATGCTTGCTCCTTGGTAGAAAAGTTATGACCAAACTAGACAGCATATTAAAAAGCAGAGACGTTACTTTGCCAACAAAAGTCTGCCTAGTTAAGGCTACTGGTTTTCCAGTAGTTAAGTATGGATGTGAGTTGGGCTATAAAGAAAGCTGAACGCCAAAGAATTGATGCTTTTGAACTGTGACATTGGAGAAGACTCTTGAGAGTCCCTTGGACGGCAAGGAGATCCAATCAGTCCATCCTAAAGGAAATCAGTCCTGAATATTCATTGGAAGAACTGATGCTCAAACTGAAACTCCAATACTTTGGCCACCTGATGTGAAGAGCTGACTCATTTGAAAAGATCCTGATGCTGGGAAAGATTGAAGGAGGGAGGAGAAGGGGACAACAGAGGATGAGATGATTAGATGACCTCACCAACTCAACATACATGAGTTTGTGTAAACTCTGGGAGTTGGTGATGAACAGGGAAGCCTGGCGGGCTGCAGTCCATAGGGTTGCAAAGAGTCAGAGATTACTTAATGAATGAACAGACCCCAATGTTCATAGGAGCGCTATTTACAATAGCTAGGGCATGAAAGCAACATAGATGCCCATCAACAGACTAATGGGTAAAGAATTTGTTGGTCATATATACAATGGGGTATTACATAGCCATAAAAAAGAAAGAATTTGAGTTAGTTTCAGTGAGGTGGATGAACCTAGAGTGAAGTGGATCAGAAGGAGAAGGTTAAATATTGTATATTAATGCATATATGAATCTATAAAAATGGTATTGATGAAACAGCTTGAAAGGAAGCACTGAAAATTCAGATACAGAGGATGAACTTGTGGACATAGTGTGGGAAGGAGAGAGTGGGACAAATGGAGAAAGTAGCATCGACATATATATACTATCATGTGTAAAACAGATAGCTGCTGAGAAGTTGTTATATAATACTGTGAGCCCAGACTGACACTGTGTGATGACCAGAGAAGTGGGATGGGGTGGAGGGGAGGGAGGCTCAGGAGGGATGAGATATATGTATAATTATGGCTAATTTTCATTGCTGTATGGCAGAAATCAACACAAAATTTTAAAGCGTATTTCCCCAATTAAAAATAAATTCAAAAATAAATAAAATTGATCAGCAGCAAGGATACACTGTATAGCACAGGGAAGTATACCCATTATCTTGTAATAACCAGCAGTGGAGTATGATCTATAAAAATATTAAATCATTATGCTTACAGCTGAAATGAACAGTATTAAAAATCAGCTTTACTTCCATAAAATTAGCAAATATAAAATAATAATTACTTTAAATATATTAATATTGCCAATCAAAAGACATTAAATAGATGAATCTATAAAATAAGAAAAGAAAAAAACAAGAAGGTCAAGATATCATAGTAGTAAGACCCTGAGCTCACCTCCTGTCATTGGACACTTCAAATCTACACCTACATATAGAGCAATTTTTTCTGAAGAAGACCTGAAGACTGATTGAACTTCCACTGTACATAGAAGGGCCACATAGAAATGGAAAAGAAATATAGAAATACTATCCATGAGAACCCCACCCCCACAGTGGTGCTATGCAGTAAGAATGAATATAGCTAAAACTATATGGATTTACCCACACTGAGACACAAAAAAATACAGCAGTGTAAAGGGCACCTACACTACATAGAAATAATATCTATTTCCTAACCCTAGAGCTTCTGTCAAATGAGCAGGTAATTGCTGGAGCTCTCTTCAATTTCTTCAGGATGAAGGTGTTAGGGAGAACCACAGCTTGAGCACTTCAGAACTCCCCAAAGTTCATGCATACCCCAGCATTTCCCAGGAACCCCTCCAACCTCTGCCACTGCACAAAGGTAGCCTTCATTGCAGTGCTCCCCAGGAACTACCTCTAGTCTGGACCTCTCTGGCACTAGTCCTACCTCCAAGGATGCCTCACATGCACCCCCAATTGACTGTCACTCCAGCCTCAACTGATTCAACTCCAGTCACTTCACCAAGTCAGCCTCAAGTGAAGTTTTCCCTGGGAACTACCCCTGGCTTGGACAAATACAAGTTCATTCATCTCTCCAAGGTGGCCTCTGGGGCAGCACTCACCAGGGATTGCCCCTAATCCTGCCTAATCCAGTTCTAGCTAGCTTGCCAAATTTGCAAATTTCCTACAAAATGAGGAAGCAAAGAAAAATTATTCAAATGAAAGAACAAAATAAAGCCTCAGAAAATTCCTAATAAATTGGAGATAAATAAATTAGCTTATGAAGCGTTTAAAGAAACAGTCATAGAAATGCTCACTAAACTCAGGAGAAGAATTAAGAAACTCAATGAAAATTTCAACAAAGGCTTAGAAAATATAAGAAAATCAATCAAAAATGAAAATTATGATAACTGAATTTAAACACAGTAGACAAAATCAACAGTAGACTAGAATACAGAAGACTAGATACAGAACAATAGATAAGAGATTTAGAGGACAGACTTGTAAATATCACCCAATCAGAACAACAAAAAAGAAGAAAGATTTTTTTTTTAAATGAGGAGAGTTGAAGTTACTTCTGGAACAACATCAAACCTACAAACATTCACGTTATAAGGGTCCCAGGATGAGGGGAGAAAGAGAAAGAAATAAAATGGATTTAAGGAAATAATCCCTGAAAACTTGCCTAGTCTGAAGAAGGAAACAGAAATCCATGTCTGGGAAGCACAGAAAATTCCAAATAAGATGAACTCAGAGATCCACATAGAGACATAATTAAAATGGAGAAAGTCAAAGATAGAATCTTAAAGGCAACAAAAGGGAAGAAAAATCTAATAACATATAAAGAAAATTCCATAAGACTACCAACTGATTTCTAAGCAAAAACTATAAAAGCCAGAAGGGAATGGCAGGATACAGTTAAAGTGCTGAAGGGGGAAAAACTTGTGACCTGGAATATTCTAGGCAGAAAAATTATTATTCTTTATTTCAGTTATAATGTAAGTCCCTCAGTCATGTCCAGCCTTTTGCAACCCCATGGACGGAAGCCTGCGAGACTCTTCTGTCCACTGAATTCTCCAGGCAAGAATGCTGGAGAGGGCTGCCATTTCCTTCTCCAGGGGATCTTCCGAAACCAAGGATGGAGCCTGAGTCTCCTGCATTGCAGGCAGATTCTTTACTGTCTGAGTCACCAGGGAAAACCACTAGGACAAATAGAGATTTTTTTTTTTTCCAACCAACCAGAAGATAAAGGAGTGCATTACCTCTAAATCAGCCTTACAAGAAATACTAGAGTCCTCTTCAAGCAGAAAGAAAAGATCTTAAGAATAAATAAGAAAATACATGAAGAAAAAATAAACTCACACTTAAGGGCAAATATACAGTAAAGGCAGTGAATAGGTCATTAAAATGCTAGTATGCTTTGTTTGTTTTCTTCTTCTGAGTGTATTTCTGTTTTGTAAATAAGTTCATTTGTATAATTATTTAGATTCCACACATAAGTGATATCATATGGCATTTGCCTATTTCTGTCTGACATACTTCACTAGTATGATTATCTCTAGGTTCATCCATGTTGTTGTATATCACATTATTTCATTCTTTTTGTAAATGGCTGAGTAATTATGGTTCAGTTCAGTTAAGTTGCTCAGTAATGTCTGACTCTTTGCGACCCCATGGACTGCAGCATGCTAGACTTCCCTATCCATCACCAACTCCCGGAGTTTACTCAAACTCTTCTTCATTGAGTCTGTGATGCCATCCAACCATCTCATCCTCTATCATCCCCTTCTCCTCCTGCCTTCAATCTTTCCCAGCAATAGGGTGTATTCTTATGAGTCAGTTCTTCGCATCAGGTGGCCAAAGTTTTGGAACTTCAGCTTCAACATCAGTCCTTCCAATGATTATTCAGGACTGATTTCCTTTAGGATGGACTGATTGGATCTCCTTGCCATCCAAGGGACTTTCAAGAGTCTTCTCCAATATCACAGTTCAAAAGCATCAATTCTTCAGAGCTCAGCTTTCTTTATAGACCAACTCTTACATCCATAAATGATTACTGGAAAAACTATAGCTCTGACTAGATGAACCTTTGATGGCAAAGTAATGTCTCTGCTTTTTAATATGCTGTCTAGGTTGGTCATAGATTTTCTCCCAAAGAGCAAGCCGTGAAATTAAAAGATAATTGCTCCTTGGAAGAAAAACTATTGCAAACCTAGACAGCATTTTAAAAAACATAAACATTACTTTGCCAACAAAGGTTCGTCTAGTCAGAGCTATGGTTTTTCCAGTAATCATGTATGGATGTGACAGTTGGTCTTTAAAGAAGGCTGAGGGCCCAAAGAATTAATGCTTTTGAACTGTTGTGCTGGAGAAGACTCTTGAGAGTCCCTTGGATGACTGCAAGGAGATAAAATCAGTCAATCCTAAAGGAAATCAACCCTGAATATTCATTGAAAGTACTGATGCTGAAGCTGAAGCTCCAGTACTTTGGTTGCCTGATGCAAAGAGCTGACTCATTGGAAAAGATGCTGATATTGGGAATGGTTGAGGGCAGAAGAAGAAGGCAATGGAGGATGAGTTGGTTGGATGGCATCTTCAACACAATGGACATGAATTTGAGCAAACTCCAGGAGACCTTGAAGAACAGGGAAGCCTAGCATGCTGCAGTCCTTATGGTTGCAAATAGTTCAACACAAATGAGTGACTGAACAACAACCCACTCCACTATTCTTGAAGAATTCCATGGACAGAGTAGCCTGCTAGGCTACAGTCCATTCAGTTACAAAGTGTTGGTTACAAATAAGCGACTAACACTTTCACTATCATAAATATACATAATGGGGTTTCCCAGGTGGCAATAGTGGTAAAGAACACACATGCCAATGCAGGAGCTCTAAGAGACACAGGTTCAACACCTGGGTCAGGAAGATACCCTGGAGAAGGGCATGGCAACCCACTTCAGTATTCTTTCCTGGAGAATCCTATGGACAGAGGAGCCTGGCAGGCTACAGTCCATAGAGTTGCAAAAACTCGGACATGACTGAAGTGACTTAGCATGCACACTATAAGTAATGGAGTTTTACTCCATCATAAAAACTAATAAATATTTCCATTTATGGTATTGATGGATCTAGAATGTATTGTTCTAAGTAAAATAATTAGTATTGAAATAGTGAATGATTAATGAACAGAGTCAAAAAAAGAATAATTGGTAAAATATTACTTCATGTGAAATTGTGCTACTGTCTATAAAGATTCAATTAGTGCAATTAGTGCGTTTTTTGAGATGAAGTTTGTTCAGATCAGAGGAATAGATATATAGGCATGATATGGCTAATATAAACAGGAATGAGTGGATAGGATGTGGGAAAAGGAATTCATACTGTGAGGATCAAGATTAAGACTAGAGGATGTGAGGGGCGATCTTAAGATGGTGGAGGAATAGGACTGGGAGACCATTTTCTCCCCAACAAATTCATCAAAAGAACATTTTAACACTGAACAAATTCCACAAAACAACTTCTGAACGCTTACAGAGGGCATCAGGAACCCAGAAAGGCAGCCCATTGTCTTCAAAAGGAGGTAGGACAAAATATAAAAGATAAAAAGAGAGACAAAAGAGTTAGGTATGGAGACCTGTCCCAGGAGGGAGTCATAAAAGATCAGAAGTCTCCAAACACAAGGAAACCCTCTCACTGGCGGGTCTGTGGGGAGATTTAGAATCTCAGAGGTCATCATAACCAGGAGGAAAAATAAATAAATAAAACCCACAGATTATGTGACTAACGGCAACTCCCAGTGGAGAAGTAGCCCAGACGCTCACGGCCACCACCAGCAAGTGGGGGCTGAACAGGGAGGTACCGGCTGCATTGCTTAGGGCAAGGACTGAACCTGAATGCCCTGAGAAAGCTAACATGAGATAGCAACCCAAACTGTGGGAGAGCCAGGGAGAGAAAAACAAGAGTGAGAGAGAGAATTTTCCCATGAAAAGCCCTAATATAAGGCAATGCCAAGCCCTCTCACAAAACAAAAGACTGAGCATACCATAGGAGAGCTAGCCAGCTTCAGACCAGCCCATCCCCCACCAGAGGCAGAGAGGCAGGCAGGTGACAGTCAGAGCTGGAAAGGGGCAATCTCGGCCCCAGAGATGGCATCCTCTACCAAACTGCAAGCAGGGTTCCAGTTGCTAATCAAGTCTTCCTGAGATCCTGGATGATTAACATCCACTGGGAGGGTCGCAGCCAGAGATCAGCTCCCCAGAAGAGACACACGGCACACCTAATATGGCACTCCAGATACACACCCAGGAATCCAAGCAGCTGAGACGGGGGAGGTGACAAGACCCACCACACCTGGAGAGTGTGCCCTTGCCAAGCACCTGGTCGCTTGAGCTGCTAGAACCTGGGAAAGGCACAAAACACAGGCCCAACCGAGTTTATGCCTTTGTGGAGTACTGGAGAACCTGAACCTGAATGACTTAGACCTGGGAAGTGCACACAACCCATGTCCCGCTTTAGACACTTCCCCTGCAGAGCAACCTGTAGCCTGAGAAATGTAGACTGGGAAAGCACACACGCCATGAGTGGGGACAAACCCATGTGGTCGAGACACTGTAAGTACTCCCCACACAGGCCAGTGATATTTGTTTGCAGTGTTCCTCCCTCCCTGCAGCACGACTGAATAAGTGAGCCTAAATAAGTGACTACTGAAGAGACTTGCAAAAGAAGAAGCCAAAAACACCATAGGGAACTGCTTGGAAGTGACAGGTGCAACAGATTAAAACCCTGTATTTAGCACGAACTATATTGGAAGGGACTTATAGATCTTGAGAAGTATAAGCTGGAACAAGGAACTATCTGAAACTGAACTGACCCCACACTGCCTACAACAGCTCCAGAGAAATCCCTAGATATGTTTTTACTATTATCAATTTTTTTTTAAAATTTTTTAGGTCCTCTATTACTCCTTTAATTTTCATTTTTATAATCTACCATTACCTTGAAAAAAAAGACCGTGTATTTAAAGTGAACTTCATATATATTTTTTTATAATTTTTGAGAATTTGTTCTGTTTTTTTTTAATACTTTATTTTTGACAGTCTAACCTTGACTCTAGATTTTTAATCTTTGTTTTTTTGGTATTTGTTCTCAATTTTGTACCTTTAAGTATCTAATCTTCAGTACCCATTTTTTACTAAGAGTGTGATTACTGGCTTGATTACTCTCTCCCCCTTGTGACTCTCATTTTTCTCCTCCAGGTCACCTCTATCTCTTCCCTCCTCCTTCTCTTCTCTACCCAACTCTGTGAATCTCATTGTGTGTTCTGGGCTGTAGAGAACACTAAGGGAACTGATTACTGACTATATCTGTCTCTGTCCTTTTGGCCCCCCTTCTTCTCCTCCTGGTCACCTCTATCTACTTCCTCCCTCTTCTCTTCTCTTTATGTAACTTGTAAACCTCTCTGGGTGTTCCAGGCTGTGGAGAGCACATAGGAATTTGATTACTGCCTAGATTACTATCTCCTCTTTTGAATTCCCCTCTTCTCCTCCTGGTCACCTCTATCTCCCTCCTCCCTCTTCCCTTCTCCATGCATCTCAGATAACGTTTCAGGGTGTCCCTCACTGTGGAAAATCTTTCTCTATTAACCTAGATGTTTTATCATAGGAGCTATGTGGATGGAGAAGTCTTGAGGCTACTGTAAGAATAAGACTGAAAACCAGAGGCAGGAGGCTTAAATCCAAAACCTGCAAACATCAGAGAACTCCTGACTGCAGGGAATATTAATTGATAAAAGCTCATCCAGAACCTCCATACCTATACTGAAACCAAGCTCCACTCAAGAGCCAACAAGTTCCAGAGCAAGACATACCATGCAAATTCTCCAGCGACACAGGAACATAGCCCTGAACTTTAATATATAGGCTGCCCATAGTCACACCAAACCTATAGACATCTCAAAACTCACTACTGTACACTTCATTGCACTCCAAAGAGAACAAACCCAGCTTCATTTACCAGAACACTGACACAAGCTTCCCTAACCAGGAAACCTTGACAACCCACTCATCCAACCCCACCCACAGGGAGGAAACTCCACAATAAAGAAAAAACACAAACTACCAGAATATAGAAAGGCCACTCCAAACACAGCATATACACAAGATGAAAAGGCAGAGAAATATTCAGCAGGTGAAGAAACATGATAAATGTCCACCAAACCAAACAAACGAGGAGGAAATAGGGGGTCTACCTGAAAAAGAATTAAGAATAATGATAGTAAAAATGATCCAAAATCTTGAAAATAAAATGGAGTTACAGATAAATAGCCTGGACACAAGGATTGAGAAGATGCAAGAAATATTCAACAAGGACCTAGAAGAAATAAAAAAGAGTCAATCAATAATAAATAATGCAACAAGTGAGATCAAAAATGCTCTGGAGGGAACCAACAGTAGAATAACAGAGGCAGAAGATAGGATAAGTGAGGTAGAAGATAGAATAGTGGAAACAATGAAGCATAGAGGAAAAAAGAAAAATAGAATGAAAAGAAATGAGGACAACCTCAGAGACCTCTGAGACAATGTCAAATGACCCAACATTCAAATCATAGGAGCCCCAGAAGAAGAAGACAACAAGAAAGGCCATGATAAAATACTTGAGGAGATAATAGTTGAAAACTTTCCTAAAATTGGGAAGGAAATAGTGACCCAAGTCCAAGAATCCCAGAGAGTCCCAAACAGGATAAATCCAAGTCGAAACACCCCAAGACACACATTAATCAAATTAACAAAGACCAAGCATAAAGAATAAATATTAAAAGCAGCAAGGGAGAAACAACAAATAACACACAAGGGGATTCCCTTAAGGATAACAGCTGATCTTTCAATAGAAACTCTGCAGGCCAGAATGAAATAGCAGGATATACTTGAAGTGATGAAAGAGAAAAACCTACAACCCATATTACTGTAACCAGCAAGTATCTCATTCAAATATGAAGGAGAAATCAAAAGCTTTACCAACAAGCAAAAGCTGAGAGAATTCAGCACCACCAAACCAGCTCTTCAGCAAATGCTGAAGGATCTTCTTTAGAAAGGAAACACAAAAATGGTGTATAAACTCAAACCCAAAACTACAAAGTAAATGGCAATGGGATCATATTTATCAATAGTTACCTTAAATGTAGATTGGTTGAATGCCCCAACCAAAAGGCAAAGACTGGCTGAATGGATACAAAAACAAGACCCTTATATATGCTGTTTACAAGAGACCCACCTCAAAACAAGAGACACACACAGAATGAAAGTGAAGCGCTAGAAAAAGATATTTAACACAAATGGACACCAAAAGAAAACAGGAGCAGCAATACTCATATCAGATAAAATAGACTTTGAAATAAAGGCTGTGAAGAGACAAAGAAGGACACTACATAATGATCAAAGGATCAATCCAAGAAGAAGATATAACAGTTATAAAATATATATGCACCCAAAATAGGACCACTGCAATATGTAAGGCAAATGCTAACACAGTATGAAAGGGAAATGAACAGTAACACAATAATAGTGGGAGAATTTAATATCCCACTCACACCTATGGATAGATCAAATAAAGAGAAAATTAGAAAGGAAACACAAACTTTAAATGATACAATGTATCAGTTACACCTAATTGATATTATAGAACATTTAACCCCAAAACAATGAATTTCACCTTTTCTCCAAGTGCACACGGAACCTTCTCTAGGATAGATTGCATTCTAGGCCATAAATCTAGACTTGGAAAATTAAAAAAATTGAAATCATTCAAGCATCTTTTCTGATCACAGTGTGGTAAGATTAGATGTCAACTACAGGAGAAAACTATTAAAAATTCCAACATATAGAGACTGAACAACACGCTGTTGAACAACCAACAAATCAAGAAGAAATCAAGAAATAAATAAAACTATGCATAGAAACGAATGAAAATGAAAACACAACAACCCAAAACCTATGGGACACTGTAAAAGCAGTGCTAAGGGGAAGGTTCATATCAAAACAGGCTTACCTCAAGAAATAAGAAAAAAGTCAAATAAATAACTTAACTCTACACCTAAAGCAACTAGAAAATGAAAAAATGAAGAACACCAGGGTTAGTAGAAGGAAAGAAAGCATAATAATTAGGGCAGATATAAATGCAAAAGAAACAAAAGAGACCAAAGCAAAAATCAACAAAGCTAAAATATGGTTCTTTGAGAAGATAAATAAAGCTGACAAACCATTAGCCAGACTCATCAAGAAAAAAAGGGAGAAGAATCAAATAAAAAAATTTAGAAATGAAAATGGAGAAATCACAACAGACAACACAGAAATATAAAGGATCATAAGAGATTGCTATCAGCAATTATATGCCAATACAATGGACAACTTGGAAGGAATGGACAAATTCCTAGAAAAGTAAAATTTTCCAAAACTGAACCAGAAAGAAACAGAAAATCTTAACAGACCCATCAAAATCACGGAAATGGAAACTGTAATCAGAAATCGTCCAGCCAAAAAAAAAAAGCCCAGGACCAGACAGCTTCACAGATGAATTTTTCCAAAAATTTAGAGAAGACCTAACACCTATCCTACTCAAATTCTTCCATAAAATTGCAGAGGAAGGTAAACCTCCAAACTCATTCTATGAGGCCACCATCACCCTAATACCAAAACCAGACAAAGATGCCACAAAAAAAGAAAATTACATGCCAATATCACTGATGAACATAGATGCAAAAATCATTCACAAAATCCTAGCAAACAGAATCCAGCAGCATATAAAAAAGATCATACATCATGGCCAAGTAGGCTTTATGCCAGGGATGCAAGGATTCTTTAATATCTACAAATCAATCAATGTGATACATCACATTAACAAATTGAAAGACATAAACCATATGATTATCTCAATAGATGCAGTTAAAGCCTTTGACAAAATTCAACATCCATTTATAATAATAATATAAAAAAAAACCTCCAGAAAGCAGGAATAGAAGGAACATACCTAAATGTAATAAAAGCTATATATGACAAACCCACAGCAAACATTTTCCTCAAAGGTGAAAAATTGAAAGCATGCCTCCTAATGTCGTACAAAACAAGGGTGCCCGCTCTCACCACTACTATTCCACATAGTTTTGGAAGTTTTAACTGAGGCCATCAGATCAGAAAAAGAAATAAAAAGAATCCAAGTTGGAAAAGAGGAAGTAAAGCAGTGATCACTGTTTGCAGATGACATGATCCTCTACATAAAAAACCCTAAAGACTCCACCAGAAAATTACCAGAGCTAATCAATGAATATAGTAAATTTGCAGGATATAAAATTAACACACAGAAATCCCTTGCATTCCTATACACTAACAATGAGAAAACAGAAAGAGAATTAAGGAAACAATTCCTTTCACTATTGCACCGAAAAGAATAAAATACTAGGAATAAATCTACCTAAAGTAACAAAAACCTATATATAGAAAACTATAAAAGTATTTATTTCCGATGAAAGAAATCAGAGATGACACAAATAGTTTAAAAATATACCATGTTCATGGATTGGAAGAAACAATACAGTGAAAATGAGTATACTACTCAAAGCAATATATAGATTCAGTGCAATCCCTATCAAGCCACCAACAGTACTTTTTGTAGAACTAGAACACATAATTTCAAAATTTCTATGGAAATACAAAAAAAAAAAAAAAAAAAAAAAAAAAAACAAAAAACCTCAAATAGCCAAGGCAATCTTGAGAAAGAAGAATGGAACTGGAGGAATCAACCTGCCCGACTTCAGGCTCTACTACAAAGCCAGTCATCAAGACAGTATGGTACTGGCACAAATACAGAAATGTAGATCAATGGAACAAAATAGAAAGCCCAGAGATAAATCCACACACCTATGGACACCTTATCTTTGACAAAGGAGGCAAGAATATAGAATGGAGATAAGACAATCTCTTTAACAAGTGGTGCTGGGAAAACTGGTCAGCCACTTGTAAAAGAATGAAACTAGAACACTTTTTAACACCATAAACAAAAATAAACTCAAAATGGATTAAATATCTAAATATAAGACCAGAAACTATAAAACTCCTAGAGGAAAACATAGGCAAAACACTCTCTGACATAAGTCACAGCTGGATCCTCTATGACCCAACTCCCAGAGTAATAGAAATAAAAATAAAAATAAACAAATGGGACCTAATGAAACTTAAAAGCTTTTGCAAAACAAAGGAAACTATAAGTAAGGTGAAAAGACAGCCTTCAGAATGGAAGAAAATATTAGCAAATGAAGCAACTGATAAAAAATTAATCTCAAAAAATATACAAGCAACTCCTGCAGCTCAACACCAGAAAAATAAAAGACCCAATCAAAAAATGGGCTGAAGAACTAAACAGACATTTCTCTGAAGAAGACATACAAATTGCTAACAAACACATGAAAAGATGCTCAGAATCACTCATTATCAGAGAACTGGAAATCAAAACCACAATGAGGTACCATCTCATGCCAGTCAGAATGGCTGCTATCCAAAAGTCTACAAGCAATAAATTCTGGAGAGGGTGCAGAGAAAAGGGAACCCTTTGACACTGTTGTTGGGAATGCAAAGTAGTGCAGCCACTATGGAGAAGAGTGTGTAGATTCCTTAAAACCTGGAAACAAAACTGCCATATGACCCAGCAATCACAATGGTGGACCAAGGAAACCAGAATTGAAAGAGACACGTGTACCCCATGTTCATCGTAGCACTGTTTACAATAGCCAGAACATGGAAGTAACCTAAATGTCAATCAGCAGATGAATTATACATTCATGAACGCTGTGTTACATATACAAAATGGAATATTACTCACCCATTAAAAATAATATTTTTACATCAGTTTTAATGAGGTGGATGAAACTGGAGCCTATTATACAGAGTGAAGTAAGTCAGAAAGAAAAACGCCAATATAGTATACTAACACATATATATGGAATTTAGAAAAATGGTAATGATGACCTCATATGTGAGGTATCAAGAGACACAGATGTATATAACAGTCTTTTGGAGTCTATTTGAGAAGGTGAGGGTGCAAAATTTGAGAGAATAGCATTGAAACATATATATTATCATATGTGAAACAGATCTCCAGGCCTGGTTCGATGCGTGAGACAGGGTTCTCAGAGCTGGTGCAATGGAATGACCCTGATGGATGGGATGGGGAGAGAGGTGGGAGAGGGGTTCAGGATGGGGAACACATGTACACCCATGGCTCATTCATGTCAAAGTATGGCAAAAACCACTACTATAGTGTAAAGTAGTTAGCCTCCAATTAAAGTTTTAAAAATATTAAGACTAGAATTGATACAATGATAAATATAAAAATAAAAGCCAAGGTGCAAAACAGAAAAAGAGACAAATATGTATAGAACAGACTTTTGGACTCTGTGGGAGAAGGCAAGGGTGGGATGTTTCAAGAGAACAGCATCGAAACATGTATATTATCTAGGGTGAAACAGATCACCAGCCCAGGTTGGATGCATGAGACAAGTTCTTGGACCTGGTGCACTGGGAGGAACCAGAGGAATTGGGCGGAGAGGGAGGTGGGAGGGGGGATCGGGATGGGGAACACATGTAAATCCATGGCTGATTCATGTCAATGTATGACAAAACCCACTGCAATATTGTAAAGTAATTAGCCTCCAACTAATAAAAAAAAGAAAAAGCCTAGGTGGCTGAGATGGTTCAGCTTTGGAAAGTTATACTTTTCTAAGAATTTGTCCATTTCTTCCAAGTTGTCCATTTCCTTGACATATAATTGATCAGTGTAGTCTCTTATGGTCTTTTGCACTTCTATGTTGTCTGTTGTCATTTCTCTATTTTCATTTCTAATTTTATTGATTTGATTCCTCTCCCTTTTTTTTGTCTTGATGAGTCTGGCTAATGGTTTCTATATTTTATTCGTCTTCTGAAAGAAAAAAAAATGTTTCTTTGGAAGATAAACTATTAGCCACACTCATCAAGACAAAAAGTTATAACTCTCAAATCAGTACAACTAGAAATGCAAAGGAGGAGTTACAACTGACATGACAGAAATACAAGGATCATAAGAGATTACAAGCAAGTATATGCCAAGAAAATAGACAACCCTGAAAAAATGGAAAAATTATTATGCAACTCTGAGACTGAGCTAGAAGTAGAAAATTTGAAGAGACCAATCTCAAACATTGAAATTGAATCTTTAAATAAAAATTTATCAGTAAACAGAAGACCAGGGCCAGATAGCTTCACATGCAAATTCTGTCAGACATTTAGAGAATAGCTAACACCTATCCTATTAATACATGAACTGAGAACTTCCAGATGTTCAAGCTGGTTTTAGAAAAGGCAGAGGAACCAGAGATCAAATTGCCAGTATCCGCTGGATCATCAAAATAGCAAGAGAGTTCCAGAAAATCATCTATTTCTGCTTTATTGACTACACCAGAGACTTCAACTGTGTGGATCACAATAAACTGTGGAAAGTTCTCAAAGATATGGGAATATCAGACCACCTGACCTGCCTCTTGAGAAACCTGTATGCAGGCCAGGAAACAACAGTTAGAACTGGACATGGAACAACAGACTGGTTCCAAATAGGAAAAGGACTACGTCAAGGCTGTATATTGTCACTCTGCTTATTTAACTTATATGCAGAGTACATCATGAGAAACGTTGGGCTGGAAGAAGCACAAGCTGGAATCAAGATTGCCAGAAGAAATATCAATAACCTCAGATATGCAGATGACACCACCCTTATGGCAGAGTGAAGAGGAACTGAAAAGCCTCTTCATGAAAGTGAAAGAGGAGAGTGTAAAAGTTGGCTTACAGCTTAACATTCAGAAAACTAAGATCATGGCATCTGGTCCCATCACCTCATGGGAAATAGATCAGGAGACAGTAGAAACAGTGTCAGACTTTATTTTTTGGGGCTCCAAAATCACTGCGGATGATGACTGTAGCCATGAAATTAAAAGACGATTACTCTTTGGAAGGAAAGTTATGAGCAACATAGATAGCATATTAAAAAGCAGAGACATTACTTTTCCAGCAAAGGTCCATCTGGTCAAGGCTATGGTTTTTCCAGTGGTTATGTATGGATGTGAGAGTTGGACTGTGAAGAAAGTTGAGCACCGAAAAATCGATGCTTTTGAACTGTGGTGTTGGAGAAGACTCCTGAGAGTCCCTTCGACTGCAGGGAGATCCAACCAGTCCATCCTAAAGGAGATCAGTCCTGGGTATTCATTGGAAGCAGTGATGCTGAAGCTGAAACTCCAATGCTTTGGCCACCTCATACGAAGAGTTGACTCAATGGAAAAGACCTTGATGCTGGGAGGGATTGGGGGCAGGAGGAGAGGGGACGACAGAGGATGAGATGGCTGGATGGCATCACCTACTCGATGGAAATGAGTTTGAGTAGACTCCGGGAGTTTGTGATGGACAGGGAGGCCTGGTGTGCTGTGATTCATGGTATCGCAAAGAGTCGGACACGACTGAACGACTGAAGTGAACTGAAATGAACACCTATAGTTCTCAAACCCTTACAAAAATTTTCAGAGGGAGGAAAACTACCAAACTCTTTCTATGAAGCCACCATCACCCAAAAGAAGAAATCCAAGCAAGACAGAAATATTCTGAACAAAAGGAAATCAAAGTCCAATCTCACTAGTTAGTGTAGGTGAAAAAATTATCAACAAAATATTAGCAAACAGAATTCAACACATTTAAAGGGATCACACAATATTATCAAGTGGCATTTATTGCTGAGATGCAAGCATTCTTCAGTATATACAAGTCAGGAGGAGAACAAGATGTTGGAGAAGTAGGTTAATGTGAAGTACATCTCTCTTCATGGATACATTAGGAATACACCTTCAGACACAGAAGTCCATGCAGAACACTGGCTGAGAGCAGACAGTAGTACATGACCAGTGGAAAAGAATATATAGAACCACGCAAAATTCGGTAGGACAAAGGAAATAGGGGGGAAACAAGAGTGTGAGTAGGACTGGATCTTCCCTCAGCAGGTGGGGTACTGAAACAGGGGTCCAATCCCCATATTGGGGCAAATGTCTGAGTTGGACGAGAAACATTTAAGGCTGAAAGAAAAACAGCTGATCTGTAGTAGCCTAAGTGGAATGAGAATCAGACAGTCCTTGCCACAGCCATACATATCCTTGACAGGAACGCTGGTCACCTGGAAGGTGCAGAGGCTGGGGGCTGGAGTTTAGGGATTGTGGACCAATCCCAGGGCGAGGGTTGCTGTTGACTGTGGAGAGCCAGATTGAGGGGATAGGAGGGAGAAGTTTGTTGTTAGAAATGTTTGTGGAGGATAGTCAGGAAGCCATGGAAGCAAAGTGATACTGCTGAGTCACGCATAGAGGGTGGAGCCATCACCATAGCCTCTCTCTCCCCAAATGCCTTCATTGGCAGCTGAACAATAGAGGCTGGCCCATCAAACGCCTGACACACTGAACTACAGAGCAGGGCCCCACCCAGGGTGCCACTTTAAGGGCCTGACACCCCGATCTACAGAGTAAGACCCCAGTCAGGGGGACCACTCTATGTACCTGATGTTCCAAACAACAGAGAAGGACCCCAGGCAAGGGAGCCCTCTAAGTGTCTCAACAGGTGGAGGTATGGAGAATGACTGGCCAAAGAGGTCTTCTGATTGCCAGCTATAGGAGGCTCAAAAAAGGACCCTGACAGGGCCATAACTCCTGTGTCAGAGGCAGTACATGTCCCTGCACACTTGATGCCACCAGGGTCCCCACAAGCCAAGCAGCTGAGCCAGCTTCAAGCTCAGTTTTAACTGGGGCAGAGCTGCCACAGGCAAAAAAAATCTTGAGTTTATTCATGCAGGGTGGCTTTGGTCATGTCCAACTCTTTGTCACCCTGTAGACTGTAGCCTGCCAGGTTTCTCTGTCAGAGAGGGAGTTCTACAGGCAAGAATACTGGAGTGTATTGACAAATACTGGTTGTCATACCATTCTAGAGCACTATGTATCTTTCTGCCCTAGCTGCCAAGCCCCCTGAGTACCTGGTGCTGCTAGAACCCCTGAGATCCAAGCAGCTGCACCTCCTCCACACCTGGCCCTCACAAGGGAAAACCCAAGCCCTCCAGGGTAGCCTCAGAGCTAAACAACAGTAGACAGCTCACATGTAGAGGCAGAAATAAAACCACAATTGAAACCCAGGGGCAGTGTGGCTAAGGAAGAAGACCCAAAACCTCCCTACCAGCTGTACAAGCTGCAGATTAAATCCACATGATCAACTAAACAGACTCTGTGTCTATGGAACATACAAAAGACCATTGAGAACTCCCACAAAAGAAAACACACTAGCTCTGATAGCTGTGGACATTGCCGGCAAGAACACACAGGAGTAGGGCCAGATTAGAATCTGAGCTGCCACCAGAGCAAATCCATAGATGAGCATAGTGTTGGAGGGCATCCTGGGGAGATGAGGTGGACTGTGACTCCCAGCGAGGGAAAGGACTCTGACAGCAGTGACTGAAGAAAAATATTTATTATTCTTATGTTTTTACATTTTCTGTAAATCCTTTTGTATTGTTTTTCTTCTTTTCCCCCTTTTCCTCCCCTCTTTTGTAGCCATTGATTTTATTGACACTAAGAAATCCAGTTAAGCATTTGAGGTTTCTTTCTTTCTTTTCAGTCACATTTTTTATTATTGTCCTAAACCTTTGCCTCTACATTGGGCTTTTGCAGTTTTGTGGGGTTTACCTTTATTTTTTTCTCCTTTTCTCTCTTTTTAAAATTTTTTTAAATATTTTAAACCTATAATTATTTTTATATATTTATTCCTTTGCTTACTTTCCCCACAGTTCTTTTCCCCTTACAGTTAATTTCTAATGTATATAAATCTTCTCACCTATCTCTATTTAACTTTGCATATCTATTCTTTCTTTCCTTTCCTCACAATATATTTGTTAGTTTTGTTTTAATTGCTTTATTCCCCACTAGGCATCTTGCTTTAGCTTTGTTTTCCTGTCTGTGCTTAAGTTAGTTTTGTTCTTAACTGATAAATGTAATTTTTTATTTCCTTTGTTTGCTGGCTCAATCTACTGTACCTTATTTTTGTTGGAATGTTTTCACTTTTCTCATGGGTGTATATGTATACGTGTATATTCCATTATTTTAAATGTTATCTGCCTGATTTCATAAATGCCATTTGTCTGGGGTTCATCTTTGGTTTCTTGTTTTTGGATATTTGATTCAGTCTCACTTAATGCCATAACAAACCATTTGTGGAATCCTTGTTCCTGACCAGAGACCATGCCCTGAGCCTTTGGAGTGGGAGCACTGACTCCAAAAACCTAGACTACCAGAGAACTAATCCTAGGGAGTATCAAATAGTGAGAAATCATAAAAAAGAAACTACGTGAATACAAGTCCCAGCATCACCCAACCACCAGTAGCATCCTGTGCAGGACGCCTCATCTAAACAACAAAGTAAACAAAAATACAAACCCAATCATCAGTAGACAGGATTACCACCTCACTCAGCCTTGCTCATCAGCAGAAAAACAAACAAAAACTCAGCACAAATCTCACCCTCTATGAAGCTCACACAAACCGCTGGACCAAACTTAGAAGGGCAGCAACCAAAAGGAAGAAATAATTCAATCTTCTATAAGGAAAGAATAACTTTCTTTGAAGCCTGGGAATAGGAGACCTCAAACACAGTAACTTAAAAAAAAATATTAAAAAGCAGAGAAGTACTGCACAAATGATGGAACAAACTAGAAACACAGAAGTCCAGGTAAATGAAGAGGAAATAGGCAAACGACCTGAAAAAAGCATTCAGAATAATGACAGCAAAGATCATCAAAAACCTTGGAAACAAAAGGGAGAAAATGCAAGAGTCAATGAAGAGAAACCTAGAAGTATTAAATTATAAACATACAGAGACAAACAATACAATCACTGAAATTAAAAATACTCTAGAAGGAATCAATAGCAGAATATCTGAGGCAGAAGAACGAATCAGTGAGCTGGAAGATAATAATGGTGGAAATTACTTCTGAAGAACAGAATAAAGTAAAAAGAATAAAAAGAGCTGAGTACAGTCTCAGAGACTTCTGTGACCACATCAGATGCAACAACATTTGAACTAAAGGGGTCCAAGAAGAAGAAGAGAAAAAGAAAGGGTATGAGAAAAATTTTGAAGAGATTATAGTTGAAAATTTCCCCAACATGAAAAAGAAAATAGTCAATCAAGTCCAAGAGGCACAAAGAGTTCCATACAGGATAAACTTAGGAGAAACACACCAAGACACATACTAATCAAACTAACAAAGATTAAACACAAAGAAAGAATATTAAAAGCAGCAAGGGAGAAGCAACAAGTAACATACAAGGGAAACCCCATACGATTAACAGCTGATCTTTCAGCAGAAACTCTGCAGGCCAGAAGGGCACAACAGGACATATTTAAAGTACTGAAAGGGAAAAATATACTACCAAGATTACTCTACCCCGCAAGGATCTCATTCAGAATTGATGGAGAAATAAAAAGCTTTTCAGGCAAACAAAAGTTAAAAGATTTCAGTACCACCAAACCAGTTTTACAACAAATGTTAAAGGAACCTATATAGTCAAGAAATACAAGAAAAAAAAATCTACAAAATCAATCTCAAACAATTAAGAACATTTCAGTAGGAACATATATATCAATAATTACTTAAAATGTACTGGATTAAATGCTCCAGCCAAAAGACACAGACTGGCTGAATGTATACAAAAACAAGACCCATATATGTGCCGTCTAGAAAAATCCCACTTCAGATCTCAAGATACATATAGACTGAAAGTGAGAGGAAGGAAAAATATACTCTGTGCAAAAGAAAGCTGGGTAGCAATCCTAATATCGGAGAAAATAGACCTTAAAATAAAGAACATTACAAGACATAAGGAAGGACGCTACATAATGATCAACGGATCAATCCAAAAGGAAGACATAACAATTGTAAATATCTATTCACTCAACCTAGGAGCACCTCAATACATAAGATAAACACTAACACATATACAAAGAGAAATCAACAGTAAAACTATAGTAGTAGGAGACTTTAACACCCCACTCAAACAAATGGACAGATTAGCAAAACAGAAAAAAATTAACAAGGAAACACAAGTCTTAAATCATGCATTAGATGAGATGGATCTCATTGATATCTTCAGGACATTCCACATCTTGGGTCACAAATCAAACCTCATTACTTTCAAGAAAATTGAAATCATATCAAACATCTCTGACCACAATGCTATGAGTCTAGATATCAATTACAAGAAAAAAGTGTAAGAAACACAAATACATGGAGACTAAACAACACGTTTCTAAATAACCAACAGGTTATTGCAGAAATCAAAACAGAAATTAAAAAAAAAATTCTAGAAACAAATGACAATGAAAAGACAAAAACTAAAAACCTATGGGACACAGCAAAAGGAGTTCTAAGAGGGAAGTTAAAAGCAATACAATCCTACCTCAAGAGACAAGAAAAACATCGAATAGACACCCTAAATTTACACCTAAAACAACCTGAAAAAGAAGAACAAGAAAAAAAAATTAGTAGAAGGACAGAAATCATAAAGATCCAAACAGAAATAAATGAAAAAGAAATGAAAGAAACAATAGTAAAGATTAATAAAATGAAAAGCTGGTTCTTTGAGAAGATAGATACAATTGACAAACCTTTAGCCAGACTCATCGAGAGAAAAAGTGAGAGAGAAGAATCAAATCAACAAAAGTAGAAATGAAAAAGGAGAGGTTAAAACAGACAATGCAGAAATACAAAGTGTTATAAGAGAATATTATGAACAATTATATGGCAATAAAATAGATAACCTGGAAGAAATGGACAGATTCTTAGAAAAGTTCAAACTTCCAAGACTGAGTCAGGAAGAAATGGAAATTATGAAAAACCCAATTACAAGCACTGAAATTGAAACTGTGATCAAAAATCGCCAAAAAAAAAAAAAAAAAAAAAAAGCTCAGTACCAGATGGCTTCACAGGAGAACTCTATCAAACATTTAGAGAACTAGTGCCTATCCTTCCAAAACTCTCAAAAAATTGCCAAGGAAGGAAAACCTCCAAATTTATTCTACAACACCACATTACCCTGATACCAAAACCAGACAAAGACAACACACACAAAAAAATCTGTCAGTCAATATCATACATGAACATAGATGCAAAAATCCTCAACATAATTTTAGCATTCAGAATTCAGCAACACATAAAGAAGCTCATACACCAAGACCAAGTTGGGTTTATTCCAGGAATGTAAGGATTCTTCAATATACAGAAATCAATCAATGTGATACACCATATTAACAAATTGAAAGACAAAAACCATATGATAATCTCAGTAGAGGAAGAAAAAGCCTTTGACAAAATTCAGCACCCATTTATGATTAAAACTCTTCAAAAAATGAGCATAGAGATAACTTACCTCAACATATTAAAGTCCATATATGATAAGCCTACAGTAAACAGTATTCTCAATGGTGAAAAACTTAAAACATTTCCCCTAAGATCAGGAACAAGAAAAAGGTGTCCACTTTCACCACTGTTATTCAACATAGTTCTGGAAGTCCTAGCTACAGAGAAGGAAAAGAAATAAAAGGTATCCAGAACAGAAAAAAAGAAGCAAAGCTCTCACTGTTTGCAGATGACATCATACTATACATAGAAAACCCTAAAGATAGTATCAGAAAATTACTAGAGTTAATCAGTGAATTTAGCAAAGTTCCAGGATACAAATCAATACACAAAAATCACTTGCATTTCTATATACTAACAATGAAGCATCAGAAAGAGAAATTAAGGAATCAATCCCATTCACCATTGCAACAGAAATAATTAAATATCTATAAATAAACTTACCTAAGGAGACAAAAGAACTGTACACAGAAAGTGATAATACACTTAATGAAAGAAATCAAAGATGATGTAAACAGATGGAGAGATATTCCATATTACTGTGTAGGAAGAATCAATATTGTGAAAATGACTATACTACCAAATGCAATCTACAGATTTCATGCAATCCCTATCAAATTACCAATGGGATTTGTCACAGAACTAGAATAAAAATTTCCACAGTTCATAGGGAAACACAAAAGATCTCTAATAGCCAAAGCAGTCTTGAGAGAAGAACAGAGCTGGAGGAATTAACCTTCCTGACTTCAGATTATACTACAAAGCTACAGTCATCAAGACAGTATGGTACTGGCACAAAAACAGAAATATAGACCAATGGGACAAAATAGAAAGCCCAGAGATAAACCCATTAACCTATTGGCACATTATTTTTGACAAAGGTGACAAGAATATACAATGGGACAAAGAGAACCTCTTCAATAAATGGTGCTGGAAAAACTGGATAGCTATAAGTAAAAGTTTGAAATTAGAACTCCTCCTAACACCATCCACAAAGTTAAGTTCAAAATGGATTAAAGACCTAAATGCAAGACAAGAAACTATAAAACTCTTAGAGGAAAACATTGGCAGAAAACTCGATGACATAAATGAGAGAAAAATCCTCTATGACACATCTCCTAGAGTAATGGAAATAAAAACAAAAGTAAACAAGTGGGACCTGATTAAATTTAAAAGATTTTGCACAGCAAAGGAAACTATAGGCAAGGTGAAAAGACAATACTCAGAATGGGAAAAAATAATAGCAAATGAAATAACTTTCAAAGGATTTATTTCCAAAATATACAAGCAGCTATACAAGTCAATACCAGAAAAACAAATAACCCAATCAAAAAGTGGGGGAAAGACCTAAACAGACGTTTCTCTAAAGAAAACATATAGACGGCTTTCAGACACATGAAAAGTTGCTCAACATCATTCGTTATTAGAGAAATGTAAATCAAAAGTACAACAAGAAATCACCTTACACCAGTCAGAGTAGCCCTCATCAAAAAGTCTGGAAACAATAAATGCTGGAGAGGTTGTGGAGAAAAGGGAAGCCTATCTTTTATTGAAAGATAGAAACCCTGTTATCTTGCACTGTTGGTGGGAATGTAAACTGATACAACCACTATGAAAGATGGTTTGGAGAGTCCTTAAAAAAAACTAGGAATAAAACCACCATATGACCCAGCAATCCCACTCCTAGACATATACCCTGAGGAAACCAAAATTGAAAGAGACACATGTATCCCATTGTTCATTGCAGCACTATTTATAATAGCTAGTACATGGAAGCAACATAGATGCCCACTGACAGATGAATGGATAAAGAAGTAGTGGTACATATACACAATGGAATATTACTCAGCCATGAAAAGAACACATTTGAGTCAGTTCTAATGAGGTGGATGAACCTAGAACCTATTATACAGAGTGAGTCAGAAAGAGAAAGAAAAATACTGTATTCTAATGCATATATATGGAATCTAAAAAAAATGGTACTGAAAAATTTATTTACAGGGCAGCAATGGAGAAACAGATATAGAGAATAGAGTTATGGACATGGAGAGATGGGAGGAGAGGGTGAGATGTATGGAAAGAGTAATATGAAAATTTATATTGCCACATGTAAAATAGATAACAAACAGGGATTTGTTGTATGGCTCAGAAAACTCAAACATGGGCTCTGTATCAATCTGGATGGGTTAGATGGGGAGGGAGATGGGAGAGAGGTTCAAAAGGGAGGGGATATACATTTGCCTATGGTTGATTCATCTTGAGGTTTGGCAGAAAACAGCAAAATTCTGTAAAGCATTTATAGTTCAATAAAAAGTAGATAAATTATATATGTGTGTGTGCGTGTGTGTCTGTGTGTATATCCCATCCACCATGATGACAAATTGGAAGATAAAAAACATATTATCATGTCAATAGATGCATAGAAAGTTTTTGATAATATTCAACACTTGTTATGTTAAAAACTCTCCAGAAAGGACACCTAGAAGGAACATACCTCAGCATAATAAAGGTCATAGATGAAAAACCCACAGCAAATATTATTCTCAATGGTGTAAAATTAAAAGCATTTCCTCTAATATCATTAGCACAAGGGTGCCCACACTGCCCATCATTATTCAATATAATTTTGGAGGTCCTAGCCACAAAAGCAGATAAGAAATTAAAATGAAAATATTCTAATTGGAAAAGAAGTAGAACTATCACTGCTTGCTGATGATATGATATTATATATAGAATATCCTAAAGATGTCAACAGAAAACTATTAGAGCTAATCAATGAATATAGTAAAGTTTCATGATACAAAACACACAGAAATTTCTTGTACCCATATACACTAACAATTAAAAGTCAAAAAGAGAAATTAATGAATCATTCCAATTCACCATTGCAAAAAAAAGTATAAAGTATAAAACACCTAGGAATAAAACTACCTAAGGGGACAAAAGACCTGTATGCAGTAAACTATAAGATAAAGACAAAAGAAATTAAAGATGACCCCAAAAGATGGAGAGATATACCATGTGCTTGGATTGGTAGAATCAATAATATGAATATTAAATACTACCCAAAGAAATCTCCAGATTCAATGGAATCCTTATCAAATTACCAATGGCATTTTTCACAGAACTATAAGAAAACTTTTCTAAAATATATTTTTCAGCAACTATATGCCAATAAAATGGACAACTTGGAAGAAATGGACGAATTCTTAGAAAATCTTCCAAAACTGAACCAGGAAGAAATAGAAAATCTTAACAGACCCATCACAAGCAAGGAAATTGAAACTGTAATAAAAAAAATCTTCCAACAAACAAAATCCCAGGACAAGATGCCTTCACAGGTGAATTCTACCAAAGATTTAGAGAAGAGCTAACACCTCTATTCAAACTCTTTCAGAAAATTGCAGAGGAAGAAAACTCCCTAATTCATTCTATGAGGCCACCATTGCCCTAATACCAAAACCAGACAGAGATGCCACAGAAAAGGAAAACTACAGGACAATATCACTGATGAACATAGATGCAAAAATCCCCAACAAAATTCTAGCAAACAAGATCCAACACCATATAAAAAAGATCATACACTATGACCAAGTGGGTTTTATCACAGGGATGCAAGGATTCTTAAATATTTGCAAGTCAATCAACGTGATACACCACATTAACAAATTGAAAGATAAAAACCATATGCTTATCTCACTAGATGTAGAGAAAGCCTTAGCATGGCATGGCGTGGCACTCTTATTATGTTATTGCCTGGTTCTCCCTTCAGATCTTTTAGTATTTTTCTTAGTATAGCTAATGACACATGATGAGTGCATATATATTTAAAACAAATGAAATTAGGACATCAAAGAGCTGCACTCTCATGTTTACTGCAACATTATTCACAATAGTCAAGATATGGAAACAACTTTAGTGTCCATAAACAGATGAATGAAAAGAAAATGTGATATTTCTGACTCTTTGCAACCCCCATGGATTGATCTTCCCAACTCAGGAGTCAAACCCAGGTCTCTCGCAATGCAGGCAGATTCTTTACCAGCTAAGCCACAAGGGAAGCTCAAGAATACTGGAGTGGGTAGCCTATCCCTTCTCCAGCAATCTTACTGACCCAGAAATCGAACCTGGGTCTCCTGCATTGGAGGTGGATTCTTTACCAACTTAGCTATCAGGGAAGCCCATATAAAGCCCATTAAAAAAAGAAGGAAATCCTGCCATTTTCAATAACATGGATGAACCTGGAGGGCATTTTGCTACATGAAATAAATCAGTCAGGAAAAGACAAATATTGTATGATTTCACTTATATGTGGAATCTACCAACATCCAGCTCGGAAACAGAGATTAAATAATGGTTATCAGGAGCTGGAGTATGGGGGGAATGAAAAGATTTTGGCCAACAAGTACATACTTCCAACTTGTTGTTCAGTTGCTAAGTTGTGTCTGACTTTTTGCCACCCCATGGACTGCAGCAAACCAGGGTTCCCTGTCCTTCACCAACTCCCAGCGTCTGCTGAAACTCATGTCTATTGAATTGATGATTCCACTTCAAATTAGAAGATAAATGATTTCTTGTTATTTAATGCATTTTGATTATCATTACCAATGTATTATATACTTGAAAGTTTCTAAGATAGGAAATCTTAAATTCTCCCACCACAAAAAAATAAATGATAATTATGTGACAAGATAAAGGTGTTAACTAGCACAACTGTGACAATCATATTGCAATATATGTATATGATATGTGATCATACTGTACATCTTAACTTCACACAATGTTATATGTCAATATATATATTAATAAAACTGGAAAAAATACGAAACAACTCCACTTACTCGTAAAAGCTTCCAATATACACAAGGCAATAATCTTTTCACAAAACTCTTGCTATTAACATTTATTTCATCTAATACCATAACCATAAAATCATAACACAAAAATATACAAACCAATATTCCTCATGATTCCAGACAGAGCAATTCTCAATAAAATAGCAAACTGAATAATGCATAGAAAAGATTGCACAACATATCCATGGGTGATTTCAGGAATACAAAGATGGTTTAGTATCTAAAAATATGCTAGTATAATACATCTATAAAATGAAAGACACGTTCCAAATGATCATCTAATAGATACAGAAGAAGAACTGGACAAAATCTGACACACTTTTATGTTCAAGTTATTGATAATCTAGGAATATAAGTGAACTTCCTCAACCTGATGAAATGGATCTATTAAAAAAAAAAAGAAAGAAAAAGGAAAAGCACGAATCAAAAAAAGAAAAACTTCAGAACTTCTAGATGTTTATTTAAAAGAAATGAAAATAGGGCATCAAAAAATCTGCATTCTCAGATTACAATCACACCGTGTGGCTACAGACTGTGTTTCCTCTAACTTCTGAATCTACAAATAGATGTATACTCTCACACCTTATCTTCCATATTTTTTAAAATTATTTTTACTTGGAGGATAATTGCTTTAAAGTGTTGTGTTGGCATGAAAAGATGCTCAACATCACTCATTATCAGAGAAATGCAAATCAAAACCACAATGAGGTACCATTACACACCAGTCAGGATGGCTGCTATCCAAAAGTCTACAAACAATAAATGCTGGAGAGGGGGTGGAGAAAAGGGAACCCTCTTACAATGTTCATGGGAATGCAAACTAGTACAGCCACTATGGAGAACAGTGTGGAGATTTCTTTAAAAGAAAAAACTGGAAATAGAACTGCCATATGACCCAGCAATCCCACTTCTGGGCATACACACTGAGGAAACCAAATCTGAAAGAGACACGTGCATACCAATGTTCATCGCAGCACTGTTTATAATAGCCAGCACATGGAAGCAACTTAGATGCCCATCGGCAGACAAATGAATAAGGAAGCTGTGGTACATATACACCATGGAATATTACTCAGCCATCAAAAAGAATTCATTTGAATCAGTTCTAATGAGATGGATGAAACTGGAGCCCATTATACAGAGTGAAGTAGGCCAGAAAGATAAAGACCATTACAGCATACTAACACATATATATGGAATTTAGAAAGATGGTAATGATAACCCTATATGCAAAACAGAAAAAGAGGCACAGATATACAGAACAGACTTTTGGACTCTGTGGGAGAAGGTGAGGGTGGGATGTTTTGAGAGAACAGCATCAAAACATGTATATCATCTATAGTGAAACAGATCACCAGCCCAGGTTGGATGCATGAGACAAGTGCTCAGGGCTGGTGCACTGGGAAGACCCAGAGGGATGGGGTGGGGAGGGAGGTGGGCGTGGGGAGGTCGGGATGGGGAATACTTGTAAATCCATGGCTGATTCATGTCAATGTGTGGCAAAAACCACTACAATATTATAAAGTAATTAGCCTCCAACTAATAAAAATAAATGGAAAAAAATAAAATAAAACATGGCACATAACCACATTCAATAAATAACTAAAAAAAATAAAATGTTGTGTTGGTTTGTGCCATAGAACAACATGAATGAGCCCTAAGTATACATATATCCCCTCCTTCTTGAACCTCCTTCCCACTGCCAACCTCATCCCTCCCCACTAGGTTGTCACAAAGCACAGGGTTGAGCTCCTTGTGTTATACAACTTACCACTAGGTAGCTATTTGGCTGTAATAATGTATGTGTTTCAATTCTCCACTCTCAATCCGTTCCACCCACTCCTTCCCCCACTGTTTCCATAGGTCTGTTCTCTGTTTTTGCATCTCTATTGCTACATTGCAAATACATTCATCAGTAACAGTTTTTCTAGATTATTTCTGTATGAGTTGAAATATGATATTTATTTTCTCTTTCTGACTCACTCCACTCTGTATAGCAGTCTCTAGGTTCATCCACCCCAGTTCAACTCATTCAAATTCGTTCCTTTTATGGTTGAGTAATAGGAAAAGGAGTGTGTCAGAACTGTATATTGTCACCCTGCTTATTTAACTTACATGTAGATTACATCATAAGAAACGCTGGGCTGGAAGAAGCACAAGCTGGAATCAAGATTGCCAGGAGAAATATCAATAACCTCAGATATGCATATGACACCACCCCTATGGAACAAAGGGAAGAGGAACTAAAAAGCCTCTTGATGAAAGTGAACGAGGAGAGTGAAAAAGTTGGCTTAAAGCTTAACATTCAGAAAACTAAGATCATGGCATCTGGTCCCATCACCTCATGGGAAATAGATGGGGAGACAGTGGAAACAGTGTCAGACTTTATTTTTGGGGGCTCCAAAATCACTGCAGTTGGTGACTGCAGCCATGAAATTAAAAGACGCTTACTCCTTGGAAGGAAAGTTATGACCAACCTAGATAGCATATTAAAAAGCAGAGACATTACTTTGCCAACAAAGGTCCATCTGGTCAAGGCTATGGTTTTTCCAGTGGTCATGTATGGATGTGAGAGTTGGAATGTGAAGAAAACTGAGCACCGAAAAATTGACGCTGTTGAACGGTGATGTTGGAAAAAACTCTTGAGAATCCCTTGGACTTCAAAGAGATCCAACCAGTCCATCCTAAAGGAGATCAGTTCTGAGTGTTCATTGGAAAGACTGATGCTGAAGCTGAAACTCCAATACTTTGGCCACCTCATGTGAAGAGTTGACTCATTGGAAAAGACCCTGATGCTGGGAGGGTTTGGGGGCAGGAGAAGGGGAAGATAGAGGATGAGATAGTTGGATGGCATCACCGACATGATGGGCATGAGTTTGAGTAAACTCCGGGAGTTTGTGAAGGACAGGGAGGCCTGGCATGCTGTGAATCATGGCGTCACAAAGAGTTGGACATGGCTAAGCCACTGAACTGAACTGAACTAATATTACATTATATATATGTACCACAGCTTCTTTCTCCTTTCATCTGTTGATGGGCACCTAGGTTGCTTCCATGTCCTAGCTATTGTAAATACTGTTGTGATGAATATTGGGGTACATGTGTCTTTTTGAATTATAGTTTCCTCAGGGTGTACACACAGTAGTGGGATTGCTGTGTCATATGGTAGCTTTATTCCTAGTCTGAAAAAAAAAAATACTCCATACTGTTTTCCATAATGACTCTATCATTTTACATTCTTACCAGCACTTCAAGAGAGTTCCTTTTTCTCCACATCCTCACCAGCATTTATTGTTTAATTATGGCCATTTTGACTAGTGAGATGTGATACTTCATTGAAGTTTTGATTTGCATTTTTCTAATAATGAGCAACATTATTTTTTTTTCATGTGCTTATTGGACTTTTTTGCAGAAATGTCTGTTCAGATCTTCTGCCCATTTTTTGATTGGGTTTTTTGTTTTTCTGGTATCAATCTGCATTAGTTGCTTGTATATTCTGGAGATTAATCTTATGTCAGTTGCTTCATTTAAAATTAATTTTGCATATTCTGAGGGTTATTCTTTTCATGTTGCTTATAGTTTCCTTTGCTGTGCAATTTTTTTTAAGTTTAATTAGGTCCCATTTATTTACTTTGCTTTTTAAATTTCCATTAGTCAAGGAGGTGGGTCAAAGAGGATTATACTGTGATTTAGGTGAAAGAGTGTTTTGCTTATGTTTGCCTCTAAGAATTTTACAGATTCTAGTCTTATATCTAGGTATTAAAACTATTTTCAGATTATTTTTTTGTATGGTGTTAGGAAAATTAATAGTTTAATTATCTTACACATAGCTATACAGTTTACTCAGCAATACTTACTGAAGTGACTCTTTTCTCCATTGTATCAATATAATATATTCTTGCCTCCTTTGACAAAGATAATGTGTCCATAGGTGTGTGGGTTTATCTCTGGGCTTTCTATTTTGTTCCATTGACCTATGTTTCTGTTTTAGTGCCAGTACCAAACTGTCTTGATTACTATAGCTTTGTCATATAGTCTGAAGAGAGGAAGGTTGATACTTTCAGCTCTATTTTTCTTTTTCAAGGTTGCTTTAGCTATTTAGGGTCTTTTGTGTTTACATATACATAGTGAATTTTTTTGTTCTAGTTCTACAAAAAGTGCCATTGTTAATTTCATACGGATTGCATAGAATCTGTAGATTACTTTGCATAGTAGAGTCATTTTCACAATATCGAGTCTTCTGATACAAGAACACAATATATCTCTCTTCATCTATATCATCTTTGAGGTTTTTTTTTTTGTTGTTGTTGTTTGTTTTGTTTTAATCATTGTCTTATAGTTTTCCAGGTCTTTTGTCTCTTCAGGTAGGTTTATTCTTAGGTACATTTTTGTTATTTTTGCAATGGTGGATGGGATTGATTCCTTAATTTCTCTTTCTGATTTTTCATTGTTATTGTATAGGAATACAAGGGATTTCTGTGTATTGATTTTGTATCCAGCAACTTTGCTAAATTCATTGATTAGCTCTAGTCATTTTCTCATAGTATCATTATAGCTTTCTATGTACAGTATCATGAGGTCTGCAAACAATGAGAATTTTAGTTTTTATTTTCCAATCTGTATTCCTTTTATTTTTTTTTCTTCTTCTTCGACTTCCATGACTAAAACTTCCAAAATTAAGTTTAATAATAATGGCTAGAATAGACATCCTTGTCTCATTCCTGATCTTAGAGAAAATACTTTCAGTTTTTCTCCATTGAGAATAATTTTTGCTGTATGCTTGTGTATATGGCCTTTATTATGTTGAAGTAGATTCCTTCTATGCCCATTTTCTGAAAAGTGTTTACCATAATGGGTGCTGAATTTTGTTGAAACTGTTTCTGCTTCTATTGAGATTATCATATGGCTTTCATATTTTGATTTGTTAACATAATGTATCACATTGATTAATTTGCATATATTGAAGAATCCTTGTTACCCTTGAATAAACCCAATATGATCATAATGTATGATCCATCTAATATATTGTTGGATTCTATGTGCTGGAATTTTGTTAAGGATTTTTACATCTATGTCATCAGTGATATTGGCTTATCATTTTTTTTTTTATTTTAGATATTTGTCTTGTTTTGGTATCAGGATGATGGTGACTATCAAGCTGAATGTGTTCTATTCTCTGTAAATTTTTGTAAGAATTTGAGAAGGATAGGTGTTAGGACTTTTCTAAACAACTGGTAGAATTAATGTGTGAAGCCATCTGGCCTTGGGCTTTTGTTTTTTGGGGAGATCTTAAAAAATCACTTTAAATTTGCATGCTTGTGATTTCTCTGTTCATAATTACTATTTCTTCTTAGTTCAGTCTTGGAAGAATGAACATTCTAAAGAATGTCCATTTCTTCCAGGTTGTCCATTTCCTTGGCTTGTGCTTGCCTGTTGTCCTCTCTATGATACTTTGTACTTCTGCATAGTCTGCTGTAATGCACCTGTTTCATTCCTAATTTTATTGATTTGTGTTTTCTTCCCTTTTTGCTTGATAAGTCTGGATAAATGTTTGTCAATTTTGCTTCTCAAAGAACCAACTTTTTAATTGATCTTTTCCATTTTCCTTTATTTTTTCATTTATTTCTCTCTGATCTTTATGGTTTTCTTCTACTAACTTTAGATAGTTTTTTCTTCTTTTTCCATTTGCTTTAGATATAATATTAAGTTGTCTATTTGATATTTTTCTTGTTTCTTGTATTGCTATAAACTTCCCTCTTTGAACTGCTTTCGTTGCATCTCATAGGTTTTGAATTATTTTGTTTTTGTTGCCATTTGTTTCTAGGTAATTTTTCATTTCCTGTTTGATTTCTTCAGTAACTTGGTAATTAGAAGTGTATTGTTTAACCACCATGTGTTTATGTTTTTTATTGTTTTTTCCCTGTATTTGATGTCTTGTCTCATATTGTTGTACTCAGAAAATATGCTTGATACAATTTCAATTTTCTTAAATTCACTGAAACTTGATTTGTGAAACCAGATGTGATCTATCCTGGTGAATGTTCCATATACACTTGAGAGGAAAGTGTTTTCTTAGACATTTGAATTAGATGTCCTGAATATATCAATTAGGTTCATCTGTTTTAATGTGTTAAGACTTTTGTTTGCTTTAATTTTCTGCCTGGATGATTTGCCTATTGGTGTAACGAGGTGTTAAAGTCCTCTACTATTATTGTGCTACTGTCAATTTCCCCTTTTGTGTTTGTTAGTGTTTGCCTTCACTGCAGTGTTTCTATGTTGACTGCATAAATATTTACAATTGCTATGGCTTCCTCTTGGATTGACCCCTTGATCATTATGTAGTGTTCTTTCTTATCCTTTATAATATTCTTTATTTTGAAGTTTATCCTATTTGATATTAGAGTTGCTACCCTGGCTTTCTTTTGATTTCCATTTGTATGGGATATCTTTTTCCATCCTGTCACCTTCATTCTGTTTGTGTCTCATATATATGGCCCTTATTTTTTTCTTTCCCATCCTGTCACCTTCATTCTGTTTGTGTCTCATATATATGGCCCTGTCTGTGTCTTTTGCTTGGAACATTTAATCTATTTACATTTAAAGTAATTATTGATATGCATGTTCCTATTTGCATTTTCTTAGTTGTTTTGGATTTGTTTTTGAAGGTCTTTTCATTCTCTTGTGTTTCATGTCTAGAGGTATCCCTTTAGAATTTGCTGTAAAGCTGGTTTTATGGTGCTGAATTCTCTTAACTTTTGCTTGCCTACAAAGCTTTATATTTCTCCATCAATTTTTATTTTTTAATTAATTTATTTATTTTCCTTTACAATATTGTATTGGTTTTGCCATACACTGACTTGAATCCTCCATGTACATGTATTCCCCATCATGAACCCCCCTCCCACCTCCCTCCCCATCCCATCCCTCTGGGTCTTCCCAGTGGATCAGCCCTGAGTACCCTGTCTCATGCATCGAACCTGGACTGGTGATTCATTTCACATATGATAATTTACATGTTTCAATGCCATTCTCCCATATCATCCCGCCCTCGCCCTCTCCCACAGAGTCCAAAAGACTGTTCAATACATCTGTGTCTCTTTTGCTGTCTCGCATACAGGGTTATTGTTACCCTCTTTCTAAATTCCATATATATGCATTAGTATACTGTATTGGTGTTTTTCTTGCTGGCTTATTTCACTCTGTATAATAGGCTCCAGTTTCATCCACCATCAATTTTTAATGAGATCTTAACTTGGTAGATATTTCTGGTTGTAAATATTTCCCTTTCATTACTTTAAATATATCCTGTCATTCCCTTTTTGCTTGCAGAATTTCTGCTGGGAAACCCGTTGTTAACTGTATGGGGTTTCCATTGTATGTTACTTGCTACTTTTCCCTTGCTGCTTTTAATATTCTTTATTTATATTTCTTTTGTTTGATCAATATGTTTGTTTTTGTGTGTGTTTTTTTTTTGTTTGTTTGTTTTTTGGATTTGTCTTTTATGGGCCTCTGTGCACTTCTTGGATTTGGTTGACTATGACTTTTCTCATGGTAGGAAACTTTTTGACCATAATGTCTTCAAATTTTTTCTCATACTCTGTCTTTTCCTCTTCTACTTCTGGAAGGAAGCACTTTAATTCAAATAATATTGCATCAAATATTGCCCCAGAGGTCTCTGAGACTATCCTCAATTATTTTCATTTATTTTCTCTATTCTGCTCTTCTGCAGTTATTTCTACCATTCTATCTTCTGGCTCATTTCCTTTATTCTGCCTCAGTTATTCTGCTATTGATTCTTTCTAGAGTATTTTTAATATCAGTAACTATGTTGTTTGCCACTATCTGTTCATTCTTTATTTCTTCTAGGCACTAATTAAAAATTAAATGTGTTAAATGATTTTTGCATTTTCTCCATTCTTTTTTGAGTTTGGATCATCTTTGCTATCATTACTCTGAATTCTTTTTGAAGTAGTTTCCTTATTTCCACATAATTTATTTGATCTTGTGGGTTTTTAACTTGTCTCTTCATCTGCACAATATTTTATGTATTTTCACTTCTTCTAACTTACTGTGTTTGAGATTTCCTTTCCCCAGGCTATATGATCATAGTTTCTCTTGCTTTTGTTCTCTGTCCCCGGTGGGTGGGGTTTGTCCAGTGATTTGTGTAGGTCTTCTTTCAGAAGGACTTATTCCTATGTTCTGTTGGGATGAGGTGAATTTTTTTCTTTGATTGATCAGTCAGTTCAGTCCCACAGTCGTGTCCAACTCTTTGCAGCCCCACGGACTGCAGCATGGCAGGTCTCCCTGTCCATTACCAACTCCTGGAGTTTACTTAAACTCTGGTTCATTGAGTTGGTGATGCCATCTTTGATTGATCCTTTCAGTTCAGTTCAGTCACTCAGTCATGTCCAACTCTTTGAGACCCCATGAATCACAGCATGCCAGGCCTCCCTGTCCTTCACAAACTCCTGGAGTTTACACAAATTCATGCCCATCAAGTTGGTGATGCCATCCAGCCATCTCATCCTCTGTTGTCCCTTTCTCCTCCTGCCCCCAATCCCTCCTACCATCAGGATCTTTTCCGGTGTGTCAACACTTTGCATCAGGTAGCCAAAGTATTGGAGTTTCAGCTTCAGCATCAGCCCTTCCAATGAACACCCAGGACTGATCTCCTTCAGGATGGACTGGTTGGATCTCTTTGCAGTCCAAGGAACTCTCAAGAGTCTCAAAGTTCAAAAGCATCAATTTTTCGGTGCTCAGCTTTCTTCACATTCCAACTCTCACATCCATACATGACCACTGGAAAAACAATAGCATTGACTAGATGGACATTTGCTGGCTAAGTAATGTCTCTGCTTTTTAATATGCTATCTAGGTTGGTCATCACTTTCCTTCCAAGGAGTAAGCGTCTTTTAATTTCATGGCTGCAGTCACTATCTGCAGTGATTTTGGAGCCCAAAACAAAGTCTGACACTATTTCCACTGTCTCCCCATCTATTTCCGATGAGGTGATGGGACCAGATGCCATGATCTTAGTTTTCTGAATGTTGAGCTTGAAGCCAACTTTTTCACTCTCCTCTTTCACTTTAATCAAGAGGCTTTTTAGTTCCTCTTCACTATCTGCCATGAGGGTGGTGTTATGTGCATATCTGAGGTTATTGATATTTCTCCTGGCAATCTTGATTCCAGCTTCTGCTTCTTCCAGCCCAGAGTTTCTCTTGATGTTGTCTGCATATAAGTTAAACAAGCAGGGTGACAACATACAGCCTCCTTTTCCTATTTGGAACCAGTCTGTTGTTCCATGTCCAGTTCTAACTGTCGCTTCCTGACCTGCATACAGGTTTCTCAAGAGGTAGGTCAGGTGGTCTGGTATTCCCTTCTCCTTCAGAATTTTCCACTGTTTATTGTGATCCACACAGTCGAAGGTTTTGGCATAGTCAATAAAGCAGAAATAGATGATTTTCTGGAACTCTCTTGCTTTTTTATGATCCAGCGGATATTGTCAATTTGATCTCTGGTTCCTCTGCCTTTTATAAAACTAGCTTGAACATCAGGGAGTTCTTGGTTCATGTTTTGCTGAAGCGTGGCTTGGAGAATTTTGAGCATTATCTTACTAGCATGTGAAATGAGTGCAATTATGCAGTAGTTTGAGCATTCTTTGGGATTGCCTTTCTTTGGGATTGGAATGAAAACTGACATTTTCCAGTCCTGTGGCCACTGCTGAGTTTTCCAAATTTGCTGGCATATTGAGTGCAGCATTTTCACAGCATCATGTTTCAGGATTCGAAATAGCTCAACTGGAATTCCATCACATCCACTAGCTTTGTTCGTAGTGATGCTTTCTAAGACCCACTTGACTTCATATTCTAGGAAGTCTGGCTCTAAGTGAGTGATCACACCATTGTGATCATCTGGGTCATGAAGATCTTTTTTGTACAGTTCTTCTGTGTATTCTTACCACCTCTTCTTAATATCTTCTGCTTCTGTTAGGTCCATACCATTTCTGTCCTTTATTGTGCCCATCTTTGCATGAAATGTTCCCTTGGTATCTCTAATTTTCTTGAAGAGATCTCTTGTCTTTCCCATTCTGTTGTTTTCCTCTATTTTTTGCATTGATTGCTGAGGAAGACTTTCTTATCTCTCCTGGCTATTCTTTGGAACTCTGCATTCAAATGGGTATATCTTTCCTTTTTTCCTTTCCTTTTCACTTCTCTTCATTTCACAGTTACTTGTCAGGCTTCCTCAGAAAACTATTTTGCCTTTTTGCATTTCTTTTCCATGGGGATGGTCTTGATCCCAGTCTCCTGTACAATGTCACAAACCTCCATCCATAGTTCATCAGGCTCTCTGTTTATCAGATCTAGTCCCTTAAATCTATTTCTCACTTCCACTGCATTGTCATAGGGATTTGATTTAGGTCATACCTGAATGGTCTAGTGGTTACCACTACTTTCTTCAGTTTAAGTTTGAATTTGGCAATAAGCAGTTCATGAAATCAGTCACAGTCAGCCCCCAGTCTTGTTTTTGCTGACTGTATAGAGCTTCTCCATTGTTGGCTGCAAAGGATGTAATCAATCTGATTTCGGTGTTGACCATCTGGTGATGTCCATGTGTAGAGTCTTCTCTTTTCTTGTTGGAAAAGCGTGTTTGCTATGACCAGTGCATTCTCTTGGCAAAAGTCCATTAGCTTTTGCCCTGCTTCATTCTGTACTCCAAGGCCAAACGTGCCTGTAACCCCAGGTGTTTCTTTGCTTCCTACTTTTGCATTCCAGTCCCCTATAATGAAAAGAATATCTTTTTTGGATGTTATTTCTAAAAGGTCTTGTAGGTATTCATAGAACCATTCAGCTTCAGCTTCTTCAGCGTTACTGGTTAGGGCATAGGCTTGGATTACAGTGATATTGAATGGTTTGCCTTGGAAACAAACAGATATCATTCTGTCATTTTTGAGGTTGTATCCAAATACTGCTTTTCGGACTCTTTTGTTGACCATGATGGCTACTCCATTTCTTCTAAGGGATTCCTTCCCACAGTAGTAGATATAATGGTCATCTGAGTTAAATTCACCTGTTCCAGTACATTTTAGTTTGCTGATTCCTAGAATGTCGACATTCACTCTTGCCATCTCCTGTTTGACCCCTTCCAATTTGCCTTGATTCATGGACCTAACATTTCAGGTTCCTATGCAATATTGCTCTTTACAGCATCGGACCTTGCTTCTATCACCAGTCCCATCCACAGTTGGTTGTTGTTTTGCCTTTGGCTCCATCCCTTCATTCTTTCTGGAGTTATTTCTCCACTGATCTCCAGTAGCATATTGGACATCTACCAACCTAGGGAGTTCCTCTTTCAGTGTCCTATCATTTTGCATTCTCATATTGTTCATGGAGTTCTCAAGGCAAGAATACTGAAGTGGTTTTTCATTCCCTTCTCCAGTGGACCACATTCTGTCAGACCTCTCCAGCATGACCCAACTACCTTGGGTGGCCCCACATGGCATGGCTTAGTTTCACTGAGTTAGACAAGACTGTGGTCCTGTGATCAGATTAGCTAGTTTTCTGTGATTATGGTGTGTCTTCCCTCTGATGCCCTCTCGAAAAACATCCCATCTTACTTGGGTTTCTCTTACCTTGGACGAGGGGTATCTTCTCACAGCCACCCCTCCTGACTTCGAATGTAGAGCATCTCCTCTCAGCCCTACAGCACCCACGCAGCAGCTGCTCCTTGGAGGTGGGGTAGCTCCTCCGAACACCATGGCTTTGATTGATAGCACCTTGTGATTTTGGCTTCCCTAGGGAGAATCCCAGGGATTGCGGAGCCTGGTGGGCTGCCATCTATGGGGTCGCACAGTGTCGGACATGACTGAAGCGACTTAGCAGCAGCAGCAGCAGCAGTGGTTCAGTTGTTAAGGAATCAGCCTGCCATGTGGGAGACCTGGGTTCTGTCCCTGGGTTTGGAAGATACCCCAGAGAAGGGAAAGGCTACCCACTCTAGTATTCCTGCCTATAGAATTCCATGGACTGTATAGTCCATGGGGCTCACAAAGAGTCTGACATGACTGAGCAACTTTCACTTTCATCTTGTGATTTGGTGTGTTTTGTGGTGTTTATGGAAAGCCTGTCTGTGATGATTGAGTTTATGTTGTTTTGCTTGTTTGGGTGAGGCATCCTGTAGTGTGTGCTGCTGACAGTTGAGTGGTTCTGGGTCTTGGATAAAGGTGGAGGCCCTCATGGGAACTCTCACCATTTAATACTCTGTGGCATCAGGTATTCCCTGGTAGTCTAAAGTCTTGGACTCGGTGCATCCGCCCTGGAGACTCAGGCCTGACCTCCAACTGGGAAACCAATATACAGCAATCCATGTGTTATGACAATAAAGGAGATTAAAACAAACAAAGTGTAAACAAAAAATTTACCCCAGAAAATTGTAAAACAAAATCAGAAAAATTGAAACAAAAACAAAGGAACATACACATATGCACTCACACACACACACACACACACACACACACAGGTACACACACACATATACACGCACACACACACAAACACACACACATCAAGCTGAAACTGTCCAAAGAAAACAAAGTACAAGAGAGTGACCTGGTGAGCTAATGAAATCCAATATGTTATCAACCAATTAAAAACCAAACTAACTAAAACATAAAACAAGATTAAGCAGAGTGCCAACTGAGGATTAAAGCAAATAAAACAAAGCAAACACACAAATATGGTGGAAAAAAAGAAAAATAATAGAAAACAAAGTTAAACAGAAGTATATTAAAAGATATATATTAAACAGAGACTATAACAAGAAAAGAGCAAGAGTACAAACAAACAGAAAAAAAATAGCACTGCATAAAGCCAAAGCAGTAGAAATATATAAAAGAAATAAAATTTTGATCAAAAAAAACGTTTTGAAAAGCTAGAATTGAGATAATAGTAATAACAAAAACAACATCTAGGGCAACAAATAAAAAAAGAAGAGAAAAAATTCAGAACTGACTGCAGAATGAATCAAAATAAAAGAATAATAATGAATGATTTCCCCGGGTCTCAACTTAGCATTTTTTCCCATGCTGAGAGCCACCACCCACTTCCACCTCCCTAGGAGACCATCCAGTACTGCGGAGGGCTGTCCTCTGGACCTGTTGTGTTGACAGTTCAAACTCTAATCTGGCCCTACTCCTGTATGTTCTTGCCTCTTATATCCACAGCTGCCAGAGCTAGAACATTTTCTTTCATGATAACACATACTTTTTTATATGCCATAGACACAAAGTCTACCAACTGACTGTGTGGATTTAATCTGGAGCTTGTACAGCTGGTGGAAAGGTTTTTATACTCTTCCTTAGTGACTCCTCACCTGGAGCTCAGTTGTGGTTTTATCCCCACCACTGCATATGGGTCATACATAGGAGTTTGCTCCTGGTCCTGCTCTGGAGGATTTGGGACTGCCTCAGTGTGGTCCATATGTGGAGGTGATATGGCTCTTTGTATCACCATGGACACAAGAGATATGATGCTATTAAGATTCTTTTTTTAACCTCTGGTAGCTCTGCTCCAGTGAGGACTGGCCATATAAGTAGAGTGGCTGCTTGGATTATGGGGACCCTTGCAATGCCAGGTGTTTGGGAAAGACAACGGCCACGGGAGTGGGAGATATGGGTTATTAGGATTCTTTTCTAATCTCTGGCAACTCTGCCCCAGTGAGGACTGAGCACAACAGTGACACTACTGTTTGGATTGTGGGGACCCTGGCAGCACCAGGCACGCAGCAAAGCCAGTGGCTATGGGTGCAGATTATATGGCATTATTAGAATTATTTTCTAGTCTCTGAAGCTGGTGATCAAAGGGCCTTGCTTGCTGGTCCTTCTCAATTGCTCAGCACAAGAGATGCTCAAAGGCATCTTGTCTGTTGCTTCTCTGTTCTTCTCTGTCCCTTCATGCAGGACGTGCTCACTGCCAGCCCTGGTTTGTGTCCTTCTCTATTGTTAGGCGTGCCAGGCACTCATAGAGGCACTCTTATTGGGTTTTTTCTCTATTGGTCAACTTCTGGTCCTGACAGGGGAGAGAGAGGCTATGTGATGGCCCCATCTGCTCCGTGTGATTTAGCAATAATGCCATGCTTCCATGGCTGCCCTGCTTTCCTCCAAAGGCATTCTCCAACCTGGGGCCTCCAGGTTTCTCTCTCTTGGGGCCCCCTTTCTCCCCATACCTATCCTTTCTCCTCTTGGGCTCTCTCCCTGTAGTCAACATCAATCCTTTCTGTGGGATTGCTGTCCAATCCCCATGTCCCAGCTCCCAGCTGCTGCACATTCTTGTGAACATGTGTCCCTGTCTGTTGTATGTAGAGCTACAACATGGATTGTCTGTGTGTGGTTCTCACTCCATTCTGTCTGTTGCAGATCAGCCACTTCACTCTTTGACAGCTTTAAATTATTCCCTTCTGTCCCAACCAAATGTCCTGGATGCAGGGATCTCACCTTTGCTTCAGGTCCCCACATCCCCCAGGTGCAGGTCTGGCCCTGCTCACTCTCTTCCTTTTTTCACTTCCTTCCATTTATTCTACTGAGCTTTGTGTGGATCTATATATTCCCTTCTGGAAGTAAGGGACTCCTGTGGTTACTTAGCTGGTGCTCTGTGAGAACTTTTGCATCTGAAAATATATTCCTGATGCATCCATGAAGAGAGATGTACTCCACACCCACTTATTCTTCCACCATCTTGTCTTTCCCCCATTCCATATTTCTTGAGGTTAGTATTGCCAAAGCCATTAGGTAATGAAATTATGTTTTTAAAAATATAGTTTGGTAGAGAAGAAGTAAACAATCTCTGTTTTCAGATGTCTTGATATCATATGAAGAAAAATATAGTGAATCCACTAAAAATTACTAATGACTAATAAACAGGTTTAGCAAGAATGCTGAATAAAAGACAAAATATACACTATATGTTAACAGTCAATCTAAAAATGAAGTTGAGAAAAGAATTATATTTTAAGTATTATGTTTATGATACCATCAAAGAAATAAATATTTAGAAATGCATTTAGCATTCCAGGATTTTATGAATTATTGTTCTCTAGAGCATCCAACTTTACTTCCAACTTTACTTTCACCACCAGACACATCCACAACTGATTGACATTTCACTTTGTCCCAGCCTCTTCATTCTTTCTGTAACTGTTTCTCCACTCTTTCCCTGTAGTATATCAGACACCTACTGACCTGGGGGGGTGTCCTCTTCTAGAGCCATAGATTTTTGCCTTTTCTTACTGTTCATGGGGTACTCAAGGCAAGAATACTGAAGAGGTTTGCGATTCCCTTCTTCAATGAACCACATTTTGTCAGTACTCTCCAACATGACCCATCCATCTTGGGTGGCCCTGCAAGAGATGGCTTATAACTTCTTTGAGTTACACAGGCTGTGATCCATGTGATCATTTTTGTTAGCTTCCTGTGATTGTGGTTTTTATTCTGGAGGCTGTGGAATTACAGTTATTGCTTCCAGATGGGAAGGACTGTCTGTAGGGAAAACTGGGTCTTGCTATGGTAGGAAGGACTATGCTCAGCACACGTTTAATCCAATTGTCTGCTGATGACTAGGGCCGTGCTCACTGCCTGTTAGTTGTTTGACATGAGGCAACTCAGTCTTGGTGTCTGCAGGTTCAATGGTAGGGCTACTGGTGACCTCCAAAAAGGCTTTATGTCGGCATGGGCCTTCCAGGACTGCTGCTGCTGCCAGTTCCCCTGTCCCCTGCTTCACTGACTACACTAAAGACTTTGACTGTGTGGATCACAACAAAATATGGAAAATTCTTAAAGAGATGATAATACAAAATCACCTTACCTGTCTCCTGAGAAGTCTGTGTGCAGGGCAAGAAGCTACAGTTAGAACTGGACATGAAACAACAGATTGGTTCAAAATTGGGAAAGGAGTACATCAAGGCTGTATTTTGCCACCATGCTTATTTAAATAATATACAGAGTGCATTATTTTAAATGTCAGGCTGGATGACTCACGAGTTGGAATCAAGATTTCTGGGAGAAATATCAACAACCTCAGATATGCAAATGATACCACTTTAATGGCAGAAAGCAAAGAGGAACTAAAAAGCCTGTGGGTGAGGGTAAAAGAGTAGAGTGAAACAGGTGGTGAAAACTCAACATCCAAAGAACTAAGATCATGACATGCAGTCCCATCACTTCATGGCAAATAGGTGGGAAGAAAGTGGAAACAGTGACAGGTTTTACTTTCTTTGGCTCTAAAATCAGTGCAGATGGTGACTGCAATCATTAAATTAAAGGACATTTGTTCCTTGAAAGAAGAGCTATGGCAAACCTAGACAGCTTATTAAAAAAGTAGAGACATCACTGTGCCGACAAAGGTCTGTATAGTCAAAACAATAGTTTTTCAAGTAGTCATGTTGTGATGTGAGAGCTGGACCATAAAGAAGGCTGAGTGCTGAAGAACCAAAGCTTTTGAAATTTTGTGTGGAAGAAGACTCTTGAGAGTCCCTTGAACCGCAAGGAGACAAAAGCAGTCAATCCTAAAGCAAATCAACCCTAAATATTCATTGGTAGGACTGATGCTGAAGGTGAAGTTCAAAAGCTTTGGCCACCTGATGCAAAGGGACAACTCACTTTAAAAGACTCTGATGTTAATAAAGATAGATGACAAGATGAGAAAGGGGTGACAGAGGATGAGATGTTTAGTTGGAATCACCAAATCAATGGACATGAGTTTGACTTAACTCCAGAAGATAGTGAGAGACAGGGGAGCATGGTGTGCTACAGTTCATGATCACAGGCTCCTGTACAATCCTATGAACCTCTGTCTTTAGTTATTCAGAAAGTTTCTCAGACATAATCCCTTGAATCTATATATCGCTTCTACTGTATAATCATAAGGGAGTTGATTTAGGTCATAACAGAATGGTTTAGCAGTTTTCCCTAAGTTAAGTCTGATTTTTGCAAGGAGTTCATGATCTGAGCCAAAAGACAGCTATTGGTCTTGTTTTTGCTGACTATATGGAGCTTCTCCATCTTTGGCTGCAAAGAATATAATCAATCTGATTTCAGTATTGACCATCTGGTGATGCCTATGTATAGAGCTATCTCTTGTGTTGTTGGAAGAGGGTGTTTACTATGACCAATGCATTCTCTTGGCGAAACTGTTAGCCTTTCCCCTGATTCATTTTGTACTTCAATGCCAAACTTGCCTGTTACTCCAGGTGTCTCTTGACTTCCTACTTTTTCATTCGAGTCCCTTATGATAAAAAGGACATCTTATTTGGTCCTAGTTCTAGAAAGTATTGTAGGTCTTCACAGAACCATTCAACTTCAGCTTCTTTGGCATTAGTGGTGAGGCATAGACTGACTTGAATTACTGTGATATTGAATTGTTTGCCTTGGAAACAAACAGAGATCATTCTGTGGTTTTTGAGATTGAACCCATGTACTGCATTTCAGACTCTTTTGTTGACTATGAGGGCTACTCCAATTCTTCTAAGGGATTCTTGCCCACAGAAGTAGATATAGTGGTCATTTGAATTAAATTCACCCATTCCAGTTCATTTTAGTTCACTGAGGCTAGTGGAAGGTTCCTGATGGAAGGGACCAGTTGTGGGGGAATCTGGGTTTTGCTCCTATGGGTGGAGCCATGCTTAGTAAATCTTTAATACAATTTTCTGTTGATGGGTGGGGCTGTGTTCCCTTTCTGTAGTTTGGCTTCAGGAAAACTATGGTATGTTTAATGGTGGTAAAGGCAACCTCCTTCAAAAGGACTTATGCCAGGATGCTCTGGGGTTCCCAGGACTGTTGTAGCCTGTGCCTGTGACTCCATGGCAGGCCACTGCCAACCCACGTCTCCACCAGAGACTTCTGGAGAATCACAGACAAGTCTGGCTCAGTCTCTTTTGTGGTCACTATTCCTTTCTCATGAGTCCTGGTGTGCACAGGCTTTATGCCATTCAAGAGTCTGTTTCCCCAGTCTTGTGGGAGTTCTGTATTCAAATCCCACTGGCCTTCAAAGTCCAACTTCCTGAGTTTTCTCAGTCCCTTTGCAGGATCCCCAGGTTGAGGAATCAGTAGTGAGCCCTAAAACTTTGCAAGAGTGTGAGTATTACAGTGATTTAACTGTTCTCCAGTATGAGGGTCGTATGCTTGATGACTCTATGGTAGGGCTAATGGTGACCTCTTCCAAGAAGATTTATGCCACATGCTGTACTTCCCAGGTCTGCTGCAGCCACATCCTCTGCTGCATAGCAGGGCACCACTGACCCATGTCTCTGCATGAGACAAAGACTCAAAAGCCAGTCTGGCTGAGTCTTGTGTGGGGGGTCTCTGGATCCTGGTGAACAGAAGGTTTTGTTTTATCCCTTCAAGCATCTCTGGTGGGTATTGGGGTTTGATTCTAAATGCTATTTCATCCCTCCAACTGTATTGTTGGGGCTTCTCCTTTGCCCTGGATCTGGGGTATATTTTTGATGGGATCCAGCATTCTCCTGTTAATGGTTGCTCAGTGACAAGTTGCTATTTTGGAGTTCTTGCAGAAGATGAGTGCAGGTCCTTCTATTCTGCCATCTTGAAATGATTTCTTGTATAAGATCTACACAAAAACACATCTGAATGACCCAGCTAACTAAAATGGTGTGATCACTCACCTAGAGCCAGACATCCTGGAATGTGAAGTCAAGTGGGCCTTAGGAAGCATCACCAGAAGCAAAGCTAGTGGAGGTGATGGAATTCCAGCTGAGCTATTACAAATCCTAAAAGATGATGTTGTTAGGGTGCTGCACTCAATATGCCAGCAAATTTGGAAAACGCAACAGTGGCCACAGGACTGGAAAAGGTCAGTTTTCATTCCAATCCCAAAGATAGGCAATGCCAAATACTGTTCAAACTACCACACGACTGTCCTCATTTCACATGCTAGCAAAGTAATGCTTAAAATTCTCCCCAGTTAGGCTTCAACAGTGCATTGACAAAGAACTTTCAGATGTTCAAGATGGATTTAGATAAGGCAGAAGAACCAGAGATCAAATTGCAAACATCTGTTGGATCATAGAAAAAGGAAGATAATACCAGAAAAAATATCTACTTCTGCTTCATTGACTACACTAAAGCCTTTGACTGTGTGGATCACAGCAAACT